>NC_058135.1:140427058-140457631 GCF_016433145.1 Gracilinanus agilis
CCATTTTAAGTGAATAATATAAATGAATAAAAAGGAAGACTGGAATACACACATTGAATATTTTGCATATATATTTTTAGAACTTTACTATATAATTTTTAGCAAAGCATATGTTTAATTTACCCCTTAAGAATACATTAAAATTCATTTACGTAGAACAAATATAACTTAAAGAATTGGTGAAATGAAAACAATGTTAAATAAGTGTGATAGAAAGCAAAGTACTATAATAAATTAATATGTATAAAATATTTGATATATTCCTACATCCTCTGTCTCTACTAAAAGAAAACTAAATAAAAATATCATAATATATTATGAAGCACAAAGGAAAAGTAAGTTAAATGAGTTTAGTATTTCTGAAGAACTAAAGAACTAAGTTATTGGCTCTGGGATTGGTGGGGGAGGGGAAGTTTAAGAGCTGTCTCAGGAGCTAAATACATTTTAAAAGAAGAATGGAGAGGGAGGTAAGGATGAAAAAGGAGGAGGACAGAGAAAGAAAGAGACAATTTTAGTGCTGACAGGCATTCTATTCCTTTAATGTAGGAACTATGTTAGGCATTCAAAGCTATTAGAAAATTGGACAGAGCACAAGCTTTGTAAAATTATATTTTAGAACATGTATGTGAATTTTTTCTAATAATGTAAAAGAAGTAGAAAATGATTTTGGTATAGCTTAATTTAGAAAGAATTTGGGAGAGGCATTTATCTGAGATTTGCAACAGATAATGCTGATTTCTGAGGAAGTAGAAGGAAATAATAAAAGTTATGCATCCTTTGGAAAATAAGAAGTTTTGACATATCATTGGGCATCATATAATGATTTAGGTATTTCAGTAGGTGGAGAAAAATATTAAAATATTAAATTAAATTTAAAAATATTAAAATTCTACTATTTCCTAGGCACACTTCTATTCAGAGAGGATATAGCTATCGACTGAGGCTCACTCAGTGAGGTTAAAGGAAAGAAAGGTCAGAAATATCAGAGACCTTTGTACCCAAATTTCCTAGCTCCACAGTCATTGCTACTGGCACGATGCCATGCTGTATTTTTTAGTGATGGAAAGGATAATATTATTCTACTCCACCTCCTTCATTGTACAATGTGATGCCTGGATTTTATTAAGAGAAGCATCTTGGCTGCATGCTGCAGTTCAAAGGATGTTACCCCTAGAATCAAGAGAGATCTGGATTTGGGTTTCCATTGCTTCGAACTGACACCTAATCCTTTCCTCAACCCTGATATGAGAGAATCTAATGCAGAATTATGAGTATAGTTTTTGTATAAGGAATTTAATGAGGAAAGTGAGATCTAGAGAGGATAACTTGTTCTTTATCACAAAGTGAGTACTGGAGCCCAAAGTAAATGTTATATCTGTTTACTCTTGCCAAACTGAAAAGTAGAATGATAAGATAGTTAATAGTGGTAAAGTGGATGATAGTGTTGTAGTCAGTAATATTCAAGGGTTGGCTTACAACAATTTTTGGTTATTTGGCCATTATCGATTCATTTAAATTTTCTGATCTGTCCTCAGTTTCCTCACGCATACACTGGAGATACCACAATGGTAGCATAAGTTGCAGCCACCTCAGAGGATTGTTATGGGATAAAATGAGAAAATACAAGTCAGGCTGGCCAATATGGCAGCAAAGGAAAGTGATAAATGTTGGAGGGGGTGTGGCAAAATTGGGACACTAATACATTGCTGGTGGAGTTGTGAATTGGTCCAATCATTATCGAGGGTAATTTGGAACAATGTGCAAAGGGCTTTAAAAGAATGCCTACCCTTTGACCCAGCCATACCACTGTAGAGTTTGGTCCCCAAAGAGATAATAAGGAAAAAGAAACTGTACAAAAATATCTGTAGCCGTTCTTTTTGTGGTGGCAAAATTTTGGAAAATGAGGGGATGTCCATCAATTGAGGAATTACTGAACAAATTGTGGTATCTGATAGTGATGGAATACTGCTATGCTTGAAAAAAATAAAGTACTGCAGGAATTCCAAGTGAACTTGAAAGACCTCCAGGAATTGATGCCGAGTAAAAGGAACAGAACCAGGGGAACATTGTGCATAGAGACTGATACATTATGGCAGAATTGAAGGAAATACATTTTTCTACTCCAGAGGAATTTATGAAAAAAAAACCACCACTATGCATATTTAGAGAAAGAATTGTAGGAACAGAAACACAGAAGAAATACGTATGGCCAATCATGTAGTTCTATGGGTATATGATTAGGTTTTCACTTTAAAAGATCAGTCTAATGCAAATATAAATAACATTCAAATAGGTTTTGAACAAACTGCTTGTCAGTTTCAGGAGGGAGGAGGAAAGAGCTGGGGTGGGGGAATTATGAATCATATAACCATGGGAAAATATTCTAAATTAAAAAAAAATAGAAGAAATAGAAAACACATGTCAGGAATTTTGGAAACCTCAAATAAAGTTCAGTTGTTTCTGTCAAAATAAGAGTCAATAAACAATTATTAAGCACCTATTATGTGCCAGTCACAATGCAGTGGGGATAAAACATGAGGAATAAGACAGTTTTTTTTTTTGTCTTAAGAAGCTCATACTTTAAAGGAAGAAGATAATATACATCAATAAATTGAAAAGGGGGTGGATATTTCCTAGCAGGGGATGTGAGAAAGTCCTCCTGTAGCTGCAAGGGAAGATGATCTGATGAGATGAGAGAGTCAGAGTTCATTTCATCTTGCAAATGATGAGTTTTTAGAGATCATGAAGTACAGGGAAATCCTAGGTGGAAAATAATAAGGTAAATTCCCTCAAATTCCTCCTAAATGTGGTAAGAGATTAAGGAATAGGTCTATAAAGTCCACCCTCCACTATCACCTTTATTGTTATCATCATTTTCTCAATTAACATTTAGTTTGGTACTATTTTCCCTATTTCCTAAAGCTCATTCAATGAAAATTTAAATCGCTATTAAGGTCATGGAAACATATCATTCTCTATATTCCCAGAAGAAAAAGAAAAAGTCAAGATGTTTTTCAGGTATGTATCTGCCATACAATCAACTAGTTATCAAGGGTTAGCAGGGAAATACTGTAGTAGTGATCCTTACAATCCATCCAAGTCTTCCTTCATATACTTTGTCCATACTCTCCAATCTAATCTTTCACAATCCTCATGTGTGAGAATTTACGAATAAATTTATTGTCTGAATTAAAGTTGCCATTTTCAGCCATATCTTTCTGTGTGGCAAATAAATTAAAAGATTGCTATCTGGGGTGGTTTCTTGTGGGGTGACATATCATCAGAGTGGCAATTATATATTTCAATGAATCTTCATTTTTTAATAATAATTTATAGTAATTTCTGTTCTATTAATTTCCTATATTTCCATCATTAATAGAACTATAGATAACATTTGAGTTGTTTCCATGGCAAATCATATATTCTGTCATTTTTCTAATTCAGTATTTAGTTTTATCTTTCATATGTATGTGAGAAATACTGATTTATTAATGATATTGGGAACTGTGATGATAGAAGTCACTCACTAAGACTGTACAACCCTGCACCCCATATTTTGCATGCGTACATTGCAGGATGTAGGGGCATAGAGGAAAAAAGGTATGGGGTGGAGTTATCTCTATCTATCTCTCTCTTTCTCTCTCTCTCTTTCTCAGGGCTAGAGGGTTTTGAGAGCTAAGCCACGGCCTTGGCATTTTAGCTTAGGTATTTTTCTAGATAGGTGATATTTTCTGTCCCCCTCCTTCATTTCCCTTTTTCATATTTCTCCATTTTTATTAAAATCACATTGTTAAGAGCTACAAATGTACTCCTGACTTCTTGAGAGTTGATTTATAATAGTGACCACAATATTTTATTAATATTATATTTAATATTTTTTTTCATTTATTATAGAACTTTGTTGTTGTTCATTTGTTTAAATCATGTCTGACACCTTGTGACCTCACTTAGAATGTTCTTGACAAAAATATTAGTATGGTTTGCCATTTCTTTCTTTGGGGGTTAAATATTTATTTATTAATATTGTTATATTTATTTTTCCAGATTACATAGAGATAAAGTTTTAAATATTCATTTTCTGAAATTTTAAAATCTGTGTTTCCTCCCTCTCTACCACCCCTCAAAACTCCCCCAAAAGGCAGGTAATATGATATAGGTTGTGCATATATTATCATCTATTACATATTTACATTTTGATCCTGTTGTGAAACAAGACATACATTGTTTACACAAGAGAAAAATTCATGAAGAAAATAAGGTAAAGAATAGAATATTTCAATCTGCATTCAGATTCCATCTGTTCTTCCTACGCTGGTGGATTTCTTTTTTCATCCTGAGTGTCTTGGAGTTTTCCTGAATCCTTGCCTTGCTGATAATAGCAAAGTCATTAGGTGACATTTCCTTCTATCACTCATTTTACAGAAGAGGAAACTGAGGCAGAAAGTGCTAAATGACTTTTTTCTTTTTTATCTTTTATTCTTTTTCCTTCTCTCTCTCAATCTCTCTCTCCCCCTCTCCCTCCTTATTGTTAGATATAAAGATATTGAGACTAAATATAAATAAATAAATATGTGTATATGTATATATATTCTCTCATACACATATTGCTATCTTACACATACAAAATCTGAAGCTAAATGTGTCACCTTTCCCCTTTGCTCACATTTCATTTGATACCTAATTTAATTTGGAAGTTTATTGACATCTTGTTCTCTTCATAGAACAATTCATTGAATTTTTCATATGACATCTCCAATAGATGTTGTGATGGTAGCACTTATTTTCATTTATGGTTTTCTTAGAAATAATCATTATTGTAATGTGATTTATAAGGAAACTAACATAAAATTGTCAGTTTTCTATGAAATTACTTTTCTTTTTTTATGTTACAAATATGTGTTAGGGTATAACATACTAGAAACAATTAGCAGAATGAGATGGTTTGTCTTGATGTTTTCTAACATTTTCTAGCACGTTTGAGCCTCTTAGAGCCTACATTTCACTGCAAAAGCTTATAGATTATAGGATCATATTTATATCATGATAAAATCAGTGTGTGACTATAAATGGACAGACATCAGCAATCTAAAATCAGATATGTTGTGGGTCTTTTAGTTCTCTACACTTTCAATTTTAATGTTGAATTAGTTGAGTTTCCTGTGTCTCATATTTTCACACCGCAGTAAGATTTTGTAGAGAACTTTTTCTTCTATATTAAGAAGAAATAAAAGGAGGAACGAAATGAATAATATTTAACAACAGAGAAGTGAAATTTCTGGAGAATTCCATTCTTACTATAGTTGATACTAACTAGCTCAAAATACTGGCACTGCCATGTAAATATAAAAGTAACTCTTATTTAGTAGCCCTTGATTTTACTACTCACACTAACTAGAGAAATTGAGTTGGCTACATTTTCATTCATTAAAGTGATATAATAGTATCTGCTGAAGGACAGAGCACTTTATTTCAGCAAAATTAATGATTTTCTTGCACTATTATAGATAAAGCAATGGACCTGACAAGTTTATAAGCCTGGTATGACATTGGTGCTACTGAATTGATTGCAAATTCTTTCAAAAATAGAAAACATCTCTTGCTTCAGAGGCAAAGTTTCTCAGTGGCAGTAAACAACTATGTGGCTGGTTGGCTGAAAGTGGGAATGCCTGTTAGAATTAAAGATGCAAATTTTTGCTTATGATATTCATAGAAAATCTTAAAATTGGGGTCAAAAAGATTATGAGGTTTGAGGATTAAATAATTTGATTATAATAGTGATATGGGTAGAGGAACAAACACTTTCATGTCAAAATAATAACAATCAAATAGTTTGTTGAAGAAATAATGCTCTTGGAAAAAAGCAATCACAGTGATAAGTGCCTAATCCCAAATTAATCATTTATGTAGTTTTAGAAACAAAGAAAAATATTCAATATGGAGATCTTATATATTTAGTAGGTGAAAAGCAGAATGCTCTTGTGGATAGATGTCTGACCTTGGAGTCAGAAAGACTTGTTTTTAAGAGTTTGTCTAGTTGTATGATAAAAAAAATTCACTTAATCTCAGTGCTTTTAAGAAATCTCAAGTGTATAAATTACTGAAAAATTGATAATGTGCATTGATAGACAAATTCTGTTAACTGGGAGTCCCCTAAAGCAGAGAAATCATCTTTAGACAACCATTTCTTAAAAATAATAATTATATATAGTTTATAATGATCCTGATCATTTTCTTCTTTCTATATAGGGTATGGTCCCCATGAAACAACTTTGACATTCTAATGCTTTTTAATGGGTGTATAGAGAATTAATTTTTTTTTAATGGAAGAACAATGTTACAATGACACATGGTCTACACCAGTGACTCCCAAAGTGGGTGGACTGCCCCCTTTTGGGTGCTGCAGCAATCCAGGGGGGCAGTGACTGCCACAGGTGCACTTATCTTTCCTATTAATTGCTATTAAAATAAAAAAAAATTTCCAGGGGACTAAGTAATATTTTTTCAGGAAAGGGGGCAGTAGGCCAAAAAAGTTTGGGGACCACTGGTCTAGACTATAGAAATCTAGTATTCTCAGGAGTAGAGAAAATAATCATCTATACAATGTATATATTAGCTATATCTGCCTTCCAGCAGTTATGATTGTGTCAGACTTTATTTTTCCCATTGATGGAAGAATATAAGATATAGGTAATCTGTGAATTATTTCAATTTCAATTTTATTTTTTGTTCAAGGATTTCTGGGAAGTTATCTTTGATAATTTCTTATAATATGATGTCCAAGAGCTTTTCTTGATCATGGCTTCTAGGTAGTCCAATAATTCTCAAATCATGTCTCCTTGATCTATCTTCTAGATCAGTTATTTTTTTAAATAACATATTTCATGTTTTCCTCTTTTTTTCATTCCTTTCATTCTGTTTTGTTGTTTCTTGATTTGTCATGAAAGCATTAGTTTTTAGATGGTCAGTTCTGATTTTAAGACCCGATTTTCCTCTGTCAGCTTTTGGTTCTCCTTTTTCAATTAATCCATTTCTTATGGCATCACCTTCATTTCTCTTTGAATCACTTTCTTTTCTTCTTGCATCATTTTCATTTCTCTTCTCCACTTTTCTTAATTGGTTTTTGAAGTCTTTTTTGAGTTTTTCCAGAATTTGTGTCCAATTCATATTTTCTTTTGGATTTTGCATGTTTCCTTTGTTTTCACTATCCCCTTCTGTGTCTATATGTTGTCTTTGTCTTCATAAAAGTACTTTAGAGTTAGGTCCTTTTTTTTGGTTATTGTTTGCTCATTTTTCTTATTTAATAGTGGGCTCTGTTTTTTGGGAAGATGGGGTAATGCCTTAAACTTCAGTCCTTCCTTGATGTAATTCTCAGCTTATTTTCTGGGTTTTTATCAGTTTCAATTCTTGGAGGCTGATGGTCTGAGGTCTGAGAGCTCTGAAAGTCCCCTTCCCTGGCTTATATAATTGATCTTTAAGATTCTGATGGCTTAAGGACTTGCCTCACACTTGGGCATAAGTTCTTTATCTCACTCTGAACTTGATCAAGTCAGGGGCAGATAAAATTCTAGCCCCAGACTTAGGCTCAATTCTTTATTCTCACTCAATCAGGCACACCTTTGATTGCCCTGTCCTGGAGCTCTGACCTTTATTTTGGGCAAAAAGATGGGCAGGTGGCAAGGTTGTGAGCTGTGTCCTCACCCTAAATTGTGAACTATTCAAACTGGGAATTCTGGCTTTTCTCTGGGCCCACAAGGATCAGCCCATTTCAGCCAAGATTACGGGCTGGGCCTCTGAACTTTACCACAGGTTTGAAATTTCAAGGAGTTTTGATTGGCTTGTATCTTAGAATCTGAATATTGGCTTGGACTTAGATTCTGAACCTGGGACATGTTATAATCATTAATCTGGGATGATATGGATGCCACCTTGACTGACAGGGATGGCAGTTGAGAGATTCAGAATGTTCCCAGGTGTTGTAAGCCAGGGGAAAACTTCGGTTAACTCCACCCTATATATAGCATACCCCCTTACAGCTACAGTGGAAGAAGTCTCTGGACTCAGAGGCTCAGAAGAGGAGATCACAGATCTCTGAGTTGAGACTTGAGCAAGTCTCTGTGAATCAAACTGGGCAGAGGGTGGCTGAAGGGTGGTTGAAGGGTGGTTGAAGAAGAAGAGGGTAGGAAAAGCCTGAATCTATTTCTTTGCTAGACTATGAGAGCTAGTGAACCATCAACACTATTGGTGAGAGAGCTGAGAGAATACGAAGACCATCAATATTTATCTGTAGCAATAGTCTTCCCTATACTCCGGCTTGGCTGTAGCCAGGTCTGGCCAGAGATTCAGAGAGGGTGAAGACCTCAAGCCTCCACCAGCCTAGCAGCCTCCAGTCCGGATTATCAATTAGTTTAATAGTCAATAGAGCAATAGGGTTTCCAATCCCCAATCCTTTACCTTGTTATGCTTTCCCTATCAATGGATAAACAGTATTTAATAGCAAGTACCTTCCTGAATGGTCATTCCATCACTTCCCTTAGGAAGGGAGTTCAAGGGAGTCAGATCCTAATCATTATCCAAAGCTAATCAATAACCCATTACCAATATATCCAACCCGAGGTTGGGCCTAGAGAGGTTAACCATCCACCTAACCTCTCAAAGGTCCTCACTTGGGCAACTGTTAAAGGAATCACTGACAGGTTAATCAACCAAGCCTGTCAGGGAGAATGGATAGTTTACAGCAGCATCCAGAGTGAGAGGAGTAGGTGTTCCTCCCCTCCAACTGCACTTGAGGACAGCATAGACAGATACACATCATTATCATTATACGTATATCTCCACTGCTCCCACATTCTTTTTAAAGATAGCAGATGTGGGGTGGGGATAGTGTTACTTGTTCTTGGCTTACTCTTCCCTCCTTGCTACAACTTCTTTCTGACTTTGCTCTCCTTTCACTCCACTGCCCAGATGTTCTCTGCCTACCTTTGGGGCTTTTATTTTTTTGATAATTGTTTCACTCTGTCTCCTTGTTTGTTCTTTCACTCCTGTATTCATTTTGTGGTGATATTTTAATTGTGGTCAGAGAGGATTCTTGTGGTAACACAGAGCTGCTCTGGTTTATTCCTCCATTTTGGCTTCCCCAAATATAAGATATAGGAGGAAAATGCAATTCCTCTCTTTTTAAAAGGAAGGATTAGTTTTTTTCTTATCACAAATTATTTCTTCTTTATTATACAGGTGTCTTATAAAATTAAAATTGCTTCAAGATTGTTGAGAAGCTGTTTTAAGATAATCACTAATGTCTGGTAGGGGGAGAAACAAAGTTGCTCTTTGTGACTCGGTTTCTTTATCTGGAACTCAGGGATTTAAAACAGATAATACCTACTATTCTTCTAGCTCTAACAATTTGCAATTGATTTGAAATTTTAAAATAATAATACATTTGTCCAATTAAATGTCATTTCATTTATAAAATGAGGGGGTTGGACCAGATAATATATTCTATTCCATTCAGCACTGACATTCTATGATCTCTTCCTATGATTCATTCTGCCAAACTCAGTCAGAAATATATCAATGTTAATATGAGAAAAATGCTTTATATTTTTAAGTATTGCACCTTATCCTTCATTTACAATTAGGCTTACACCTCCCATATTGGGCGGAAAAAACAAACAAAAACTTTTCTTGCCTGTCATTTTTTCAAATTTTAAGCTTTTATCTTTACACACACTTACTAATAAAATCTTAGAAAGAATACCATATCTTTTCTCTTTCTGTTTCTTTACTTTCCAATCACTCTTTGATCTCTGTTAATTCATCTTTTTCTTGCTACCACCTGAGTACGGGTCCCTTCTCTCTACTCTTCTCTCCACTTATATTGTAACCATCTTTATGCATCACCTTTAGCTGGAACTATTTCAACAGCCTCCTAATTGATCTACCTGAATCCATACTGATGCCAAACATATTTGTGAAGCACAATTCTGACTATGTCCCATCTTTGCTGAAGAAACTACAGTAGCTCCTATTCCCTCTAAGCATAAAATAAAGCAAACAAACAAAAAACATAAACTCCAGTGTTGGCAATATAAAAGTCCTAACATTTGGGTTTTAATAGCCCTTTACAGGATAATTGCACATAATATTTGCATTTTTCTTAACAACAGCCAAAAGGTTTCAGTATACAACTCTATTTACCTATAGAATTCCCATTCCACAAAGAACCTACTTCCCATCATTTTTAGATCTCATTCTCTCATGTTTCTTCAATCTAGTTGCACTCCTTGAGATCTGTTTATCTCTTGATATCAATGATCCCTAGTCACTCTTTCTCTAGCTCTGATTATACTTTCACTAATACCTCCTGACACACTGGTCTTGAAAAGGGACTTAGAATACTCAGTGCTTCCCACTTCTACTTCTGTGCCATCCTTTTGATGATGTCATTCGGCAACTTTTCTTCCATTGATGTTTATTATATTTATTTTTTTACCCTACACAGATTATGATGACTTTGGTCTAATGACCAAATTTCATAATTTTTCTAAAAGAATTAAGAACTGGAATGACTCTATTTCTCTACTCTCTAGGTTCTGCCCTTATCTTGGATATTTTAATATTGATATAGATGCACCCTCAGGGTATATGTGGTATTCAGGAAGGAATAGTACCTCTGGTGTTCAAGCTTACTGAACACTTTTCAGAGCTGCTCATCCACTTTTGGTGTCTTTCACCAAACTCTTCTCTGTGGCTCCAAGAAGCTGCACCAGGTACAGTGGCCAGACTGTGGTGAAACTATCTCAACAGATGGGCTAAACCAGGTGTGAAAATTTCTCTTGGCAGAAGGTGTGGATGAGAATAATTTGTTCTAATGATCATGAAGGTGACTGAAGTGGCCACTATGGAGAGCATAGAGGTTGGTTATACATCAAAGATACGATTATATATATATGTATATATATATATATATATATATATATAATTAAGATGTATATATATACATCTTAAAGAACTATATAAATGCTGGATATATAGTCCTGTTCCCTTTAATTTCTTTACCATGATACTTTTTATATTATTAGATCTCTCCATTTATTGCTTTTTGTCACATATAATATAAGCTTGATGGCTTAAATTTAATTTTTGTCAAATATTTATCCAATAGTCCTTACTTTAATGCTTTGTTTTCTTGAGCTTCTCAACCTTAAATTACTGTCTGTTGCAAAGTAGGTACACATACATATATTAGGGAATAGCATCTATTAATGAATTCCTACTTTGTTTAGACCCTTAGGCATGGTGCTCAAATAACAAATTTCAATATTCCACACTTTCACATTTTGGAGTTTATAATTTAATATGATAAAATGAATGAAGGAGGCAGTAATATTGGAAGCCATATTTACAGATAATAAATATCTCATTTACAGATAATAAATTGAGGCTGAAAAACCTTGACTGGTATGATCGATGTTTATAACAAAGACAGCTTTCAAATGAGACTTCCTTACTCCAAGTCCATAGCTCTTTCCATTGTGTCAAGCTGTCTTACTTTATGAAAGTTGTATATTAAAGGGAAAGATAAGAATTCCACATGACCACTGTGACATATAAGCTATCTCTACTCCACTTTCATCACACTGAAGTTCTTGAATGAGTTGGTATCTGAAACTACTTATTGCTCTAGTTCAGTGATGGGCAAACTTTTTAAAGAGAGGGCCAAAGGAAAGGAAATGCTCATCTGTCAGTCTGTTTCTAAGGCAACTCTTTCGAAATTTCATTGTATTGTATCCTATTCATTATATTTGTCAGATTAGGAATAATGTCCTGCAGTTGGATAGAACATTTCAGGGGGCCACATCTGGCCTGAGGTCTGTAGTTTGCCCATCATTGCACTAGTTCAATGATTTTATTTTAAATATTCCTAATCAGGAATCAGGCACAAAACTCATTATGAGGAAAGACTCAGAGATGAGAAAGTATAGGAGTAAGTTCAGAATAATGTAATTTGACTAGAGCATAGAATGTTGAGAAGGAAGACAAAAAATAGTTTAGAAATGTGGATTGGTGCTTGAGTCTTTGGAAGACTCCCATGCATAGAATTTTTAGCATTACTCACTATGACAAACCATGGCAATGAGGAAACCATTCTGTTTTGAGGACAGATGAATGGTATGACAATGTTGATACATAAGAAAGATTATTTTGGTCACACTAAAAATATGGATGGACAATGACAAGAGTAATGTCATGAAGCCCTGTAAGGTAACAATCACAATACTTCTATTGAGTGGCTTATGAGGATGAATAATACAGTTTTTCTAATTGAAAAAAGGTAAAAGGGACAGGAGTGAAAGAGATAGTAGAGGAATTAAAGGAATTGATAGTTGTGGAATGATAGTATTTTAAAGTCATAAAAGTCTAGGATTAGGTCACTAGGTGTTAGAAGAGTGGTGAAAGGATGCTTAATACTGGAGGACTACGATAATAAAACTTGTGATTATACCAAAATGGTATTTAGAAGTCTTAATCCACTTCCCTAAACCAAGTTTTATTTGATAAATAAAAGTAGTTTCCTAGTTTCCTCTTGCTAAACTGATTATTCATTTCATAGACAGTAGGATGTGTTTACAATTTCTAGGAATCAATATATTCTAATAAGAGGTGTTTTTGCTATCATCGAATGAGCTGTCACTATTTCCTGTGCCAAAAGCATTCTAACCCATGAAAAAGAAATCAAACATCTATATTGGCAAGTTATGATATGAAACTTCTAATTTTTTTTTTGGAGTAGACATCATGAGAAAGAGTACAGGCTTTGAGAGAGGGTTGATGATTTCTAGGGTAACAAATAAGTTGAACTCATTTAGGTTGGCTCCATTTTGGCTTAGTTGTTGTTGTTTTTTTTAATTAGAAATAAATAAAGCATGCTCCAGCCATTTAACAGTTAATAGAGATATAGAAAAGATATAAAATAAGTAAACAATAGTCAACCATAAAACATTCATCAAGTGCTTTTTATATGCCAGTCATTGTGAAATTTTGGAGGTACAAAGGAAGACAAAAGATAGTCTTTTCCCTAAAGGACCTCACACTCGAATTGTAAAGATTTGTACACAGAGTACATGGAAGGTAATTTAAAAAAAAAGTAATAACATTTGGTGTGATTGGTAAAAGCTTCCTGAGGAAGCTAAGATTTGAGCTGCCTTGAAGGAAACTAAAGAACAGAGGAGATAGAAGTCAGGAGGAAGAAGAAGATCCCAGGTAAAAGGAACAATTGATGAAAATATTTGGTCTGGAGATAGTGTCCTATATAAGGAACAGCAAGGAGGCTAGTACTGCTTGGTGACCAAGTAAATGGAGTAGAGCAAAGTGTAAGAAGACTGGCCAGTTGGGAGGAGGAAGGATATAAGTGCTCTGAAATATAAAGAATTTTATATTTGTTTTAGAAGGCAACAGATAGCTTCTGGGGCTTACTGAATATGAAGGAGACGTGACGCCAGATTTTGTACTATAGGAAGATCATTGTTGTAGCCAAATTAATTTTATTATTACTATTATTTACTGTTTAATATTACTATTATTATCCATCCTCCATTTAATATGGAGTGGGAAGGTCTACTTAGAAACTATAGCAATAGAGTGGGTTTGAGATGATGAAAGCATGCTTCAAGCTAGTATCTGTATAAACAGAATGCAGGAGGTCTATACAAAATGTGTGGAAAACTAATAAAACAATAAACATGGTAACAGATTAGAGAAATAGATGACAATAAATGAGGACTTAAGGATGACATGAAGTTTCAGACTCTGGCATACTGATATGATGATAGTGACTTAGTAATACAGACGTTTGGAAGAGCAGAGGTTTGGGAGAAAAACTATTGAGTTCCATATTTCCCTTTAGTACAGTGCCTTATGAAGAGACAGATGTCTTTTCTCCCTACCAAGGCAAAATCCTCTGCTTACATAAGTGATTTCATTCCATCCAGTGATTTCTGCATTTCCCTTTGTATCTTCTCCAGTCTCCCTATTTCTGTGTGGTACAGAAAATAGAAAGCATATGGTCTGGAGTCAAGAAGACTCAAGTTCAAATCCAGCTTCAGACACTTAGTGTGACCCTCCATTAGTCATTTTATCTCCATCTACCGCAGTTATTTAATCTGTAAAAAGGGGATAATAATATCGTCTACCTCCCAGGATTGTTGTGAGGACCAAATGAGATAAAAAGTATAAAGCACTTAGCATAGTGTCTTGTACATTGGAAGAATTTAAAAAATATTTTGTATTATTTTTATAGCAGGGTCCTGGATTATAAAGGCTCAGAATCATTTCCTGTATATTAGTGAGAATTCCTGAGCCATTAAGTCTATATATTTTTGCATTCTCAATTGTCCTGAGAAATGTGGATCTTTCACAGACTCTGGCTAACAGGAAAAGTTTAATACTTTTCCAGCATAGGTGGCTTGTTTACCAGTGGGGATGAGGAGGGGTGGATTGGTTAATAGGCTACTTTCTAATTAGCTGATCATCAATTTTAGATGTCTTGGGAAGTTCAGGGGTGGGGCTGCTATAATTTTTCATCAAAGCATTAAAATAAGTAAATAATAAATGAATTTAATCTTCTAATTTAGTTCTGTATATCAAACTCCACTGAAGTTATAGTTAAGAGAGATATGTTCACTGTTGCTAACTTCCAGAAGTAGTTCAGCTTGCCCAGAAGTTTTGCTTTCAAAAATGTATCTAAAAATATAGATAAATGGCATGCTAGAAATGCTCTGCAATCCTAATGGAGATAAACCATCTTATTTACCTTTCACTGTGGAAATGCAACAATTTTATATCTAAAAAGTGTTGAAAAATCATTATTTGAGAGAAGCTCAAATCAAACAAAGAAGAAAATACTCTTTTTCTGTTTATCTACTCAGTTTGTATTTTATTTTAAGCATAAAAAATAGATACACCTGCAGGTCTCTTTCCTTTTTTTATCTTTAGTTGGCATTTGTAGAAGGCAGGTGCACCAAAGACAGCTCAGATAATGTGCACAAAAGATAACTGCTTAAGCTTTCTGATCTCAGTGGTGGTATTATGGATATTTTCCCCCCTTGGTAAACTGGTTGCGTACTTTAATAGATGAGTTAGGCTAGAGAAAGAATCTCTGACTACTTATCTTCCCTTCTAAGTAAATGTCTAGAATGCCTGGGGTTTGATACATATTCTTCATTCTAACCTAAATACTGATTCGAGTTAGTAAGTAGCTAGTCTATATTCAACAAACATTATTAAATGCCTTCTGTGCACAAATTGTTCTACTCTTTACTATGCAGGGTCCCAAAGAATACTGGAAAGTTATTATGGATCTGAATTCAAAAGTCCTAGGTTTAAACCATGGCTCTGTCACTTATGATCTTTATGAACTCAAAAAATTCCCTTCACCTGTCTGAGCTTAAGAAAAATGAGGGCTTGGCTGAATGACCTCCATAACCCCTACTTGCTCTAAATCTATGATGGCCATCAAAAATCCTGTCAGGGTATGTGTGAGAAGATTTGGCAGAAAGAGACAAAGTAAGAGTTCCAAAGAGAATGACTTTTTTCTAATAATAGTGTCATCCCTTCTCTGGAATGATGATAAATACTTTTTCTCTAGCTAATGTATAGTAACAGAATGACAGATGGTATGGTCCAGATTGACCAACAGTGACAGACATAATGTTAACAGTCCTATTTCTCCTTCTCCCTCTGGCACATAAGAACTTCACATTCTAATCTCTGTAAATATGCTCTAACACTAAAACAGGGATTTGTATCTATCCCATGGATTCCTAATATCTGTGTGTTAAGAAAGAGAAAGAGAGAGAGAGAGAGAGAAAGAGAGAGAGAGAGAGAGAGAGAGAGAGAGAGAGAGAGAAGAGAGAAAGAGAGAGAGAGAGAGAGAGTGAGAGAGAGAGAGAGAGAGAGAGAGAGAGAGAAGAGAGAAAGATGATAAATGGAAATTTGGGGAAGAAGGAAACAAATCAGAAGTGGAGAAACAGAGAACTGAAGGACGAAATCCAAGGAAGGCAGAGGAAGCATTTAGAATTCTGAGGAATCCAACTGCCACTGGGAGAAGGGTTGGGTCTCGGGGGGGGGGGGATAATATCATTTCTAAACCTCAGATCCTGTATCCTTTGGACTTTTAACTGATTCCTGAGATAAATCAGCCATCTATTGATCACCTTGTGATCTCAGTCTCTGTTTTTTATACATTTGAAGAAGCCTCCAACAAGAATTGCCACAAGTACTGACCTGAACTATTGAGTTTGCCTTGGACTGATTTCTCACCAAGGGGGACAGGGTCAAACCTGGGACCTGACTCCATCTTCAACTATAACTGGATCTAAGACTATCTACAGTGGACTTAGCTTAGTTTTAGTTATATTGACTGGATATTTGAGGTAGAGAGGAAGAATAGAGCAGCCTTAGCCCAGCTAAGAGCATAAGAAATCCTGTGAAGGATTAGTTGGTGGGAGAAAGGTAGAATTGGTTAAGTTTAGGAAAATCCATAGTCCACTTCCCTTTTCCTAAACCTATTTTTATACTAAATCCTGTTATTTTAATTACAGTCAGAGTGGTTTAACTGGTCTAAGATCAGAGGACTACCATCTTGTCTCTGATGTAGAAAGGATCATCTGCCCTGACTAGGTGAAACAAAATACTAGTCACCCATCTGTTTAAACCATCTTTTTAGAGAGAGCCCTTTGGCATTCTAGTGAAACCTATGGATCCCTTCCCAGAATTTTCCCCCCATTATATTAATAATTTAATGATTTTAAAAAAAAATTTGTTCAATGTTAGTAAAAATAAAAATTGATATATTTTTTTCCTCTCCAAGTTTATAGACATCTTGAGTTCAGGGTTTCCAGGTTTAGAAATACTTTTGTAGCTGAATTTTAATAGCTTTATTATTATTCTAAAAATATATTTTGTGTGTTTTCAAGGCTATTGATGTCATATTTCTATGTCTCTAGATAATGGAGCAAGGAGTACCAAAGTGGAGAAAAAATCATAACATATACTTGAAAAAAAAGCAAATGAAAATTCACTCTGATAGTTGTTTTATGCCAAACAGAATTTAAGATTCTCACATTAACAATATTTTTTAACAATATTTTCCTTTCCTTCCCTCCTTCCTTCCCTTTCTTAAGAATGTAATCTTTTTGAAATTAAAGTGTTACTTTTTTTTTGCTTATTTGTCTGTTTTTGTTTTGTTTTGTTTTTGGTCATAATATCCTCAAAATATAGTATGTCTCTTATTAGTATGTGATGTGCTGAATAAAAGTTGGCTGAGTTAATTTTCCCCCTCCTTTCATTCCTTTCTTTCATCATTCTTTCCTTCCTTCCCTATTTATTTAAGAATGCATCTGGGAGTACTTGGAGGTGTTTTTATTATTGAAATATTCCTAACATTTTCTTAGGTTAGTCTGTTCTAAAATATTGGGTAAAATTTAAATTTCCCTAATTGAATATACATATTCATACGTATATATACATAAATACTCACAAAAATGCATGAATATATATATTCATATATACATACATAAATACTCACAAATATACTATATATATGTATAGGTAAATGTAAATGTATTTCAATACACACATTTAGAGGGTACCTCATGAACAGATAATAAAAATTGTAAGTGACCTTGCACATCAAGAAAACCACCTCAATTTTTCCAGTTCCACATCCATTGTATTTGTCCTTACTTACAGGGGAAAAAAATGAGCATTGTAAAATAGAATGAAAAATATTTGATCAAGGAAAATTTATTTATATTGAAGAAGGAAATAATAAAGAATGAATTTGAGAAAAACTGTTACTAAAGCAGTTATTAGCTCTCTTACTGAATTTGTGGATTTCAACCTGAAAGGATCTTAAGAGATAATAGAGTTCAATACATTCATTTTGGAAATGAAGCAAATGAAGTCTAGAGAGGTTAAATTATTGACAAAGGTGGCAGAGCCAATAAAAAATAGAATGCAAATTTGAATCTAGGTTCTTGAACTCCTAAATCTAGTGTCCTTTCAACTTTGCTGAAATGCTTGTCTTCAGAATTTGGATAAAGTATTTTTTTAATCACCATGTTCTTTTTTTTTGTCATTGATGAAAGAGCATAAGATAAAATTATCACAAGTTAGAACACGAAATTATGAATAAGGTCTTGTTAATGTTATAGGGTAGCCATTAATCTAACACATATAAAAGGAATTTGTTATGATTCTAATATTTTTTTTATTTTCCCCCAATTACATGTAAAAACAATTTTGAATGGTCATGTTTTTAAGTTTTAAGTTCAAAATTCTTTCTCTTCTTCCTTCCCTCCTTTCCTCCCATTCTCCCAGGCCTCCCCCCCTCCCTGAGATGGTAAACAATCTGAAAAAAAAATCTTTCCTTCCATCCTTTTTCATTCCCTTCTCTTTAAGTATTTTCTAATATATAAAGCTAAGAAATTTAATAAGTGTTAACATTTCTAAATACCATACTGAGATTTTGTTTTCTTGACCTCATATGATCCTGAAATTTAAATATACCCACTGAGAAGCTTGTACATAACATATCCTCAATCACAAGATTTAGGCTGAAATAGACCAGCTAAGACATGAATGGTAACATAAAAAATTATTAAATTCTTTGCACCTAAAGACTAGTAAGGCACCTGTGAATTCTAAAATTCATGAAAAAAGTTAACACCCCCATATTTCATGTCAGAAATTTCATAACATCTTTTCATTGAAGTTAAGAAATATATTTTTTTATTTCATGAAATTGATGTCATATCTTTAAAACTCTTTTAGGTTCACTAGTTGCCTCAATTTCTTTTCTACTGTCTCCCTCCTTTTTTGTTTAAGAAGTAAATATTTCAAGGTCATTTTCACTATCACTTCTACAGCCAACAAAAGGAAAACATGATATTTTTATTACAGACACAATCTCTCAAGAAAGAAGAATATCCATTTCAATTTGCATTTTAGAAGTTATTCTCTGGGAAAAGTAGGGGAAAAAGCAGGCTGGCAGAATTCTCTGGATAGGTCCCAAGCTCAACAAGGGATCCGTCTGGTATAGCAGACGAGTTCTGCATCTATTATTTGGTTATATTTGAACACATAGTTATTTTCATTTCACAACATTTCTTAAAACCCAGACTATATTGTTATATTTACCGAAGAAATGAGAGGGAGAGAGAAGGAGACAGAGACAGAGACAGAGACAGAGACAGAGAAACAGAGAGGGAGGGGGAGAGAGAGAGGAAGAGAGAAAGATAAAAAGAAAGCCCTTTTGCTCTATATTTTTGACTAGAAGACCACAACCTCCAAAGTCTTTCATTTGCCCAGCATTACAAAGCTAGGAAGTATCTGAGGACAAATTTGAACCCAGGTCCTCCTGATTCTAGGTCTAGTGCTCTATCCACTGTGTGACCTAGATGTCACACTCTCTTTCATTTCAAATTAAATTGATAAATGTAATCATATGTAGTTGAAGTTATATTTTATGTCCTTTTTATTGATTTTATTTTTCCAGATTACATTCTAATATAATTTCTTAATATTCATTTTTTTCTAATATTCGCAATTCATGTTCTTTCTTCCTTTCTGACTCCTATGCTTTATGTTCTATAGACTTGAGCTTCTTTTCAAGTTTCAAAAACATTCACAAAGTAGAAAGAGCTGAGGTCAAATCCATCTCCAATCTTTTATTAGTTATGTGACTGACCCTGGACAGATTACTTTACTTCTGTCTGTCTGGTGGTCATCATCTTTAAAATGGGAATAACAATTCTCATTCTTATTATCATTATGAATATAAAATGAGCTAATATTTTTAAAGTGTTTAGCAAAACTTAAAGAGTCATATAAATGTATGTTATAATAATATCTTGGGTTTATAGAGAAGAAAGTAGATTCAAGGATCCACCAGGAATTGTTCTCTTAAAACAACTTTAAACTTAACTTCAATTGACTAAATGACCTACAATGAAACAGAAAGATAGTAGATAGTCAAATGCATTGTGTGGAGACTACTGGTATATTGTGTGCAGGCTGCTTCTGGGAAAGATTAGGTAATCTTATCAGAATCATGTTCTTTCTAGCTGGTAGAGTCCAAGATACATGTAAAGATGGACGAGCATATCCAGAGAGTAGGTACTATGTTAGGGAATGAGGTAATCTTTTTTCAGGTAAAATAAGGTTATAGTTTATATATCAGAAGATAGTTTATTGCCAGGGATTAAATTAAAAGTTCATCAACTCTATATTATGTAAATAATTCCCTCAGGGCTCACTTCTTCTGATAGATGGTATGGTTTGGGGCTTTCCTCCAGTTTGTGGTCATTTTCTGCTTATAATGTAATACAGTAGCTGCAGAAAAGAATATATAATTTTTGATAATCGAGCATAGTGTAAAGGAAAGATTTCTAGTGAGAATAAAATTCATGATATGTTTGCACAATATAATATTTTTCATTAATGGGAAGAAAAAATTAAATTTAGGATCTATTTTTAATAGGAATTAATTTCATAGTTTCCATTTATACCTCAGAGATAAATGTGGAATTTTATCATAGCAAAATATTTCCCAGGGATCAGGAATAATACCCTCTATCTAAATTCCAATAAATTTCTCCTTAGGACTTAACTTTTAAGATAATAATTTTGATTTTCCCATTGTTATTTGACTTTTTTTCAATCAATTATTTTGGTCAAAATTCATATGAGTTGAAAATTTAAAATTGGCAATCTTTGTTCATTTTACTTTCATGTTTTGGTATCTTGCCCCTTAATTTTCATCCTCTATCCTCTCTGGATACATAAGCAAAACTTTCTTTGCCTTACTTAACTCGATATCTTGAAATCTTTCTTATCTTCATTCTCATATTGTCTCTCTCAGTCTCAGCAATTGTCATTTTCTTGGTTTGCCATTGGAATTTATCTTATTTTAATTTTAATTTATTTTTGTTACATTAAAATATCCAAGCAACTCTGTCCCTCTCTCCCCTCCTCACCTTAGATAATGCATCCTTTGACAAATATGCGTGTGAGTATATATTATATATCTATATAAATATTCACACCCACATATATAACTATGTCCTACTTATTCTATGTATCATTTCTTTCTCTGGAGCTCAACATACATAAGTCATCCTTCAAACAATATTTCTTTTGATATACACATAAATGGACATATATATGTGTGTATATGTATATATAATCTTTTGGTTCTGCTTATTTCACTCTTCAAAAATTTATGTTACTCTTTCCATGTTTTTCCAAAATTAACCTGTATGTTATTACATTATTTCTTACAGTGCAATTGTATTTCATCACAATCATATGTCACAAATTCCCATCCCCGCAATTGACGGGTATCCATTCAATTTCTGTTCTTTTCCACTGCAAAGAGAGCTAATATAATTACTCAGAATAGGATTATTTTCCTTTTCTTTAAACACTTTAAGAAAATCTAATAGTAATATTGCTAGGTCAAAAAGTATTCCCAGTTTTGTAACTCTAAGCATAATACCTTATTGCTCTACAAAATGGTTATATCAATTCACGGTTCCACCAACAGTGTATTAGTATCCCCAACATTTGTCATTTTGCCTTTGTATGATTTTTAGCTTGTCTCATAGATAAATGAAATCTCACAATTGTTGTGATTTTCATTTCTCTAATATTTACAACTCCAATAGTATTTTCATCTTCTTTTTTGATTATCTTATTTTTTAAAAGACTGAAGATTTCAGGCTATATAAGAGGGAAAAGTTTTGCCATTACAAGCTAGTGGTAAATATTGTGTTGGATGGAAGATCTTGAGAATACTTCAAATTTCATTAACAATCATCCACCTATTCCAACAACAATGACAATGAGTATGAAAATATCAGCATCCACAGCTGACCTTTTAAATAATGCATGAAATTTGCACAATGGTTTACATTAATTATTTATTTTGTACCTCACTATATCTATAAGTCTAATACTTTAGGTATTCCAAATCCAATTTTTTATATATGCAATCTGAAAGGATTTGGTAATTTCTATCAAAGACAAATTCAAAACTGGTGTCTCAATGCTAAATCTGACATTCTTCATATTCTGCTTCTTTTTTTTTTAAACCCTTTAACTTCGGTGTATTGGCTCCTTGGTAGAAGAGTGGTAAGGGTGGGCAATGGGGGTCAAGTGACTTGCCCAGGGTCACACAGCTGGGAAGTGTCTGAGGTCGGATTTGAACCTAGGACCTCCTGTCTCTAGGCCTGACTCTCAATCCACTGAGCTACCCAGCTGCCCCCTCTGTTTCTTTTTATGTATAGAACAGTCTCTGCTTATGACAGGGAGTATTATGTTCAATAAATGATTGATGTCATGGAGATGATTCTATACACAAGAATCAATTTTAGGTATTTTTTTGGTTTCAAAAAATAATGGTAGTGTTTGTGAAATGAGTCATTGGGATCCTAAATTTGGTAGGAGAAAAAAAAAACAAATAACATATTTTGTCAAATAAATAAATTGCTTAATGACTCATCAACAAATGAAAATGAAAATAGCTGATTGAATTTTAGACTGATTTTCACTTCAGTGATGCTATTTTATCATGTCTATGAGAAAAAATGAAATGAGCATTATCCAGTATAAAATCCACTATTTTGTTTGCAAGATTGGCTTCTGGTAATAATGTTTCACTTTTTTATCATATTAAGCATGGTGGAAGACGTTGCCTGAGTAAGTTGTTTCAAAATCTACATTTTTCAAAAGACTAATTTGAAAGGTTTGACCCTGATTTTTTTAAATTTTCAATGTATTTAGTATGTATGGTCAGTCAATTAATTAATATGGCATTCTTATACAAAGTCCATAAAATATATAGTAATAGTTAATTAAATTTTGCTGTTTTCATTTAAGGCAGTCGGAAATTTTAATTACTTTAGACATCTTTCAATGGAAAATGTTGTTGAAATATTGCCTCTATAATCTTAGGTTAAAATTTAATTTTCAAGAAAAACAGGTTTGACAAATCCTATAATTTTCCTATTCAAAACCAATAACCTATATCTCCATCATTTATAATCTATTCTCCATCAAAAATGCAGTTCAATGTTTAGTGTTTAGAAGTATTCATTAAATTGAAATAGACACAGTGATAATGCTCCCTCTGAATTTAAGAATATATAAGCACAAAATCAATTGGGTAGCATCTTTTAAATGTAAGATTGGACTGAACTTGTGAGAAAGTTTATGCTCTCAAATAGCGATGTCAAGATGCTTTAAAAAATGATAACTACTTCAAAGTTATTTTAGTATAGTAGATAGAAAGCTGGTCTTCAACATTTGAGACTTAGGAGTTTTGTCTCTGACACTTGGGCAAGTCCCTTAACTACCAAGTCATCAATCTAAGCTTTTTAAAACTACACACCACAGATACTGCTAGTAAAATCACAGATCAAATTTATATCCCTAATAAGAGCTAGCGTTTACCTAGTGCTTTAATTTTTGCAAAGTGTTTTTAATATATTATTTTCTTTTTGCATCTCCAAATAACTATACTGAGGAGATATTATTATCCTCATTTTCAAGGTGAGGAATTGACAGGCAAGTGATTTCCCCTGGGTCACAGAACTAGTTAGCACCTGAAATTGTATTTAAACTCAAGTCTTCTGCTTCCAGGCTTAGTACTCAATACCACCCAGCTGCTTTCAAATGCTGTCTTTAAAGAAGAGTTCACTTAAGATGTAGACTGGCTTAGACAGCTAGAGGCTTGGAATTTGTTGTTGTCCTTGTTGTTCTTTGGCAAAGGTGAGTTCAAACAGGTCAGTAGAGGAAGCAATGGCCAATGAAATCAAATACTAACTTGAGTCATGCAGAAAAAGGAGTAAAATACAGTAGAGAAAAGAACCAAACTGTCCTCATATTCTTTAAAAAATGTTAAACCTTGCATACCTTTCTCTGATTCTCTGATATTTATAGACATTACTGAAGAAAGTCAGGATGACATAGTGCTAAGAGACCTGCATTAATTAGAATCTTGAATCCTTGGACTCCATCTCCCAAAATTCCTTTTCCCTTTCATGTACATGTGTCATTAAATTGTTTGTATATAATTTTGCTGTCTCATCCCCTTGCTCTCTCTTCCACGTGAGTGGTTTGGGTGAGCTCCTTCTGGACTCTATTTTTTTAAGTTTCCCTTTTGTTTCGAGTTAAATTTAATAAATCTTTTTAAATATAATACTTGGAGTGTTGGATATTAATTTTAAAATCTACAGACCAAAAGGCATGAGCCCAAATTCTACCACTGATATTTTATCTCCATCACTAGAGCCAAGTCACTTTGCTCCAATGAACACCATGTTCTATCTTCCAAATTTAAATGGAACAATGATTTAGGCTGGGAAGAATCTCCCATCATGATAAATTCTTAGTGTCATTCATGCCTCATCTCATTCATAAGTTACCTCTCAGACTGGGTACTGCCTATATACCCTTACCAAAAGTATTTTGTTTTTCTCCTTTGTTCCTTGCAATTCTTTTGAGATCATGTCTTTCATTATTCTCAGGCATTCAGATTCATCAGAAGAAATAACACTGGAATTAAGAATAATAGCATAAGCGTGTCTTTAGCTAGATAAAATAGACAGGAATTAATGGAACCAAAATCTTAAAAGAAATTGTCTCATTCTGTCCTATTTAATTTCAAGTCTGGTTCACTGTGTATCCATTATGAATATTCAAGTCATAATGCAACAAACAAAAAACAAGAGAATTAAGACCAGAGTATGACACCTAGAGAAGCCAATAAAGTAGCATATCACAGAACTATAAAGAAGAATTTCTGTATCTTGGATATGTGCAAATCATATATGCCCAGGAGAGGGTGTGCCAAGAGACAAAGGGATAACAAGTCAAGGCCATTATTAGAAAGGAGTTGGGAGATCAGGGCAATTGAGGTATTCCCTTTAAACCATTACTTTAATGACGTCTTCTTATAATCATCATTCTTGCATAATATGTTCTAAGTTTTTATTTTTCCCCTATATACCACTAAAGGGCTCTATGGACTTCCAGTAACATTTCAAAACAATGAGTTTCGAATGAGTATTATTTCAAAACAAAAAAGTTGGGTAAACTTCAGATTGCCTTCCTTAGCCCTGGCTTTTGTATGTAAACATATACTTTGCTTAGTAACATTTAATATGATTTAATTCATGCATTTGATGATCAAAGTATTTGATGCATTTGATGCAGGGTTGTAATAATAATTAGTACTTATATGGTTCTTTAAAATCTGTGATACTACCTACATTTATTATCTCATATTTGTATTTTCCCAGAAGTTCTGATTAGTAAGTATAACTATATGCCTTATATTTTCCCAATTTGCAGAATAGGAAAGGTAATAAGAATTTATATATCAAGAATTTATATATCAACTATATCAGATGCTGTGTTAAGTAGTTTATAATTATATCATTTTGTCCTCATGTAGATCTGCAAGGTAGGTAGAATTACTATACTCATTTTACAGATGGGAAAACTGAGACAGAGTTTAAATTATTTCAACCACCTTGACAGAGTCAGTGTCTAAAGTTGAATTTGAAATCAGATCTTCTGGATTCCAGGTCTAGTACTACATCCATTGTATCAACTTAGTTGCCAGGAAATTGAGGCTCACAGATTTGTGATTTATCCATGGCCACATAACTATTAAGTATTGAAGGGGGACTTTGAATTTATATAAGCTGGATTCCAAATCTAGCACTCTTTACATCTCTTCTTAGTACCACACCATAATGGAAATATTTTAAAATAAAAGAGATTTAGGATGCCATAGTTTCTCTTCCTCTTTCTGTATTATTTGGGTAAGATTTGTCATTTTTTAGTCATTTTTTTCATTTGAGTCTAACATTCTGTAACCTCATTTGAAGTTTTCTTGGCAAAGATAATGCAGTGGTTAAGCATTTCCTTCTCCAGCTCATTGTGCAGATGAGAAAATGAAGCAAATAGAAATTAAGTGACTTTCCCAAGGTCATACAATTAGTGTCCAAGTCCATATTTAAACTCAGCTTTCTTAAGACCAGGTCCAACACTCTATCCACTGAGACATCTAGCTTAATGTTAAGATTCTTAAGCTATAATTTCTTCATTTACTTCCTCATATCCTAAACACAGTCACAATGAACTGTAGGATTCCTGTACATGTATCTACATGTATATATATACATACTTAAACATATTATAATTTTGTAAGTATACACATGCCATATATTCATATACATACCATATGTGGATACGCACATGTGTATTTATATATTCATGAGTGTATATAAATATATCTATATACACAAACATTTCAAGCATCATATTTTGAGTCTGCCTCTTTTCTAGGATAGGAATATGCAGTATATCTGTCTAGGAAGCCAAACTCAAGAAAGAGTTGGGGTGGCTATCGATATTAATCAAAATTCCAAGAGATCTTGGGATCATAAGCTTACAAATTAATTTTTTTCCAGTGTGACCTGCCTCTTCATACCAGCAATTTTCAAATGTTCTGAAAGTGAGGCGGGTGCTTTTGTGATGATCCAAAGAGTCATAATAAGAATTGAAGTTTCCACAGAATTCGACTTCTTCCTAAGATATAGCTTTGTGTAAAATGATTTTTCCTTAAAATATGGACCTTAAAGAAGAAAACTGCAGAGAAAGGAAAATATTTGGATGAGGATTAGGGGAAGAAAGTGAAGGACAATAGTTTTTATCACATTGAAGTTGCATGATTCACTGCACACATAAGGCTTCTTAAAAACTAACCTGAGCACAAACGACTCTGGTAATGTTTGATAGGTACACTTTAAACTTTATATTAAATTCAGCAGTGATCAAGAAAATTCCTATAGTCAGCACCAAAAGCTAATGGGATGAAGTGCTTCATTCCACATATTCCATGAGGGAGTGTATGCAAATTCTTGTACATTCCTCAGTCAGAGTTTGTAGAAGGTGACAGAAAAGATCAATGCTCATCCATGGTAGGCATTTATAGCTTAAAAGTAACTTTGCTGTTGAAGGATGAGAGATACTATTTGCATAAAATAGAATAAAAGCAAGGATTTTTTCTCCTTTTTAATGAGAAAAGTGTTTCTAAGATCAAAAGTTGCTATATGGCCATATATAATTCAGATGATTTCAAAAATGCAGTTCTGTACTTCTTATCAATACAGAATTCTTTGCAAAGAAATGAAAAAAGGAGATTATTATAAACTAAGAGACTAAAATGTGATAATGCACCAGCAACAAGTAGACAATGCCCATTAACTTACTTACCCTTCCAAATAACCTGAAATGTTTAAATATTTTCTTTAAAAAGAACAAGATGTGAAGCTTATTGACACAGAATAGCATTGTGTATGCCAGTGATCTGAATTTGCCAGTGTTTCCAATATCAAGCGTCTACTTAGACAGATTTAGTACTCAGGTGTGTGAATTTTACTTCTAGGAAAAAATAGCATATACATTCACAAGCTCAGAAATTATTTGATCACTACTCCATAACATTTTCCATTAATGAAGGTTTTTTTGTAAAAACAGTTAATGCTAAAATTATCCCACCTTAGCTTCCCTTCATTTTCATCATTCACTTCTAAATGTTTTGATATTTTTCCTCTCTTTTTTTCTTTACAAATATTTAGAGATTATTCACTCCATGACAAGTGTAAGTTAAGTTTTGCAATCAAGTCCCTCAAAGATCATAACACCAGGTCTATTGAAATTACTTAATACAATTAAGTAAAAATAATAATATGTGACCCTATCACAGTGGATGCAACATTTCTTATATATAGAAACTCTCCCTTATTTTATGAAATATTTAATTGATAAAAATCTATTTTCTCTCCTATCTATATCATCTTATTTTAATCTCTTACCTTTCAAAATAGAATCAATAGAGTGTAATGATTCCAAGACAGAAGAGTAATATGGGAAATTTAACAGGAATTAAATGACTTGTGCAGGCTCACACAACAAGGAAATGTATGAGGTCAAATATGAACCCAGAATCACCCTTTTATAAAGCTAGCTTTCAAACCAATGAGCAACCTAGTTCCTCCTCTCCATATCATCTTATTTCCCATTTCATATCTTCTAACCTACCATACCTTTCCTTTTTGCCTGATATGGCAGTGTGATTTCAGACCAGCTGGATTATTTGTTAATGCTTTTGAGATTACATTAATTGGAAGGAACTATAAGTGTGTGCTTAACACCATACCTAAAAACACTAAAATTTTCTTTCTTTTCTGGGTGCTGTTATATGACTGCAATAATAAACAAACATTTAATCCATCAAACATTCAACTAATCAACAAGCGTATATTAAATATTTTCTATGTCTTAGGCCCCAGACTGCAAATAAATCCCCTAATAGGAACAGTCCTCATCACCAGGGAGCTTAGCTTCTATCAGAGAAATGGCATATAAATTTATATATAAATGTAAATCCAATATAATTCTGGAAACTAAGCACTAGTAGT
Organism: Gracilinanus agilis; assembly: GCF_016433145.1. NCBI lineage: Eukaryota > Metazoa > Chordata > Mammalia > Didelphimorphia > Didelphidae > Gracilinanus > Gracilinanus agilis. The sequence goes on from NC_058135.1 coordinate 140,455,612, forward strand.
TGGGGCTCAAGATAGAAGAAACACTCAAGCTGATATTTGAAGTAAACTAGAGATTCTGAGACACAGAGATGAGAAGAAAATAAATTGTCCTTTGTACTTAAGAAGGATAAAAATGAAATTACAAAATCAAAATCAAAATACAGTGCATCCAGCTGTGGCTGATCAGGCCAATATGACCTCAGAAGACTCTACCACAGGTCTGGCACAAAAAGTCCAAATAAGTATTTGGGATGGAATATATCTTAATTTGTCTCACATTTCTTTTGAGCTACTGCAATTCTGATTTGCTCATAGAGTATAATACCTTATTTGATGCAAGGAAGCTATTCTGGATGGTCCTGTGCCAGTATTTCCCATGACATACAATCCACCAAAGTTCTTCAGAAAGATCTTTAGAGAGTTCTTGTATCACATCTTGTCTCTTTTGTGAAGACTTGTCTTGCATGAGTTTTCTTAAAAAATAGTATTTTAGGCAAATGTACATTGGATATTTGAATAATTTGGCCAGCACATCAATGTTGCACTCTCTACAGTAGTTTGAATGTCTGGCATTTCAGTTTGAAAAAGGATCTTGGTGCCGGTTACTTATCTTGCCAGCTGATCTTCAGAATCTTCCTGACAATTCAAGTGGAAGTCATTCTCAGTTTCCTGGCATGACACTGTTATACTGACCAGGTTTCACAGATATTCAATGATGAGGTCAGTCCAATGACTCTGTAAACTTTTAGTTTGGTAGGCAATCTAACACCTCTTCTTTCCTATACTTTTCTTCGAACCCTCCCAAATATTGAACTAAGTTCTGTTAAAGCTTTCATCAATCACGTCATCTTTGTGTAAATCCCTAGAAATCAAACTGTCAAGGTAAACAAAATAATACAAAATATTCAAAACTTCTCCATTTGCTATAACCAGTAGTTCCACATATTCATAATATGGTGCTGGCTGGTGGACAACTTCTGTTTTCATGGTGTTAATTGCCAGACCAAATTTAGCATAAATGGCTGAGAATCGATCCATTCTCTGTAAGAATCTTGCTAGCAATGACTAAGAGATTCCCTTGTTATTGTCACAGGACAACCTATTTCCTTTTCCTTTATTGAGGTAGGCAACGAAAGCATCTTTGATCTCCTGGGGGATAATCACCTCTTGCCATTTAATCGCAGAAGATTTCAGTCAGTTTTTGTAGGAAAGGTGCACCCCTTGCCTTGTAAATGAAATCAGCAAATGTAGTCTAATGTCAATCGAAACCTCTTCTTCAGCTGGAAGTTCATCTAGAGAAGAATATACTTCAGTGTGAGGTTTACAGTCAATGGCTTCAGCATTGCTTGATGACAATTCATTGAGAACTATGGAAGTGTTCAGCCCATCTCTCTCTCTCTCTCTCTCTCTCTCTCTCTCTCTCTCCCTCTCTCTCTCTCTCTCTCTCTCTCTCTCTCTCTCTCTATATATATATATATATATATATATATATATAAAACCACAAATAACATTCAAGATATTGTAAAAGTATTTTGAATTCTTAGTATCAGCTTAAATATTAATTTCATCTGCTTTTTTACTCAGCAAAGAATCCTGAATATCTCTAAGTTTAGTTTGTGCTTCACTTTTGAAGAAATTAAATGCTACCTTTTTAGCCACAAACAAACTATTCTACTGATAAACTTAACGAAGTTCTTTTTAATTTAATAGCTTATGAATTTTCCCATCATTTTCATCAAATTAAATCCGAATGTTTGTGAGTATTCTGACCCAGATAAGTAAATATGGTGCTATACACCAACTCTCTTTAAGCTGCCCACTCCTTTTCTGTCTCACTGTTGTCAATTATATGTTGGCTCAGCTTTCCGTCTAAATCAGAAATAAACTGTTTGAGCCAGAAAAAGTACTCCAATGGGCTGACATAAAGTCTCCTGGTAGTCATCTTACCTTGGGCCCACAGCTTTAGTTGAATATAAATGTTTATTGGAAAGGATGAATCTATGTTTGATCTAACACTCTGTACCACACATCATCTTTGTCA
>NC_058135.1:140467005-140533222 GCF_016433145.1 Gracilinanus agilis
CAAATACCTGGAATTCTTCAATTTTGTTGAATGCCCATACTTTCCCCTGTAAATATATAGTCAGTTTTGAGGGGTAGTTGATCCGTGGTTGCAGGCCCAGCTCTCTTGCCTTTCTGAATATCGTATTCCAAGCCTTACGGTCTTTTAGCGTGGAGGCTGCCAGATCCTGTGTGATCCTGATTGGTGCTCCTTGATATTTGAATTGTCTCTTTCTGGCTTCTTGTAAGATTTTTTCTTTTGCTTGAATGCTTTTGATTTTGGCAATAATATTTCTAACCGATTTCTTCTCTGGGTCGAATGTAGTGGGTGTTCTATGAATCCTTTCGATGTCTATATTGCCCTCTTGTTGTAGTACTTCAGGGCAATTTTGCTGAATAATTTCTTTTAGTATGGAGTCCAGGTTTCTATTAATTTCTGGTTTTTCTGGAAGACCAATTATTCTCAAATTGTTTCTTCTAGACCGGTTTTCTTGGTCTGTCACTCTCTCATTGAGATATTTCATGTTTCCTTCTATTTTTTCAGTCTTTTGACTTTGTTTTATTTGTTCTTGTTGTCTTGAGAGATCATTAGCTTCCAATTGCTCGATTCTAGCCTTTAGGGATTGATTTTCAGCTATAATCTTTCGGTTTTCGGCCATAATCTTCTGGAATTCCTTTTCAATCTGGTCATTTCTGGTGTTCAATTGCAAGATTTTACCTTTTAAACAGTTATTTTCTTGCTAGATCTCTTCCATTTTCCTCAAAATCTCAGTTTTGAACTCTTCCATAGCTTGTGAGGAGTTTTCCTTATTTGAGGAGGGTCCAGATGCTTGTTTGTTCTCCTCCTCTGTTTGCTTGGTTGTCTGGATTTTCTCTGTGTAAAAGTTGTGGAGTGTTAAGGGCTTCTTTTTCTTGTTGTTATTCTTTCTCTTCTGAGTTTCCTGAGGTTGGGTAGCCATCATTAGCCCAGCAGCTTCTCAGGTTTATCCTCGCGCTCAGTGTCTGTCCGCGGTCTATTGGTACCTGAGGTCTGAGTTCTGGTTTTTTCCAAGGTCAAGCCCCCTAGTGGACCCCCTGCTTGATCCTCTGCAGGAGGTTCCTTTACAAGTCTCAGGGCGCTGCTTCCATAGTCTTATACTGGTCTGCACTGGTTCCCCACTCAGGTTTTCAGAGCTTTAGTTCCTGGCTGTGTCTGCCTCCACTGTGCGCTCTGCGCTGGGTGTCCACTCTCTGCCCTCGCGCTCAGATTTTGCTTGCGTTCTCTGACTTATTGGGGTCCTAAATCTTGCTCTCAGGAACAGGCCCCAGAGCTGCCAATGACTCGATGGGTGCCCCAAACTTGCTCTATTTCTTTTTAGCTGGCTTCAGAGCTATAGATTTTGTGTGTGGAGGGGGTGGGGGTGGGGCGGTTGCTCAGCCCGCGATTTAGTGAGAGCCCTTTATAGCCTGGAAATGTCTCGATTCCACATACCTTCCACTCTGTGCCCTGTTGTGGGGTTCCTCAGTTCGTCTGGACTTGTTTTTATGTCCCCTTGAGGAGTTTTGTGTGTTTCGGTCAGGAGAGGTTAAGAGCTGCTTCTTACTCTGCCGCCATCTTAACCTTGAAGTGTTATTTTAAATTTGTTAGGAAGAGAATTCACTAGCCCTATAGATGTCTTCATGCTAATATTCTTATTCTTGTGCAAAGTTATCATTACCAGAATAATCTTTCTTTAGCATAAATCTAGTCATGATGCTTCTATGTTCAAAATTATTTTGTGGATTCTTATTATCTTCTAATTAAAGGTAAATTTCTCTAACCTCTGCTTTAAATCCTCAAAACTCTGGTAGCTTTCCATCATACTATATATAATATATGTATAAGTACACATCTATACATACTCATGCATGTATTTTATACATAAGAATACAATGTGCACATGCATTTTTATATTATTGATACAATAAACGTGTGTGCATATTGTGAAAATAGGTAATGGAGGGCACCAGGGTTGTTACAATAAATCTAAATAGTTGTGGGTACACACAATGGGTTGTAGGAGAGACTGAACCAGGATGGAAAGACCAGAGTTTACTGGATTAACACAGGAATGGCAGTTGTTCTTAACTGTCACCCAGCTTCCCCTAGGGCAGAGTCTAGAAACAAGCAGGTAAGGTAAAAGGGTTTAACTGGTTTAATTATGTTTAACTAAAGGTGGGAAAGGGATTTCTATACTTAAAACCTAATGACAAAAGCACAGGGCTAGGGGAGGACTTCTCTACTCTAATCTTAGTGATCTAAGCAGACAGTACCAAAGGAGCAGTAATTGAGTCTCTGTGAAGACCTCAAACCTGGTACCAGCCAGATTTGACCAGCACAGCAAACAGGTCTGAGTGTGGCTTTGGGGATCTCACAGTAATCCACAGATGAACAGGATGCCAAAAGCTTAGGTGGTCCAAGATATCCAAGAAGAAAGAGTGTGCTTGAGATGCTGTCTACCAGATCCCAAACTTCTCCTCTTCCCTTGGTGCTTCTCTGTAGGTCTTGTCCTCTTGCTGGAAAGCCACCACCACTCAGGATCCCAGGGAACCAGGATGCAGGGTGTCCTTTACTCTGAGATCTCCCAGGGCTAACAACAGTTTGTGCCCACCACTAATGGAATCTCTCTCAGGGTACAAGCACCTTCTGGCTCCTTCATTCCATCTTAGAATTCTCCAGCTCCAGCCCTTCCTGCTAGATGAACCTTAATTCTTAATTAATTACTACCTAATCTTCCTCACAACAATATTTATTTGTATGTATATGTTTATTTTTATTTACCTATGAATCCACATATAAAATATATGTATATGTAAACACACCCTTATATACTTATATATAATTTATGTTTATAGATATTTTACATATGTGCACATACTAATAAACACATATATGTGTATATACCCATTTACATTATATTTGCATGTGCTTGTGTGGATATAGAGGCTACCCACCATGGAATCATGATTTCAAGATCTTCTGCTGGCAAATAATGGCATTGTGATCCTCTACAAATCAATTTTCCTCTCCATGATTCCACTAATTCTTTCATTATAAAGGTAGAAATATCTGCATTGGTAGAAAAGTTTTCTTTATTCCATGCCATTATTTTTTTTCTCTGTGTTTTATAAAGAAAACTATATAGAGAAGTAGGAAATGATAAAATGAAGAAATTGTTTTATATTCATTTCAAAGTTTTTGGCACTTTCCAAAAAAATGTGTTAGCCTTAGTATTTTAGCCAAATGATTTCTCTCAATGTGTTAATTAATTCCTGGGATGAAGTTTTCAAAGTGGCAAATTATATAATTATAATGTGAGATCAATATAGACCTCCATTATATATCATTCAGACTCAAGAATACTTTCTTCAGTATGAGAGATTTATTTTGGAAGGAGTTATGAAGAAAAATTATTGAATAAAATATTTCTGCATAACCATATGATAGATTGCTTTAGAATTTCAAGAGAAAGTGGGGTAAATTCTGCTTATCTCAAGTGAGAATGGAATTCTATCTCAATTTCTAAGGCTTGTCTGTTTCCTTTTCTACTTCCATCACAGTGAGTCTAAGACTAAAAGAACTTTGATCATTATTTGTATAATATTTAAATACTAGTACTTAAATTATCTTTCAGCTTTTTGATCTTCTGAATGAACAGGTTTAGGAGATTTTAGAGTTAGATAAAGAAATATATTTTAGAGGTCATTTAGTCCAATCCCTCCTTCATTTTACAGATTAAGAAACTGAGACATGTGCAATAATAACTTTTATACTTCCTTCATTTCATGTTACAAAAACTAATCTATGATGATTTTTTTCCAGATTCCTTTGGAATGATCCATATTCCCTTGTCATGGAACTCAGAATATGTGACAGCCATCTATTTCAACAAGTTCTGGATTTAATATGATGAATACTTCACTGTTTCACAGGGTTTTTTTGTCCATCTTTCAGGCCAGATTTGATAAATATTTATTACAACTGGTGCCAGGACAAGTCCCTTTAGACAACTATGTTTTAGGTACCTTCATGTTGACGTTATCCACTGATAACTATTCTGAGTATAATCCTACAGTCAGGCGCATTTTTATTGAATGTTTGGGTGGTCTATACCCTGTTTTCCCAGGTTATTGATTGAATGTCAGGAAGGACAAAATCCAAAGCCTTCCTGAAGTCAAGATAGATTATATCAATTGTTTCCCCTTTATACTACCAACCTTGTCACTGTCTCAGAAAGTATTAGTTTAGTGTGACAGATCTCATTCTTTATAAACCTGTTCAAGTTATTACCCATGGTGTCTATTAATATAATATAATAATGAATAATTTCTTTAAATAATGTTTCTCCTCATCATTTAAATCACAAACAGTATTATTTTCTAGATAAGAAAACAATTCTTGGGGGAAAATAACATATGAGGATTTCTCATGATGGTTAGGATATTTTAAATCTTAGCTTTTATAATTATAGAAAATAAAATTGGAAAACATTTTTGTGGCAGGGGTACTTAATTACTTATTTGATTCCTTCCTTGAAGTGAATTCTTAATATTAAAATTAACTCTATTTACTAATAGAGATTGACAATAACTCTGTAATTTATTTCCTAAAAGGTTCAGTGCCCTGAGTGTTTCAGTGCCTTGTCTAAGGTACCTGTTTAGTGTAAATCAGAACTAGAACTTAAATCTAACTTTTCCAGACAACAAGCCCTATTGAATAGCTATTATCTACAATGCCATACAGATTTTTTTAGGAAGGTCAATGTGATTTGATAACCTTTTTAGTGCCTTGATAATTCTATGACTGGATTCATTGAAGTAGCTCCACCTTCTGATTATTGAAAATAAAATACTAGATTCTGTGATCATATTGCATACAATAACAAGATAACCCACTTCTTATGTATAAGAATTTGGATCTAAAATAATTGTTCATTAATTTCCCTTTCAGGGCTTATAGATGGCCTTCATATACTTCTCTAGAGACATTTGTTAGTGTAACAAATGATAATATTTATCTAAGGCTAAGAATGCCACTATAAGAACATCTCCTCCCAACCTCAGAAAACACCAAAAGAATGATTATTAGTTTCTGATGGCAAAAGACTATGTACCTTTATATTTGTAAAGGTTTTCTTATGACCACAGAATACTGGTCCAATCTGAATATGATCTGAATACAGTAAAAGGCAAAAAAATAAAAAAAATAAAACAAAAACAACAAAAAAAACCCTAACAAACAAAAAAGTGTAGGAGTGGGACAGGAAGGAAAGTCGGGTTTTTTGGCTCAACTTTATTTTCTAGCAGTGAAGAAAAATGACTTAAAAACTAATTTGACCAACCTAGCATGGACATAGGAGCACCATGAGTCCTTAAAATTCATCTAGAAGCCATTTTATGTCCTCTTCACAAGATGAATATGGGCATGCCCACATTTTCCATGAGAAGCTGATCATCAGCTACTCCAATCAAAATGTCATATTATAAATTCATCAGTTTTATTAGGGAACTAATCTAATTTCAAATCAATTACTTCAAATTTTATATTTCAAATGATATGTTGTCTAAGTAATATGTTTAGTTTCAGAATGGCTAGAAATTTTACCCCATTCATGAAGTTTTATTATTCAAGACTCTCGTATACTAATTAATAATGCACAATGGGTCCACTTATCATATTTGAGAACTTCATCTAGGCCCTTTTACATAATATGGTTGTGATGGAAAACATAAACTATTTATTGGTTGTCCTTACTCTCAACAAATGACCAGCCTACCTCATCTTGCAGTCATATACATCTCTGATCATGTATTTTTATGCTGATTTGTGAATATAATTTAACATTCATAATAACATAGAACAATCAAACGCATGGTGAATCTTCCTAATGTCTTATAAGTGGTGTACAATCTTGATTCCTTGAAATAATAGTAAACCACATCCATAGCTATGTAGGATTTCAATATTATTTTGAGAGAGCACCTTGATATAATGGAAAAATCACTATGGTTCCCCCAGAGTAACATTGTTTTATTGACTTATTAGTTGGTTATGGATTTTGATATTCTACATGGATGCCTATTTTCATTTTCCCATGTCAAATTTTTAGTTGCTTTACATTTTATGAAATATGAAAATCCCTCATTGGACACAAAAAGTGTTTAGTGACTCCCTGGGCAATATTTGTAAGTATCACAATTCAGTTCTACATTTCTGTGGGCCACTCTGATTAGATTGGAACAATTCTTTCTACCTTTCAGGCTCAGTGTTCTTTGTCAATCCAAAGTACCCTATAACAAATTTTCTTCTGTTTTTTTTTCCTTCAAAAGCATAATACTCTACACCTTGAATTCTTGTAGATCTGAGTGGCAATATGAACATATCTTGATATCCATGGAAGTTATAGAATGTATACCCTTTCACCTTTCTGATTCTGGCCTTTGCTGAAAACTGACCAAAACTACTGAAGTATATAATGTTTCAAACTTGATAGACAAATTATGCTATAATTGTGTCTCATGCAAGCAAATTAAAGTCTCTGATGGCCTGTTTTGCTAATAAGTCAATAGATTTGCTCTTATTGACTTCCAAAAGGCAGAGCCAGGGAAAAGGGATGGAAGTGACAAGGAAGCAACCTTAAACATGATTTAAGAGAATATTTTTTAAAACTATTTAATCACACAATTTTAAACACTTAAAACCACACACACACACACACACACACACACAACTCCTTTTACATCATGACTAAGAAGTAGTATACTGACTTTTGCATGAAGTTTAGGCTTGCCCATTATTTGATACCTTCATACAAAAGTCAGTATAAGTCAGTATACTACTTCTTCTGCATGGTGTAAAAGGAGTTGTGTGTGTGTGTGTGTGTGTGTGTGTGTGTGTGTGTGTGTGTGTTCGCTTGTGTGTGTGGTTTTAGATATTTAACTACAACTACAACCTTTTCTATCTCTGAGATTCAAAGATTCTTTGAAATTTTATTTCCCTTAATAGGTTTCCAGCTCACCGTTCTATGCCTATGGAAAAATAAACAAACAAATTGCATTTTAGTTCATCTAGTTCAACCTAGACCTAAATAATCCAGCAAAGAAGTGACCAATGCAACCTCCACTTAGAAAGACTCAGGTGAGGAGTACTCACTAACTCCTGGAGCAGCTCATTTCAGTTTACTTTCACTCTAATTATGCATTTAAAAAATATATCTCTACAATTTCTCATTGCTCTCTTTTTTGCACACGTTGAATTTCTCTTTCACATGAAAACCCTTTGTATATTTAAAGACACTCATTTATTCTTGAAGTCTTCTGTTCTTCAGGCTAAACAATGCCAGATCTTTTGCCTGAGTCTCATCTGGCTTAAAAATTTGAAAATAGCCCACTTTTAGTTGCTTTCTTGCATCTCAATGCTTATCGATGTTTTTTCAGAACTGAGGTTTCCCAGTCTGAACACAATAATCAAGATTTGGCTTCATAAAAGTAGCATACAGAGAGAACTTCTTTCTCCCCCATGTAGGACATGGCCACTCAATGCAATCCTGTCAGTACACTTTCACTAAAACCTTGTGACTTGTTTTGAAGAAAATGTAGCATATAGTTACTATTTAAACAGAATGCTATCTTTAAAAGCATAACTTTTATTCCCCACTTTAGTCGTAGTTAAAGTAAGTGCAACTTAATGAAATATGTATAAAAGAAAGATGGACATGTGAACTCTGAGCAGATGTTTAATTTTGCACATTCCCTCTTCTCTGATGTCTAGCCTTAGCACATATTGGAAGATTTAAAATAACATTACAAAAACCTAACAACACACTCAAAAAACTGTTACTTTTCAAAATCTGACATTCGGTTCTTATTTTTAAATCCTATCCCTTAATGAAGGATAATGAGAAACAGAAGAGACATGAGAAGAACTTTTAAAGGAAGATGAGAGAGATATTGGTAAAAATGAGAAAACTTGAGATAGGATTGTGAAAGAGCAAGCCATAGCCTGTTTACATGTAATCTTTAGTGATGTACATTTCACCCTGAAATATCAGTAAAATGACAAGCAAAATAATTTTAACAAAACAAACATTTAAAAGAAAATTCAGTTTAAAATGGCATGCATGCTTATATACTTTTTTGCCTTATGATTTCATTTATTTTGAGAATTCTCACTATCAACAATTTAAATGGCAACAAATATGTAACTTCTAGTTTTTGAGATATTTTCGGAGCACTAAAAAGTGAAATGACTGTCTAAGGGTTCAAAGATTTTATTGGCCAATGTCTGAAATTCAGGCAATTCCTTACAGTCTCCAAGATCAGAACTTTGTCCACTATACAATTCTTTCCAGTAATTAGCAATTAATGATTTTATGTTTTGAGATAAATACTTAAATGGTTTTTACCCAAGATTCAGGAAAATCAGATGTGCAAAACCTAAGTTCCACACTAATTATATGACCCTGAGTAAATCATTTCCACTCATTGGACATATTTTTAAATGTAAAAATCAAAGCATTGAACTAGGTTATAGAAAAGGTCCCTTCAGGTTTATAATTATATTTTCTAAGTGAATAAAAGGATAATAATAGTGCTTAAGTTAATTATTAAAGCCAATTATTTTTAAATCATTGAACTTAATCTTATAAATATGCCATTCTTTTAGTGGATGAAGCATAAGCTTCTCACATCAAACATGGAGAGTAAAGACAACTTGTCATCGAGACTGCCAAGTAAAATGTTGAGATCGAAACTTTCTGAAAACTAGATATTTGTGTCCCCAAGCTGGCAGCTAAATCTCACATAAAATTCAGCATACTTTAAAGTGTCAGCAGGGAGGCAATGGAACAAAGTCAGAGTTGGAGTATAGTCCTATACACCTCTCAGAAGTGAAATTTAAAGACTCCAAAGAAACTGGAAACAGATTTAAACGTCTATAGGTTTTTTTGATATCACCATTTATGTATGTGTTTTTATGTGTGTGTGTGTGACAAATATTGCCTGATTATTAGAATTACTAAATAAATGTAAGACAAGCTGTGCTTTGTGTGACGCAGGGATTTGATTTAACACCTGCCATGTTAAGCTAAAGATAAAATTGTTGAAAGATTTCCTGTAGATTTAATATACAAGAATACCAGATCCATTTCCTTTTGAAGTCATGTATCATTGTTATTGAAACACAGAATTGTGGAATGATTGTGGTTTCCACCTGTAAGATTAATGAAAGAATTCTTTAAACTTCACAATAGTTTAGTAATCTGCATGGCGTAATCTATGTATGTGTCTCATTTGAACCAAGTCCTGTATGATGTGGGGTTGAAAACTCTTCTTGGACATTTGCATCTAGGATTCTCAACTGAAACAAAACTGTTGTCTACATACTACTAAAACTCAAATATGAAGAAAAGCTTCTGCTGCAATTCCGTTTTACAAAGTTATGGAAGAGAAATCTTCACCTTTAGAATTTCTCAATCATGGATATTATAGAGAGACAGTACTTTAACTGTACCCTCCAAATGTTTGTGAAGAATGCAAACCCATAATTAGTAGTGATAAACCTCTTTTCCATTCCCTACCCCAAGACATTTAGTTTGGAGGACGCTGACCTCACTTGTTCTCCTTTAGCAACTTAAAACCCCCCTGAAAATAACTGAACTCAGAATTTAGTTAATAAGATATATTTGTACTACAAAATAGGCTTTTCCACACTGTCACTATTCTCTTCTTAACTCTGCAATAATCTTGATGTGACCTACAATCTCTGACTATGGGACCAGTGTCTCAAAATCACTTCCTTGGAAGATCTTTTATTTCCCAAGATTTGAGATCTTACCTGTGTAATCCAATTCTAATTTACTTCTACCAGTTCATTTAGGATTGCCTTTTTTTGTTGCTTCTCCCAGGTATATTATCTGGTAGTGATTGTCCTGAGTTTCAGTCATAGATGTGAGAGGACTTTAGGGGAAGTAAAAGAGAATTTTTAAAAAAAATTTCAAAACAATAAAAATAATATAATGAAAAATTTAAAATCAAATAAATATTTGTTAACTGAATATTAAAAATATTCCACATCATAAGAGTTTACTTTCTCATAAGCAGATACAACAGAACCACAGATGAGAATTTTTTTAAAATTATAATTAGGAAAAGAACACTTAGAACTGAGGAAATTAGAAATATTTTAAGATAGAAGTTGGTTTAAAATACAAAATAATTTTCCTAACAGTTTGTTCTATGGTTCGGAAAGCTGAAACTTCAACCAAGGAGAATTAAAAACAGAAAAGAAAATTAAAGATCAGTATGTGATGAAAATAGATGCAATATTTTGAAATAAAATTTTCATTAATTTATGGCAAAGAATTATATATGTCTATGTGGTTATCTGAGGAATTTGTTTTAACTGTCTGTGAATATTTCTTAGAAGAAATATGTTTTTCTTTACTTTCCCATTCTTTTCTTTTTAAAATAGATGTTTGGTTTGAAGGAGGAAAATAGACTTCTCTTGTTTTTTTTTTTTTTTTAACTACGAAAGTGGAAAGATGCTATAGATGAGAAATATTATATGAAAATATATATATTTGAGAGGAGATTACTGTTTTCTAGTATGCTTCATTACTTAATTATTTTCTATAGGAGAGATTTCATTATGTTTGAGTAAAGTATACAGTTTTCTAAAGTAAAAATAAAACAAATCAGTAAAACAAGAATAAAATAAAACATATAACTTTTTTAGAAGAATGAAATTGTTAGATTTGTGTTTTAGGAAGAATATTTTGTGTGTTTGTAAAGGCTAGATAAGTAAAAGAAAAGATAGAAAGCTGAATGAACATTTAGAAGGTTAAGGAAATATATTAAATCATTGGTGATGATGTCCTGAATTAGCAGGGTGATACTGTGCATAGGTGTAGATTGATAGGATATTATGGAAGTAAAACTTCTGAACTTGCCACCTAGTTAGACTTAGATAGTAGAGAAGAAATATGAGATATAATTACATTAAAAAACTTCAGAGTTCAGAGTCACACAGGTAGTTCATTATCTAAGGCTAGATTTAAATTATGAACTACCTGTGTGACTCTGGGTGAGCCATTTAACTTGTGTTTATATCAGTTTGTTCAACTCTAAAATGAAGATAAAAAAGCTCATATCTCACAAAATTATTATGAGGATCAAATGAGATAATATTGGTACATCTATTAGCTCAGTGTTTAGCACATAGAAGGCACTAAATAATTGCTGATTCTCTTCTCCCTTTCCTTCTGATGTCATCGGAAACGGAGAATTAAAGAGGAAGGACAGTTTTTTGAGAAGAAACTCGAATTTTGCCATGTTAAGTTGGAGGTGCCAGAGGGAAGAAGGCAATGGAAAAGGCATGATTTTAAGCATGAATTATATTTTTAATAATATTGTTTTTTATTCCTCAATTACATATTAAAACAATTTAAACCTTCAATTTAAAAAAAATGAGCCAGATTCTACCTTTCCCCTCTTTTTTATTGTCTGCATTTCCTGTGATGGTAAGCAATCTGAGTTAGATTTTACATGTGCAATAATGTAAAACATTTTCTCATATAAAACATTTTGTAGACAAGAACTGAAATAAAACAGAAAAATGAAGAAACAAAGTGAAATATAGTATGTTTCAATCTGTGTTCAGATTCCATCAGTTTTTTCTCTAGGGACAAATGACATTTTTCATCATGAGTCTTTGGTAATTGCCTTGGATCTCTGTATTGCTAAGAAAAGCGAATCCATTCAAAACTGTTCATTATACAATATTGCTTATTTCTTATTTCTGTAGACCATGTTCTTTTGATTATTCTCAATTCACTTTGCATCAGTTAATGCATATTTTATCCAATATTTCTGAAAGTGCCCTCTCTTCATCATTTCTTATAGAAAAATATTATTCAATTATAATCATATACCACAATGTATTTTGTCATTCCCCAATTGATGGGCATCTCTTCCATTTCTAATTATTTTCTAACAAAAATGAAGGTGACATAAATGTTTTTGTGCAAGTAGGTTCTCCCTTCCCACTTTTTTTTTATCTCTTTGGGATACAGACCTAGCAGTAATATTGTTGAATTAAAAGGTAAGTACAGTTTTGAAACACTTTGAGCATAGTACTAAATTGCTCTCCAGAATGCTTGAATCAGCTCAGAATTCCCCCAAGAGTGCATTATTGTACCTTTTTCCACATCTCCTCCACTTTCATAATTTTCCTTTTCTGTCATATTAACCAATCTGATAGATATGTGTTTTTTTTTTAAACCCTTGTACTTTGGTGTATTGTCTCATACGTGGAAGAGTGGTAAGGGTGGGCAATGGGGGTCAAGTGACTTGCCCAGGGTCACACAGCTGGGAAGTGGCTGAGGCCGGGTTTGAACCTAGGACCTCCTGTCTCTAGGCCTGACTCTCACTCCACTGAGCTACCCAGCTGCCCCTAGATATGTGTTTTTAAAGTTTGTTTTAGAGTTGTTTTAATTTGTATTGCTTTAAGTAATAGTAATTTAGAGCATTTTTATTTGACTATAGATAGCTTTCATTATTTCATCTAGAATCTATGTCTTCACATCTTTTGAACATTTATCAATTGGGGAATGACTTATATTCTCATAGATTTGACTCATTTCCCTATGTATTTGAAAAAATAAGGTTTTGTCAGAGATAATATTTCCCAGTTTTCTGTTTTTCTTGTAACCTTAGTTGCAGTGGTGTTTTTTATGCAAAATATTTTTAACTTAAAAATAATTAAAATTATCTATTTTACATATATAAGGCACTCTCTTATTTTTCCCTTATCCATAGAGATAACAGGCAAGCTAATCTATGCTCCCCTAATTTTCTTATGGTAGCATCTTTTATGTCTAAATCACATATCCATTTTTGAAATTGCTTTGGTATTTGGTACGAGATGATAATCTGTTCCTAATCTTTTCCATACCTTTTTCCAGTTTTCTCAAAATATTTTTGTCAATTCATGATCTTTTGTCAAACACTAAATTACTATGGTCATTTAATGCTACATAGCATGTATCTAAGCTATTCCACTGATCCACACTCTATTTCCTAGCCAGAACCAGGTGGTTTTGATGATTATGATTTTGTAATAGAGTTTGACATCTGGTTCAGTGAGGCCACCTTCTTTGCCAACTTTTTTCATCGATTTTCTAGAAATTCTAGATCTTTTGTTCTTCAAAATTGTTTTTTAATTATTTTTTCTACCTCTATAAAATATTTTGAGGGCAATTAGTTTGCTATGGCACTGAATAAAACTATTAACTTAGGTTAGATTGAAATGAATCATATTTATATAATTTGAGGGGAAAAGTGAAGCAAAGTATAGTTGATCTACTTGAAGAACAATGCCTTGATGTTAACTAAGAGACATTCACTTATCCAATTCCATACAGCACAAAATCTGTTAACCGATCCTCATTACTACATAAGAAACCTTCAAAAATAATTTTATTGGAATCTTTATTATTTTCCTCTGTACTAATGTTTCAGGCCTTTTTTTTACAATCCTTAACCTACTATTCACATTCTAATCGCAATACTTATGACTTGAAAACTCTTCCTTCTTACTTTACTGAAAAAAAAAACACAAAGTAAAAGACACAAGTAAGCTTCCTGCAGAGTAAAGTGAGAGACAGAGGAAAGTTAAAAAACAAATAAATAAAAAGTCTATCACTAGAGTTGGAAAATGATTAACATCCACTCACAATCAGTAAGAACTAAATTTCCTTCTGTGGTTTTTTCTAGGTTTGCTTGGCTGATGTCCGCATTAACCAAGTAACCAAAAAAATAGTTAAATTTTAAACTTAGGTATGATTTCTTATAACTAATGATTATATGAGTCATTTGCTGCACATTTTTTGATATACCATAAAAATCTAGAAAAATATGTAAATTATTTTCTGTGGCTAACCAGGACCCTAATTTTGTCACTGTGCCATACTTATCAATATTTAAAATGTTAAATAAGAAAGGCAGAAAGAGAGGGAGTATTTGAGTGCCTTATATGCAACAGGTATTCATTTTACTTTGATAGATATAGAATATATATTTCTGTGATATCCTGTGAACAACAACAACAAAAAACAACAAGGACAGATATTTGATTTCTAATGTCATGGTCAAATAATGATGTGTCAGATATTGTTTTCAATTGCAGGAAATAGTTTGGCAGTTCCTTCTCAATAATGATTTTAAATATTACGTAGATTTTCTTTCAAATCTAGTTTTTAAGTTATCTTTTTCAAGGACTAATTAATTGATAATTTTAATGCTCTGACAATTACCAAAAATCATTGTTTATCACATTGCTATTATTTACAACATTGCAGCTCTTGGATTATCAACATGTTATATTGAAGTCTAATTTCAATGTTGTATATAAATTTAATGTGATTGCATCAATTCAATTTGAAAACCACAAATTAAATACTTAACTCCCTACAATATACAAGGCTTGGCCTTTTCTCATGGAGCGTACAATCTATTAGTGAGTAATTCAAATATGTTATATCTTCAATCAATATACAAAAATCATTGATTTGAAATTTCTTAATTACCTTTAACTCCTGTGGAGATTTCCCCACTCAATATTTCTTTCTCCTCTAAACAAAAAGCATATATAATTACAATGACAGAGTGGATACAGTCTTAGGCCAGCAGCCAAAAAGACTGACTTATCTTCCTGGTTCAAATCTTGCTTCAGAAACTTGCTAGCTTTCTTTCACTGGACAAAACATTTAATCCTCTGCCTAAATTTCTTCTTCTATAAATGAGCTGGAGAATAAAACGGCAAGCCACTAAAAGGGGTTATAAAGAGTTAGACGTGACTGAAAAATGACTGAAAATAACATTAAGTAGATAATTAAACTCTAATGAATTCTCAGTCTTGGGGAACTCATAAACAATCCTCCTTTTTCTAAGTAGAAAGGTAGGAATATAAATACAGATTTTGAACAGAGATGACTGGTTTCAGTAAATTATTTTTGTTATAAAATAGTATTCAATTCAGTGTGCTTGTGTATGTGGGTGATAGATTTAGGGAAAACATTTGTGGTAAAAAGACAAGAGGTGGTAATAAAAATGAATTATTTACATCCAATAGTCATCTGAGTCATGATAATCATGAAGCATAGGGACTTATACAAGGTAAATTTAAAAAACTGTTATAAGATGCTCATACCTTTATCTCAGGTCATACGACCTCTCATAAAGAGTTTTCAGTGAGAGAGGTCATATTTTGCAAATGGTCCTAACATTATTATAATCCTTTTTATTAGAATCAGAAACAGAAATACTAACAATAGAAATGTTAGTAGGAAAAACAGAAATGCCTGCTGCTTCATCAATTGTGTCCAAATACCTTGCTAATTTACTAAAAAGGTGCTCCTTTTATAGTGAGCACAAGACTTTACTCCCCTAATTCCTCAGTGGAATCATTTTAGAAAATCTGCTATTTAATTCCACTCCTGTTAAATTTATGTTCATGAGTGTTGCTATTTATGTAACATTTACTTGTTTCCTTAGCACTTTTCCATTTAAATAAAGAAAAAAAACAAACAGCTTCTTTTTTTTTTCTTTATACTATTTTTTCAGCTAAGTTGTGCCAAAAAAATTAAGGATTAAAAACTGTTGGAAATATTGATGCTGTATCCAAGTAGCAAATTCTACACGAAGGCTAAGAGAATTTATTCAACTCGAGAATAAGCTAAAATAAAAGGAAATGCCAGAATTGTATTTTGTTCATGTCCAGATAAGCAATCCACTCATGAAGCAAGAGCCATTCATCACCATTATTGCCACTGATGCCCAGCACTTGGGGCCAGCTCTTCCTTAGGCAAGTCTCTGAGGAGTCTTTAAAACAGAGCAATTTGGATGAAGAAATGTCCAAAATAATTCTCCAGCGTTAATAGGTCCAATTGCTTCAGGAACATGTCAGCTCAGTGAGAAGTTGACCTTTCTCCCTCCATTGCTGATTTAATTTCTAACTGAAGCATCACTAAGAAGAAGAAAACAACGGAACTTGCAGGTACAAATCTGAGAATGTTTATTTCAAAAGAAAACAATCATGACAGGTTGTTGTATGGTGGTGGGTGGATGGCAGAGAAAAAAGGATGTTTTTTCTAAGACTCTCTACAGTATAGGAAGCAAGTTAATAAGTTACAATCCATGGAACTTTATATTTGGAATTCAAAAGATATGGATGAAACTATCTTTGATATCTACTACATAGATGACTTTGGCAAAATCATTTGATATCTTTTAACTTCAAGCAACTATTGCCACGAGTGTCCTTTGATTATTACTTCCTTGCAAACAGGGCTATAATTTGCTTTTCATTCTATTTGTATAACATTTTGCACAGAAGCCGGATACATAGTAGGTACTTTATTAATATTTCTTAACTGACCAAATATCTAATGGCTATTATAAAATCAATGTTAATAGCAGAAGCTCCTCACAGTGATGAAAATATTTGGATATAAATAGGAATGAACCTAGTAATTTAAATCATAGGTTCACAGAGTTTTAGAGGTAGAAGGAGCATCAGAGCAACTTTTAATCTTACATATAAGAAAACCGGGGGCAAAAGGACTGAAGGGTATTAATTACCCATGTTAGTGGGTGAAATCTTATTGAAAGTCAAGTCTTTTAACTTTCTAACCAAGTACTCTTTCAGTTGGTCTTCTTGGCAATACTAATCCCTCCCAGGTTTTACCATATCTTTGCTCCACAATAGAACAGTATGTGTATTCTATACAAAGAGAGGAATTTTTGCTTGAATAATGGGAAAGGAGAATCATTTGGTATATACAACAATATTCCTTTAAAAGTCCTAAACCATAAAGCAGTTTTAATTAGTTGTTGACTTAGTTACTTTCTCAGCCAAGAGAGTCCTTATGAAACTTTGATGTGTCCATATCCAGATGTCTTAGGAAAATATACCTCTTACATATAGAACAAGATATATTTGGCTGCACTTAGGAAATCAAGATCTTTAAATGTCTAGCTTCTATGTCTTTATTTTAATGGGCTGCCAACCAACTGTCCATGCAGCAACAGTCCAAAGAAAAGCAAGGCTTTAATCTTCAAAGAAAATAAAAGTAAAGTGAAAAAGTGCTCTTATTAGCTAAGAAATACAAGTGATGGGAGAAAGTGAAAGGAAATAGCACTTGAAACCCTTTGTTCTTTCGTTTGAAACCATCATTATTGTATCAATAAATTTACTTTGCTTTCCCCCATTAAATCATAAAAGCTTGTCTTATCATTATAGCTATGTAGAGCTAAATTTCAATTAATATTTTAAAATACCACAATTATTCTTTAAACAATTCCATTCTATAACATTTATTCTTTTTAAATTCTATGATGATAAAATTTTTAATAGTTGTTCTCTGACATTTTCAATCCATGTTCTCTTCCTCCTTTCTATCCCTCTTTATTCTCCAAGACAGCAGGTAATATGATATTGATTGTACATGCGCTTTACAATACATATTTCTATTTTAATTGTTTTGAGAAAGAAGAAGTCTTAATCAATTCCTTCTTTGGCAATGGATACTTTTTTCATCATGAATCCCTAGCTGTTGTCCTGGAACCTTGCATGACTGTAGATAGTTGTCATTTACTTTATGATCATCAAACATTATAGTTGTTACTCTATATAACATTCTCCTGGTCCTTCTCAATTCACTTTGCATCATTTCATATAAATCTGTCTAGGTTTTTTTGGTGTGTGATTGTCTTGTCATTTTTATGGCACAATAGTATTCCATTACATTCCTATATCACAACTTGTTCATCCTTTCCCCAGCTAATGGACAGCCTTTCAGTTTTCAGTTTTAGCCACCACAAAAAGAGCTGCCAAAAATAACTTTGTATATAAGTGGATCCTTTTCTCCTATCTTTGATTTCTCTGAGAATTAAAACCTAGTATTGCTTGGGTCATAGGATATCCACAGTTTGATGGCCCTTTTGGAATGGCTCCAAATTGTACTCCAAAGTGGTTATATTAATTTACATATCCAACAACAGTATATTAATGTTGCAATTTTATCACATCCCTTCTAACATTTATCATTTTCCCTTTTTGTCATATTAGCCATTATTATAGGTGAGAGCTGATAGCCCAGAGTTATTTTGATTTGCATTTCTCTAAGTAATAGTGCTTTGGAGAATTTTTTATGACTAAAGATAGTTTTAATTTCTTAATCTAAGAATTGCCTGCTCATATCCTTTGAACATTTTCCAGTTGAGGAATGCTTTGTGTTATTATAAATTTGACTCAGTTCTCTATATATTTGAGAAATGAGGCATTTGTCATTGACACATACATTTTTCCTTATTTTTGTTTCCCTTCTGCTATTGTTGTATCAGTTTCATTTGTACAAACCCTCTTTAATGCAGTCAAATTTAACCTTTTTTTAAATTTACATCTTTTAATGTACTCTTCTGTTTAGACATGGATTTTTCTCATCCATATATAAGACAGATAATCTCTAGACCATGCTCTCCTAATCTGTTTTCATAGTGTTTTTACTCAGTTTTTCAAAATTTTTTAAAATTTTAATTCTTTCAGAATTCCCTTTTATATGTGTAGAAACAATTTTGAAGATTATTTCTGGACATTTTATTATTCAGATTCTCCACCTCCCTCTTTCCCCCACCCCAAAGCAGTAAATAGTCTCATATTGGTTATACTTGCACTTTTATCTAATACATATTTCTCCATTGCTGTGACAGAAGACACATGTCATACATACAATATAAAATTCATATAGGAAATAAAATGAAAGATGGCATGCTTGCTCTGCAATCAAATGCCAGCAGTTCTTCCTTTGGCTGTGGATAGCATTTTTCATGATATGTCCCTTGTGTATATCTTGGAAACTTACTTTGCTGATACTTTATTCCTGTTAGAAATAAAGAAATCTCTGAGTCTTAATTCAGAGCTGAAAATCCAAATTTTAACTGTGGAAATTAAAGCTGGAGCTCTTACCACACCCAGTTTGTGATAATATGCCATATAGTTGTACAACCATATGCTTTATAGGTTTTTGAGAACTAATTATCATACACGATTAACAACAGAAGGCACAGAGGATGTTAAGAAAATGCAGTGGTGTTTGGAGACAAGAGTATTTGATACAAAGTCCTAAGTTCAATATAAGATTAATAATCATACTCTATTATTGGCATAAATCTTCAAAGGGTCAAATAATACCTGGACAAGCCAAGGTTATTTTCATATGATCTCATAAGGTCAGTGGTATACTCTCCTCTCCCAATGAACCCAGATCCTTCTGGATGGGTTTCAGCTTCCCTAGATTACTACATAGACCTAAAGATTTTGTTCCTCCAATATAAGCTCTAATATATTTAGTTGCTGTAATATTTTGATATGTTAAACTATCTCCTTTCTAATACTATGGTTGATCTATTATTATAATCAATATCTTATACACAATGTATTAATTGAGTTGCTTTATAAAAAATATAACTCCAATTATTTATCTAAAGGATTATATGTGATCACTTGGATCATGATAAATAACAAAGACAATAAAAGAATTTTCCTTTCCTTCACTTTACACAATTTCATATATCTTTCCAGGTTTTTCTCAGCTCATCCTGTTCATCATTTCTTATGCATGATGGTATTGCATTATTCCTCTTATTCCTATAGCTAGCCTGTCCAGTACAATTTTAAATACTAGTGGTGATAATGAGAATCCTTATTTTACCTCAGATTTATTAGGAAGGATTCTAATTCATCCCTATTACAGATAATGCTGGCTAATGGTTTTAGATAGTTTTCATTTATCACCTTAAAGAAAGTTCAATTTATTCTAATGTTTTCTAATTTTTAAAGCAATTTTTCAAAAGCTTTTTATGCATCTATTGAGACTATCATGATTTTTATTGTCTTTGGTATTGATATTGTCTATTATGCTAATAGTTTTTGAAATATTCATCTATTATTTACATTCTTGGTATAAAACTGATCTGAGTCATGGTAAATGATCCTTGTGATATAATACTGTAACCTCCTTGCTAATATTTTATATTTTTTTCAATATTTATAGAGGGACATTGGTCTATAGTTTTCTTTTCATCATACTTCTTCCTGGTTTTTGTATCAGTATTATATTTGTGTCATAAAATGAATTTGTAATGATTCCTTCTTCCTCTATTTCACCAAATAGTTTAGGTAATATTAGAGTTATTTGTTTTTTGAATATTTGATAGAATTCACTTGTCAACTTGTCTGATGATGGGACTTTTAAAAGGGAATTCTTTGATGGTTTATTCAATTTATTTTTCTTTGATGAGGTTGTTTAAATACTCTATTTCTCATTTTATTAATATGGATTCTATTTATGTTTTCCAAAATATTCATCTATTTTACTTATATTGTCAGATTTATTGGCATATAGATGGGCTTTTAATTAATGAAGTTATCTAATGGTTTATCTATTTTATGTTTTTTTTCCCATGAAATTAAATCATTTTCTTATTTATTACTTTAATAAGTGTCTTATTTTCAATTTTATTAATCTCTTCTTTTAGTTTTTAAATTTCCAATTTGGTCTTTAAATATTTTTTTTAATTTCCCTAGCTTTTTTTAAATTTGCATATCAAATTTGTTTATCTACTCTTTCTCTGTTTTATTGATGCAATCATTTAGAGACATGAATTTCCTCCTAAAGAGAGCGTTGGATGATTATTATAAATTTTGATACGTTATCTCCTTATTATAAATTTTAAAATTAGATTATTTGTTTCTGTGGTTTGTTCTTAGATCCATTCATTTTTAAGATAAGATTAATGTCCAATTAATTTTTAGTCTTTTTGCTATAATTTTTATTGTATTATGGTCTGAAAAAGGTACATTTAATATTTTTTCTACAATTGCTAGTGAAGTTTTGTTGTACTATTATAGTTTCAATTTTTGTCAAAGGTATATTCTTTTCTATTCCCTATCAATTTTCTCCAGAGCTACATCATGACAAATAAAATTTTATTTACTACTTTAACTTCTTTTTTTGTTTATTCTATCTTTTTATTTATCTACTTATGAAAAGGTCAGTTTAAATTTACCCACCAATAACATTTTACTAGATATTTCCTCCTGTAACAGATGTATCTTCTCCTTTAAGAATTTGGATACCATGCCATTTACTGCATTTATGTTTAGTATTGATAGTTTTACACCATCTATGTTATGGTGCATTTTATCAAGATGTAATTTCCTTTCTTGTCTCTTTTGTTTAGAGCAATTTTTTTCCTTTTGCTTTTTTGTCTGAGATCATGATTGCTATTTTTCCTTTTTTACTTATGAGACACAGTAGATTTTATTTAAACCTCTTATTTTTACTCTGGATATATCTTAAATGCCTCTTAGAGACACCATATTGTTTGTTTGAAATTCAGCTTCCATCTGTGAACTGATACCAACTATCACTCCAAGGCAGAATTGTGGTAAGGGCTAGTCAATTGGGGTTAAGTGGCTTATTCAGGGTCACAGAAGAAGGTCCTGTCTGAAATCAGATTTGAACCCAGGAACTCCCATCTATTGGCTTAGCTCTCTATCTGCTGAGTCACCTAGCTGCCCCATAGACAATATATTGTGAGATTCTGTTTTTTAATTCACTCTGCTATCCTTTACCATTTTATGGATGAGTTCATTCCATTCACATTCACAGTTATTATTACTAATCATGTGTTTCCCCTCATTTTATTTTCCTCCTGTTTTCTCTCTCTCTCTTTTCGACCTTTGTTCATACATATTTTTCTTCTAATCATCACCTCCCTCATTTTGTTCACCTCCCCATTCTCTTTTTCTCCATTCATTTCTACTTCCTTTTAAAGTAAAGTGGGTTTCTATAGCTGACTGAGTGAACCTTAGGATTCTCAGAAATAGAGTTGATAAAAATATACACTTTTCAGGCATTAGTGACAACTTGTGTAAAAGCAGGGAGATGGGAGATAATAGGCATGTATAGGACATAGAAAAGAATTCTGTTTGGCTGAATTGTAAATATAAGTGAAAGTGAATACTATATAGTAAAACTGAAAAGGCAAATAAACTCAAGGACTTTTAAAGTTTTTGATGTCTATTTAAGGAACTTGTATTTAGTCCTAGGGAGCCACTGGTGTTACTGGGCTGGGTAATAGTGTGGTCAGACCTATAGTATAGTAATATCACTTTGACAGCTGTAAAGATAATTCATTTAAGACAGGAATAATAAATTACAAACACAATTTTACATAGCTATTACAACACTTTTGAAGAGAAATGAAGAGAGTAGGCAGAAGGAAATGATTTGAGAAATATTATGAAGATTCTTCCTAAAGAAATGAGACAAAAATCCCCCATATATGAAAAATTTATACTGGATCTTGTGATACTAGAGTAGTTGATTATCTTTAATTATGATCCAAGACTGACTAACTTTCATGTGGTATAAAATATCCCTCATTAACCTCAGTGGTTGTATGAAGAGTTTCCTTAATACTGTTATCTTTTGATTACTTCAATTAAAGGTTATGTCCATTGTTGTCATTAAATGGTTACTTTTTATAAGTTCAATAATTCTCTTACTTTTAATTTTATTAATTTCTCATTTGATTTTTTGTATTTCTAATTTAGTCTTCTTTTTACAAATATATTTATTTAGAATATTTTTCCATGATTGCATGATTTGAGATTTTATCCACCTCTCTTCTCTTCCCTCTCCCTGAGCTGACAAGCAATTCCACTGAGTTATGCATGTTTCATCATTCAAAACCCATTTCCATATTATTCATATTTGCAATAGAGTAAACATTTAGAGTCAAACCCCAATCATATCTCCATCAAACCATGTGATTGATCATATGTTTTTCTTCTGTGTCTCTACTCCCAAAGTTCTTTCTGTATATGTGGATAGCGTTCTTTCTCATAAGTTCCTCTGGAAAGTTCTGGGTCATTGCATTGCAGCTAGTAGAAAAGTGTATTACGTTTGTGCCACACTGTACCAGTCTCAGTGTACAATATTCTCCTGGTTCTGCTCCTTTCACTCTTCATCAATTCCTGGAGGTCATCTAGTACACATGGAATTCCTCCAGTTCATTATTCCTTTCAACACAATAGTATTCCATCACCAACAGATGCCACAATTTGTTCAGCCATTCCCCAAATCAAATTTTTTTTTATCACCACAAAAAGCGCAGCTATAAATATAATAAATATATTATAGAGAAATATAAAATTACATAAATATAAATATTTTCCTTATTATCTCTTTGAGGTATGAACCCAACAGTGGTATGGCTGGGTCAAAGGGCAGGCATTCTTTTAAAGTCCTTTGTGCATAGTTGCAAATTGCCCTCCAGAATGGTTGAACCAATTCACAACTCCACAAGCAATGTATTAGTGTCGCATCCCCTCCAACATTTATTACTTTCCTTTACTGCCATATTGGCCAATCTGCTAGGTGTGAGGTGGTACTGAAGAGTGGTTTTTATTTTATTTTCTCTAATCAGGAAGGATTTAGAACACTTTTTTCATGTGATTATTGATGGTTTTGATTTCTTCATCTGAGAACTGCCTATTTATATCCTTTGAACATTTGTCAATTGGGGAATGGCTTGATTTTTTGTAAATTTGATTAAGTTCGTTATATATTTGGGAAATTAAATCTTTATCAGAGTGTTTCTCTATACATTTTCCCTAGTTTTTTGCTTTCCTTCTAATTTTGGTTCCACGTACAAAATATTTTTAATTCAGTGCAATCAAAATCTTTCCTTTTACATTTTGTATTATTTTCTATCTCTTGCTTGGTCTTATATTCCTTCCTTTCCCACAGATATGAAAGGTATATGATTCTATATTCACCTAATATACTTTTTATTTCATTCTGTATATTTAAGTCATTTACCCATTTTGAATTTATCTTGGTATACAATGTGAGATTTTGATCTAGACCTGATTTCACCTGTGCTATTTTCCAATTTTCCCAGCAGTCTTTGTCAAATAGTTCTTGTCCCAAAATCTGGGGACTTTGTGTTTATCGAACACTGTCTTGCTGATGTCATTTACCCCTAGTCTATTCCATTGATCCACCCTTCTATCTCTTAGCCAGTACCATATTGTTTTGATGACCACTGCTTGATAATACATTTTTAAGATCTGGTACTGTTAGGCCCACATCCTTCACATTTTTTTCATTATTTCCCTTGATACTCTTGATCTTTGTTCTTCCAGATGAACTTTATTATATTTTTTTCTAATTCTATAAAAATGTTTTTTGGTAGTTTGATAGGTATGGCACTGACTAAGTAAATTAATTTAGGTAGGATTTTCATTTTTATATATAAGGTCATCCTACCCATGAGCATAAATGATTACTTTTGATTCATAAAATTATAAATTATTTTGTCAAAAAAGGCCTTGAAATACTACTTGCTCCATCTCCCTTCTCATAAAATTCTCTTCCACAATGTCTCTAGAAGAAGATCATCCAAACCATACTTAAATCCCTCCAGTGGTGTCAATCATTACTTTGTGAGGCAAGTCTTTTTTGTTGTTGGTTTTCCTTTCTCTTATATTCAGCAAAATATTTCTTTCACTTTTGTACTTTGGAAACATAAAGAAGAAGTCTGAGGCCTTTTACCTATATGATTGATTAAAATTTTGTAGATTAACTTCCTCAGCCCTAAATCTCTTTTTAATGGTAAATATTCTCACTTACTACAAGTCACTTTTTCAAGATAAATATAATTTACCAATTATAATCCACAATTTTTCATGTAATATCTATTCCAAATCTTAAATTATTATTGCTACCTTCTTCCTGACATCCCCCACCTAACCAGCAATTTTTCTTTCAAATGTGGCATCCAGAATGAACCACAATTATCATAGTGTGGGCTAGTCACAGAGGAAAACAATGATTGTCCATGTCCTAACATTTTTATTAATGCAATTTAATATAGTTTATGTTCATATATTCATCTATTTACTTATATAATTTTCTATTTAATTTATTTATGTAGTAACTATATAAAATACAATTTTGTCTTTGTCATTAATTTAAACTTTTAGGTTTAAATAAATAAAGTATTTTTAACCCTGGAATTATGTCCATCTCAGTTTTCTCTTATTTATGTAGATTTCATATTAATTGAAAGAAATAATTTACATTTATTTATATTAAATTACATTTAAAATTTTTAATCAATTATTCTAACAATTAGATTCACTGGAACCTGATTCTGTAATCTAGTTGATTAACTATAGTACCTTTCTGGGTTTACAGATTTTCTACACATTTGATAAGCTTGTCATCCTTGTCTTCCTTAGAGTTGTAAAATGAGCTAGAATAGGACAATGCTCAGAGTCCCATGGGATATCACTAGAGACATTTCCCTATGCTGAAATTAAACCATCAATTATCAATTTTGTTCAACTGTCTTCAAATCTACCTCATGTCTTTTCTCCATATGATTATCCTGAAAGGGATTGTCAAATTCCCTTCTTATATCAAATTATACCATACCTATGACATCTTTCTGTTATAACATTCTACCAACTGTATCAAAATAGAAAACTATAATAGTTTATCATGTGCAAAAGTAGAATAAACATAATTCACAGATATCGAATATATTGGCTACAATACTAACTCTGACATGTATTATGACACATATCAAATCATTTAATCTTTCAGAGTCATAGCTTCTTTATCTATAAAATATAGATAACACTACTTATACTACAAATCTGTGAAACTTAAAATATAGCATAATTATGAATTAGTAGTAGTACTTATTTTTAGAAAAGCCATGAAAATGTCTAGTGAGCACTTCTTTATATATACAATTTCAAGAAATTGTTTAATAATACTTAAAATTTTGGAGGGGTATCCTTTAAAGATTATTGGTAAAGTACCTTTTGAATTCTTTGTTTCTTATTTTGTTTTAGATTTATTTTCAATTTTTGAGTTTATGAATTAATAAATATCAAAAAAAGACACAAACACACATGTATATTACAATGGAAGAAAGGAGTATATAAAAATACTAAAGGTATAATATGTTCATTGTGCTTATTTTTCAAGTATGTAATACATTCCATGTATTACTTTTTAAACTGTCCTTTCTGGCTATATTTCCTTCTTTGCTTATTCCATTTCTCTTCTGTTTTCTCTTTTTTTGTGTGCTTTTTAAAAATTTCCTCTCATAATTTTTGTATCTACCTTATTGCTCTCTTCTCTATTACCCTCGCAACAAAAATAAAAACACAATCATAAAAAAATAAATGTGAGCAAGTGAAACAAATCCTCAAAATTTCACATCCAAAATTGTATATTGTTCATTTCTAGTTCTTAAAATGTCATGTCAAGCCATGAGCAATATGATTATTCAATGTCCCTAAGTCAGAATGTATCACTTGTCATTCTTTACAAGGTTGTCCTTTAGTTTACCATGTGTCTCAAAAGGGTTAGTGCAATATGAAACTTTAATAACTTCATAAATGAATGAAAAACAAAAATTATATCTATTGATAAGTTAATTATATTTCTTTTACTTTTGTTTTATTTTATTAATTTTGGATAATGTATTCAATTAAAATTTTCCAATTACATGTAGAAACAATTTTAACATGAATTTAAAAATACATCCCAAATTCTCTCCCTCCTCTCACTGAGACAATAGGACACTTATATAGCTTTTACATGTGTGACCATGTAAAACATTTTTCCATATTATTCTTTTTAAGAAGAAAATTTTAAAAAAAGAAAGTGAAATTGAGTATGCTTTAGTCTGGATTTAGATTCCAACAGTTCCTTTTCTAGAGGCAGATGATATTTTTCTTAAAGAGTGCTTGGGATTGACTTAGAATAGATCATTGTTTTCTTGAGATTAGTTAAATCATCACTGTTGATCATCACACAAAATTGCTGTTAGTGTGTACAATGTTCTCCAGATCAGGGTATACTTACTTCACTCTTTATCAGTTTGTGTCAATCTTTCCAGATTTTCCTGGAATCATCTTGCTTTTCATTTCTTATAGATTAATAGTATTCTTTGACAATCATATACCACAATATATTCAACCATTCTCTAAATTGATGGATATTCCCTCACTTTCAAAATACTTACCACTACCAAAAGAGTGATATATTTTTGTACATTTGTACAAGATAATTTCTCTTTTTGCTTTAAAAAACAACTTCATTGATTTCATCTTTAATTTTTCAAGATTTTTAATTTAGTGTTTAGTTGAGGATTTTGTAGTTTTTTAAATTTTTTTAAAATTACATTTCAAATTTGTTGATCTTTTCTCTATTTTATTAATTTATTTAGCAATATATTTTTTCTTCCAATTGTTGTCTCTTTTGTATCCTGTAGGTTTTTGTATTTATCTTTAGGGATAGTATTCATTGTTTGATAATTTGTTCTTTAATCCACATATTCTTTAAGATTAACTTATTTACTATAGTTAGTTTTTAATTTCTATTTTACCCTCTGATTTTAGAATTTCTGGGCATTCTTCCTTGATGAATTCTTGGAATGTTGTGTGTAAACTCTTTTTTTAATCATAATTTTCCTACAGACCAACTATTCTTATTTTGTCTCTCTTTGATTTGTTTTCTAGGTCAGTTGTTTTTGTGAGAAGATTTCATATCCTTTTCTACTATTTCATTCTTTTGGTTTCCTTTCATTATTTGCTATAGTCTTAGGAAATTGTTAGTCTCCCATTGCCCAATTCTAGTTCTTAATAAATTATTTTCTTCCTCGAGTTTCTGCATCTCATTTTCCATTTGGGTGCTTTTTCATAATTTTTTTGATATCTTTGCATTGCTCTTACTTTTAAAAAATAATTTTTCCTAATATTCTCAAATTTTAGGTCTTATTTTAAGATCTTCCAAAAGTTCTTTTTGAGTTTTTGACCATTTATTGTATTTCTTTGCTGTTTTTTTAAGTAAATACTTTTACTTCACCGTCCTCTACATTTGAACAAAGATCTCTGTCCCCATAATAGCTATAAATATTTTGAATCTTTGTCCTTTCCTTGCTTAAAAATAAAACAACTTCGTGGCCAGTTCAATACATTAATTTATTGGCTTATTTTTCTGGAGTCACAGGGCTCCTATGGGACTGAGGTATATTACCTCAGGTTTCAGGATTTTTAATTTGTTTGCATGTTCCTTTGTTTGTTTGTTTTAATTTTCCCGGGTTCTATTTAGGTACTCCAGTAATTACCATCCAAGGTCAGATATAATCCCATTCAGCTTTATCCAAAGGTCTATTTAATCTAACTTTTCTAAAATTCTATTCACCTCCTAAGCTTATTTCTTATTTATTTTATAGATTTAAGTATTTCTGAAGGAGGAAAATCAAGACTTCCACTCATATAATTTATTGTCTATTTCTTCCTGTAATTAACTTTTTCCTTTAAGAACTTAGATGCAGGGCGGAGTCAAGAGGGTCACTTAAAAGCAGCAAAAGTCCAGACCTTTGTGAAAACCCTTCCACACCAATCAAAAACAAAGTGTTTCAATTCTCGGATTTAAGGAAAAGGAAGAAAAGATCCCAGGAACCTTCCCACCACCTACTGTGCTGAGGCTCCAGGAGTTGCTGAAATCTCAGGGGGCAGGGTTCCAGTCTGGAGGGAATGACTTGCTGCTATGGCTGTGCCAGGCTCAGAGCTCTAACCAAAGCCAGAAGGGAGGCAGCTGGAGGAGAATCACATAGGGCAGGGCAGCCTAGTTGCAGCCACTACTCTTCATCCTGGGCCTCTGCTTTTAGTGGTTTTGGTCTCAGGACACATTCAGTTCAGCAGATCAGCTCTGCCTCTCCTTAATCTAGTCTATCAGCAGATTAGAAGCTTGCAGAGGGCAAGGAAGCTCAGTCTCCAACACCCTTCCCCCAATCAATTGTACTGAGAGCTGCCATAAGAATCCAGCTGACTCAGATCCCAGGGTGAAAACTACAACCAGAGTACCTTGATAACATGGCAGGAAGCACAGCTCCCTTCAGCCTCTATGCCTTCACCTACACCTTCAGTTTCTGCTGGGGAAGATCTGACCTCAGGGCTCAAAAACACTCCATCAGCCTAATCCAGTCAGTCAGCAAAGCAGAGAAGAAACCCCTTCAGGACAGAATAGCCCAAACCCATAGATCCAGCAAATAATCAGAGGAGCAAGTTTACAGCCAATGACAGGAGGCATAGCAGATAAAAAATATGAGTAAACAAGAGAAAAAGAAAAAAGAAATTACAATCAATATCATCAACACCATCAATATAAACAATACCATCAACATCATCATCATCAACATCGATGTCATCAGCGCCATCATCAATATCAACATCATTGACATCTTCAACAACATCAACATCAATAATAGCATCAACACCATCTACATCATCATCAACATCATCAACAACATCATCATCTTCAACATCAACATCATCATCATCAACATCATTTATGTCATCCACATCCACATCATCCACATCCACATCAACATCTAACTATCCATGTTTTCCCAGCCCAGGAAAGATTTTTGCTGGGTGGTCTAATCTAATAGCATACTATGCAAAGTACTGAATGAAAGCCAAAAACCCTAAACTCTAGGCTTGCATGCCAATATGTGTCTTTTGGTGGTAAAAAAGAAAGTCTTATTTTTCATGGATTCAATTTCCTTATTTATATATGAGTGAAACTTACTAGGACTCTGCATTAAGTTAATCAATTAAATCAAAGAATAAACCAGGTGTAATCAAGAAAAAAAAGCTTTCTGTAGCATGGTATCAAAGTTCAGAAAATTAAAATTCCCCGTATAGGTTGGCCCCTTATGTCCCTGCATGAGTAGGGCACTTTGTTCCTTCTCAGGTTGGAGATATTGACTGGGTCAGCACCTTATCATTTCTACAGCTAGGAGCTCCTTGCCAATGTAGTTTATGGTTAACTTGTTCAAATAACACATTGATTAAATGCAAAGAGCACTTAATTAAAATAGAATAAAATATTAAATAATGAGGGAAAAGATCCCATAAGCAAATAGGTGTGATTTTCCAGAGATTCTCCATGTTGTCAGATGAAAAGAAACATTTCCTTAACATTTCATCCTATGCTTCCAACTCAAAGTCTTATAGCTTTTACTGTTAAGGGCCATTCCTCATTGTAGCTCTATTTAGTTTCTAACACTTGTTTTCTAGAGGGTTTATTTTTTTTTGGCTGGCATCTATAACTAAGTTGCTTTTCTGCTGAGTTATTGTCATCTATCAGTTGGCTTCTTCTATTACTTGGGCTACTTCTTCAAAAGAAGTATAATTAGATTTGGGGAAAACTACTACTCCTATAGCCATTTGAGGTCTTTTATTAAGTAGGTCCATCTAGTATAGAAAAGAGGACATAAATTCAAGATATTGTTTTTGGATAGACACCCTCTAATATCAGGATTTACTCCAGTCCTGCTTAATTTGTGGATTATAGTGAATGTTAATTCCTTTTGAACTTCTATAATTTTCTCTCCATTCACCCAGGCAATATCTTAGTAAAGGCAATGATTCTCTCTCATCTATACTATTGAAACAGCCTCCCATTTGTTCCCTAAACATCCATTTTCTCTCCTCACCAATCTATGTTCCATTTAGTTGCCATGAATTAGTACTAAAGGATGTCAAGCCATGTTCCTTCCCTACTTACTAAACTCTTAGTGTCTCTCTCTTGTCTCTATACTTAGAAGAAAATACTCCTGTAGTTTCCTTTGTGAGGGAAAATCTTTCACAATGCAGTTCAATTATACTTTTCCAGATTTATTTCTCCTTCAGGTACTCTTTTTACATTCCAGTAAATTGTCTTGCTTCTTGTTCTCCATATACAACATCCCTTTTCTTGGCTATCTCACAGACTTTCGCTCAGGCCTGGAATGCATTTCTGTATATTTTCTCCTTTTTGATATCCATAACTCTCTTCAAAGTTCTTTTGCATCATCTGGAAAAAAATACCTATCTGAGTTACCCACAAAGCTAATATTACCTCCATAAAAACAACTTTTATTTTATTTCATATTTAATTTTCTACATATGTGTTCTTTCTTCCTTGTAGAATATTAGTGCCAAAGAGAAAGTTTGTTTTTGCTTAGTAAAGACAAATTTTAAAAAAGAAAAGAAAAATAAGAATTTAGATGCAATATCATTTGTGAATATATGTTTAGTATTTGTATCATTTCATTGTCTATGGTTTCTTACTTGGAGCTTTTTTCAATTACATATAATCAAAATTATCTCCTTTATCCTTTTTGATTATTGTTATTTATATACTTATTAATATCCATTTTTCTAATTATTTTTAACAAAACAATCCTTCATATTCCGTGTGAGAATGTATTTTTCATACAACATGTAAATTCCCTCATCATGGTCTTAGATTAGAAATGCATGAATTGATTCCTATATTTTAGGAAGAATTCTTGTTTCGGAACTCTTGATCATAAAATTCCAGCCAGACAACTGCTTTTCCCATATCTTCTTTATCCTTAGGATTTCCAGTGAACATCTTTCTTTTTTTAGCAAAATTTGGTCAATAAAGGCACAAGTTTGTTTGTTTGCTTTTTTCCTGTGTGTGTTCCCCATCACATGAAAATGGAAAGGGGTGGATAGTTTGACCACCCTTTAAATAGCAATTAGATAATTATTGGAATATTCAAGGGAAAGATTTTCCTAAAACACAATTTACAGATCTGCCTTGAGATCACTTGAAATCTTTAGTAATAGAGTGGAACCATAACCTCTCATTTTATTACTTATGATGTTCAACTAATCAATGAACAGATATTCTTATCCAAAATCAGCCTGCTGAAATTATTTTAATCATAACCTATGGTTACATATCTATTTAAAGTGTATTGTGGAATATGTTGGAAGGCAAGGGTATAAGCCTAATTTTTGACAGAGTACTTTCCAGTTTTTCCAGAAGTTTTTATCAAATAGGGAATTCTTTCCTAAGAAATTCATTTTCTACTTGATTTAACACTGGGTTAAGTTCCATTGTTTCTGATAATCTATTATCTACCCTTTTATTTCACAATGCTACTATTTTATTAGTGACTGAGAGAGAAAGAGATCGATGTTAATTTCTTAGACTAGTGAGTTGAAGGTTTACATATTGAATTACAGTCATCTTTCCCTTCTGGTCTAAATATCTATGTATTATTCTAAATCCAATTAACAATTTTTATACATCCAAAATATATATGCATACTTTGAAGTAATTATTTCTGTAATACTGGAGACTCTCAGAGGTCATATAAACCAGCCTCCTTATTTTTCAGAAGATGAAGCTGAGGATACAGGGGTTAAAAGAATTACCTAGAGTCCCTTTGTTAGAAAGTGAACAGAATTTGAACACAGATCTTCTGACTCTTAACTCAGAATTCTCCTCTAATATATCATGTGTGTTCCAACTAGAGTCATTTCAGATTACCTATAAGAAAATATTGGAGGTTGTAATGCCAACCACATATTGAATTCTGAGTTTAAAAAGAAGTCTACTAAAATTCATTTAAATATCCCCTAAACCTTTACTCAAAACATGGTAGGTGGAAGAGAGGGTGGAGGACAGGGTGTTTTAGTTATTTTTAAGAAGTTACAGGACAAAGTAGAAAAAGAGCAGTGAACTTCAAATGAGGAAAATTTGTGATCAGTATCTGTAATCTTTGACAAGTCCCATGATTCTCTGAGCCTTAGATCCTTCATCTGCCATCCGGGTCTTTTGTGAGACTTTGATAGATCTAAAATGAGTATATTTAATATTTTTAGGTTCCAGATAAATATATGTGATGATTATCCAGCTTTATTCAGTGATCAATTAAGTTGATTAGTATCTGTGTGTTTATCTGTTAATTTCTATATTATATTCATGTGTATACATGGGTGTATATTTCAGTGTAACAGAGGTAGAACCTATAGCAGCTTAACGTAGACTGAAACTAAGCAACAAATCAAAAATCAATATTTGATTTCGATAGAATAAGCAAATTATGAAGGAATACACAAATGGTGTCTATAATTCTTGTTTTCATAGTTGAAAACAGGAGTGTTTAATATAAGTAAGTATTAGGATAGGTTTTATGGTTTAGAAGGATGAAGAACTATTTGTTTGCATATAGTTTTAGGTAATCCTTGTGGCTTTTGGAATGTAATAGGAGTGAAGAAATAACAATAAAGGAAAACATATATTATTAGTATTTTTAAATGACTACAAAACACAGTTGATCCCCAGCATGATGCATTTTCTTTTGCTCACTTTGCAGGTAAAATCCTTTAAGCAGCAGTGATATTTATGAGGACTGTTTATCTTTTCTGACAATTTTTATCTGTTTTACTGTGCAAGAATAAACAAGATATAAATATTAATGTACTTAGATTACTTGGAGCAGTGTCAGGAATAAGGCATGTGGACATTGTTGTCACAGGATCCTGGTGGTTACCATGAAAGGAAACTTAACAGTTTTCATGGTATACTACTAAAATCAATGGATTTAGTATAAGAAAACCTCTAGTTTTAAATCTTACCTCTTCTCCTTGCGAAAGGTATTTAGCTTTCTATTTAGCTATCTTTGAACTTCAGTTTCTTTCTCTGTAAATGGGGATATCAGTAGATTAATATGCAGAACATTCAGTAAGGATGAGGAGGAGAGGGACAAAATAGTAAAGGACTTCAAGTAAAAAATATGAAAACAGAATGAAGGAATTAATGAAAATTTAAAGCCTGAAAAGATAAAACTTTGTCAGTGAGAATTGTCTTAAACTGCAGGGTTCTTATGGAGGAGATGGATTTGATTTTTTTTTTTTTGGCTTGATCCCTTAAGACAAAAACCAGAGCAACACTGGATAACAGCTAAGACACAAATTTAAGTTTGACATCATCAGTATGTCAACAAGCAATTAAATACCACAGATAAATGGATTGATAGCTATACAATAGATTTATTGTTACCACTAAAATTCTAAAAACAAAACAAAACAAAAGTACCCTAAAAAACAGATCTTATTGTATTCACAAGGTCTTTCATGCAGAATTATGGTCTAGAACAAGAACTCAGAATATGAAGGAAGACTTTTATTTTTTCCCTCTACCAGTGGATCGAATAGTCAATGAGACGGCACTTCCATTGGAGAAATGGTAAATGCAGGTTACTTTTTTCCAAAAATCAGACAGAAATTATCCTTAATTTACATGGAAAACTATGTTTCAAGACAAACAATTTGCCATATGATCAAGTGGATCATAATTTAATGCAAGAGAAATTATTTTTTCCAAATCTCTTATTTAGAATTTATTTAAATATTCTAGCCAAAGGTTTAATGCTGCCTGAAGCTTTTGAGCCTTACATTTTTCTTAGCCTGGGCATCCTGCCACTTTTGAAATGCCTCTGAAAGCAATACCTCTTTTCAGGGCACCTGTCTTAATAACTATGATCATATATCTTCAGGAATGAGGCCAGACCTGGAACAAGTGTTGATGTGTAAAAACATATCACTTACTACCTCTAATTTTACTTCAACCTAATGTTTAGCATGTTGTTTTTTTTAAACTTTGGGGAAGAGAAACAGTGGCGTGTAAGTGAGCCAGGATGGGATAAGAATTCTACAGTTGCCTTGAAAAAAGAAAACACTCCATATATCCAGCTCGAAATTCACTGTCCTTTCACAACTATCACTGAAGTTGCCTTTCCTCCCTAGTCTCATAAAAAGTCTCATAGATGTAAAGGATCTCAGATTTCATGTATTATAAACTGTAGAGACAACTAATCCTTCTGTAGCAAGGATAACAGGGACTGGCTAAAGCAACACGCATAGAATTTCAGGTTTTCTTTGGTCAGGTGGGAAACTTGGGTCCAGCTTCAGGCTATCATTTAGATAATTTCTTTTAAATTAACCATAAATATCCCCTGCCATCACCTACAACTCCCTTTTAAAAAATGGAGTTCTAGTTTGCTTTAAACTAAGAGATACACTTAAGTAAATATCATGAGGTATTGAGGACCTAGAAAAAGGAAAAACAAAAAAAAATAGTCTCCTCATTCTAAGAATTTACTCATTGTTAAGGAAATGTACAAGTGAAGAAGGGACTTGTTGGATATGGCCACTATGTTTACACTATTGAAATCGTAATTTATGATGATAAAAGAAAAAAGGGGAAAATGCTCCACATACATTACATCTGAAGTAATCAGTATGGTATCAAAGAACATCAGTAATAGCTAAAACATGTCAAGATATAGAAGAAATGCTCAGCCAACATATTCTCAAAGAGTGAATGTGTAAGGTAAGTGATCAGATACTAGATCTGTATACACACTTTGTGCAGTCTACTCACTTGAAGGTCCCCATTGCACCACATTTTTCTCCCTATTTCCATTCCCTACTATTTGTCATCAGTACTACACATTCAAGCTAAAGGAATGGACCATACTGAGGAGAGAAGAAGAGGTGGGGAAATGAAAAGAGTCCAGAAACTATTTTTGGGGATTTGAAGTTGGCAAACTGGGTTTTTCTTAAATATAATGGGAGATTGGATGAGGAAGAGTTGTAGTATTATTTTAGAGTTTCCTATAGTGGACAATTGAGCCACTGGATCTCTGCCCTGAAGAATTTTGAGAAATATTTTATATATCCATTTTGTATTAACTTGTCTGAGAACATTATTTTTCCCCAAAGTTTAATATTCTTCATACAAAGAACTTTCCTCCCCCTTCCTTTGCCCATTACCTATTTGTTTGTTTACTTTTGGATTTCTATTCCTATGCTTAAAAAAAAAGCTTGTTGAATTGTATTCAATTAAATTCAACTGAATGGAATTGAAGAAGATCCTTATTCAATATGGAATCAATTAAGTTAGGAAAGATATTTGCCCAGATAGTACCACTTTAAAACGTTTTGAAGACCAAGCAGCCATGTCACCTTAGCATATCTAAAGGATGATGTAGTAGATATAAAGTCAGTAAACAATTCACTTAACTCTTTGAGCACTAATCCTTATACTTAAACACATATTTTCTGGTTTTCTGATTTGAATGTTTCATTCCTGAACTTGTATTTATACACTACGTTTCACTAACCTTGGCTGGCTAGGCTTCTCCCAATACTGTCTCATGGATCATACATGATTATATTGCTGCTCCATGGATTTTTTTTCATCATTTCCCTTAGCTTACACTTTCTGTCTTCAAGATATTATACTGACAACTACAAATCTGGCTTTTGTGTAATAAACTCCATGATGATATGGATCAAGTTGTCCCTTGGCCCAAGATGGTGGAAAGAGCCTTAAATTGAGAGCAAAAGTATTTAACTTTAAATTCCAGCTTTACTATTTATTCCCTATGTAATCTTTGTTATATCCCTTCTCCCTGGGCCTCATTTTTCATATTTACGAAATAAAGGAATGAATTATATGATCTTTAATGTCCACTTCAGTTGTGAATTCCGAACTCTTATGATTCCACCAACAAATGTTAACAACAATTTTTCATTCCACAAGTGGGATTAAGCAAAAGCTTTTATTTGAACATTCATCACAGCTCAGATTTTAGAAGCTCCAGACTCCAAATGGCTTAGCTATTATCATCTTCAAAACATAATGCTGACTGATTTTTTTTAAAAAGTGAGATAAAAAATAGAAAGATGTTCCATTAACTGCAAGTAATACAAATAAATACATGTTGAAATGCAAAAGAAATAATTACTGCATGGCAGGGACCTCAGTCTAAATTCTTTTGCTAATTTTATTTTAAATACTTTTCCATTATGACAAGTGAAAAGCCCGACCAGATAGAGAAGTTGAATTTCAAAGAATGCATATTCCTCTTTTAAGATTTTTCTTTCTGGTATCTACTGTTTGGGGGCAATTATTATATTTTTTACTGTTTTATAAATTTTTTTTTGTAATATAACTTTCATTTGATTCCAATGAAACATAACTTTAAACTATGTATTGGATTCAGTCCACCAAGGGTTTTTATACATAAATCAAAAATAAGGATAAAAAATGGCAGTGTGATTTTCCAAGGTGTCAGGAAAATCTTATTTGCCTATAATGATGGGGTCCAAGTAGCTGGCAGAAATACTTCCAAAATGTTATTTCTCCATGTCACTGAACAACAACAATTAAATACTTCTTCACATCTTGGTTTCATATTTCCATCATGGCAAATGGGTCATCTGGACCACAGTCTGAGAAAAGAGTGACATTCAAAGATATACAGGAGAATTATTTACCTACCCATTTCTTTTTTCTGCTGAATGCAAGGTCAGTAGACCCAAATTCAAGTGGCTGAAAACAAACAATTAGAAATCAAATCACACCCACTTGGCCAAGCAATTGAATGCCACCATGAAATAGGAATTGTAACAATGCAAGATAATTGCCTGCCTGACTCAATGAATAAGGCTTAATGTCCTTGGACTAAGGCAAGACTTGGTCAAAATTAATAAAAGGAATGCAAAGCTCCTTGGGCATCCTACACAGAATTAGTATGCTGGAGCCTGCGCCTACTCACCTACTGTAATGAGTACTGTTGGACTCATTTATGGACCCTGCCAACACCCAAGAGCAATAACGTGTAAAATGCCATTACTTGCTGGCCCATGGAGCCACACCACATTTTCATTATACTCCCATCAAAAAAAAAAGTGCTTGTTTTGCAAGCTGGATTCTGTGTCAATAGAATGGATCGGGTGTCACTTAAACCCAGTGATGTTGTGCTAATCTCCTCGAGGCCCCTGTCCGTAATCTCCACAGGACACGAGTCCGTTTAGAAGCATGAGCTGTTCTCCCAGGTAGCCACTATTGAGGTCTTTAATGTAAATTCAAAAGCAAGGCTTATCAGGGTGATTCAGGAATTGCTTCAATGATGTTGCTGTGTATAGAAAAAAAAAATCTCCACATTTTCTCCAAATCCAGGGGCAACTTCCAAGTTTTTACAGTGCCCACAAGCACCTTTTAATTATAAAGAAATTGGTTTTGGTGATAGCTGCCCTGTGACCAATTGGATTAGAGGCATTTCTTCTGGCTATTATTAAGCTAACTTAACCACTGCCCTTGTGTAGTTAAGCATGATCAAAATGTAAAGTGGAGAGCGTCTCAGTCATGAGCTCCTAGTCTCTCTAACCTAAATTTTCCAGATCGTTCAAAAGGGAAGAAATAACTAGCAATACTGGAACAAAGGGGCAGAAGAATAAGCCATGGATCTGGACTTTCTGAGACTCAGCAGAGGAAATGCATAAAAATATAGAACATGACCCAGATTGCTTTTAAAAAACATTCCAGTTAAACACTTAATATATAATAAATAAAGAGAGAGTTTGTACACAATCTGGGGAGTTTTACCTGGATCTAAGAGCTAAATATTTTAACTGCCATGACACAAATAATCTTCAAAAATATTATAAAAAAAGAAGCTTTTATCCAAATTGGTTCATTCTCTACCCTCAAGATATCAAGTAATGCATACTCATTTACTTTCAATTAAACACAATAAAATCATTTCTGATAGTCGTTTTTTTTTCCTCAGAGGATATTGAGTAGAGTGGACCATTTTTGACAGAATAAGGGCAGAAAGCAAGTTACCTATCCATTATATGAGTATTCAATCCTATTTAAGATAACTATGTAGTTGGCCTGTGGTGCTAGGAAAGGACTCACTTACCCATAAAGTTATAGACCAGTGGAATAGGTAGTAATTGGGTAAAGCAGGATAGCAGATAGAAAATAAAAAAGCAAGACTCATGTGGAGAGGTCAGGAGCAGCTGGGAGTATTTTAGTAAAAGGAAACTGTCTATGTGAGGCCAGTTAGATGCCATTTAAGTAGAAAAAAAATCATCTGAGACAAGAAGAGCTTTGGAACAGCTTTATGTAATCTGTCTTTGCCTTGCAGGATGTATGCTGCTGGACCATGGCCTGAAATAGGTACATACTGGACATACTAGATAGAGCAAATGAGAAGAATTCTCTACAAGCAAAGAAGGATAAAAAAAAGGAAAACGTGTCCTTTTCCATGTGCTATTGGGAAGTCACCTATTGGCATTGCAGGTTTGGTCTCATACCTAGTAAATGTTAGAGGCAAGATTTGCATGTAAGTCTTCCTTTCTTTAAGTTCATCTTATCATTTATCAATTGTTATCTTAACTATTATTATTATCTATTAACTTATCTATTAACTATAGCATTATAATATCATAACTTATAATTAAAAACTAAGAGTATCATATTGGATAACTATAACATTGGATAACTATAACATTGGGAAACAATCTTGAAAATATTAAATGTTACAATATAGGAAAAATAAAATGTTGAATAATTATTATAAAAATTTGCTTATATAAATGAAAACACTGCTATTATGACAACATGCAGTGATGCTCTTTTTGTGCATGAATTAGGTAGCATGACAGCACCACCAATAGCATTCTATCACTACTAAGTATAATAAATGACAATTGGAAGTTTACAAAGAGCTTTACATTTTCTCACTTATATGAAGAAATTAAGATTCAGAGAGATTCATTGCTATACCTCTTTGGTGTCAAGTGGGATTTGAACCTTAGACTTCTTGACTTGAAGTCTTGCAATTTATCCACTAGAACATATAGATTTTTAGAATTTATTCTAAGATATTTTCTAGTAAAATATATGTCCATAAGTGGCTGCAAGCAAACTGATGAATTCTTTTTTTTTAAAATGGAGCAATATATTAGCCTTCTATAGTAACTAAATCTTTTATATGACCCAATATATTTTTTCAGAGGTAGATCCCTTGAGTCATTTTATCACTTTTAATTTTATTTCAGGTTGGATTTAAATAACAATAATCCAATGAAATTTTTATAACAAAACATCCATGATGATTTTTATTATTTTCCCCAATAACAAGTAGATATGTTTTAATAATTGTTTTCTGACATTTTGCAATACATATTATCTCCCTCCCTCCCATTCTTCTCTATCCCCAAGACAGTAGGTAATATCGCATAGGTTGTATATGTATTATTATGTAATACATATTTCTATGTTCATTGTAGTTTGAAAGAAGACAGATATCATTTAAACTAGAGAAAAAATTCATGGAGAAAATAAATTGAAGGATGATATGCTTCAATTTGTATTCAGGTTCCATTAGTTCCTTCTATTCATATGTAGCATTTTTCATTATGATTCTCTTGGAATTATCTTGGATCCTTGTATTGCTGATAATTGTTAATTCATTCACCATCGACCATTGTATATTATTGCTGTTACTATGTACAGTGTGCTCCTGATTTTGATCATTTCTCTTTGCATCACTTCATACAAGTCTTTTCAGGTAATTTTGTGTTGTCCTGTTTATCATCTTTTATAGTGCAATAGTATTTATTCTATTACACTCATATACCATAACTTGTTCAGCTTTCCCAAGATTAAGTTAACCAGATTCCTACTTTTTATTGCTGCTTTCAATAGTTTGATTCTTCCTTTCAAAATAGCATACTTTGGCCAGTAAATACATAATAAGAACCTATTTAGCAAGTAATAACATGATTTTCTTTTTATAAAGTATCTGGGTTGGCCAAAATTACGTTACTTCACAAAACCTAAAAGATATTACTTGAACTTTTATTTTTGATGTGGGATTGATGAAATCTAACACATCTTTTAAACATCTTTTATTTTATTTTATTTGTTACAATAAATAGATCCTTTTGATGGCTGGTTTGTTCTGAAAAGTAGTGTTCTGGCAGTGAAGACTGTTTCAGGAGTGTTTGAATCTCTTACATTTCAACTAGTCTTTTTCAACTGAACTCTAACAAAACAACCATGCTTATGTTTTTGAGTAGCCATGACTCACCAATATTTCTACTTAATGCTTAATGCCCCTGTTTCCCAGAAACAGAGTTGGGCAATATGACAGGGCCTCATGACATATGAATAAACAGATGAGAAAGGCTTCCATAAGGACAAAGGAAGAAAGGGAACAGGTCTTTAGAAGAAAATACTCATTTTTACAAAGTAATATCATGTAATACCCTAAAAATATTAAGGCCAAATTCCAAAGTAAACACAAAATAGCAATAAAAGAAATGATCTCACTCTTTAAAAACAGATAGTTATAAAACAAATGTAAATGTCACTCACTCATCCAGATAATAATCTATACTCACATCTCAAAATTGTATCTCTTTGATGGATATAGACCAGGAATTCACAAAACAAAAACAACCAAAAAAACAGGGAGGAAAAGGTTACTATCTACATGGCACAAAGCAAAAAAGGATCATTGAGAAAGAATATACATATGCAAGTAGAAAATACTATATTTTCCAAAACATAGATTTATAGATTACATATGTATACTTAGTTTCTTGATGACAAAATGTTACATATTTAAATAGCAAAATCATTGCTATTTATTTTTGTCCATCCTTTGATATTTGACCTTAAACATGTATTTACATGTATATAATATGTTACTTTGATATCTACTACTTAATCAACTCCAAATTAACCAGTTTTGGCTCCTACTCTCCTCTTTCATACATAGTAAAGAGAAAAAGTCAACAATCATTTATTAAACTCTTATTTGTGCAAGGTACTTTGCTAAACACGGGGAATAAAAGGGAGAAAAGAAGTCCTTGACTTCTAGGAGGTCACAATCTATTTATTCACCTAAGCATTTCCTATATAGTTATCTAATTTGTTCCTCTAAACCAATGGTTCCCAAACTTTTTCGGCCTACCGCCTCCTTTCCAGAAAAAATATTACTTAGCCCTCTGGAAATTATTATTTTTTTAAAATTTAATAGCAATTAATAGGAAAGATAAATGCACCTGTGGCCATCACTGCTTCCCTGGATCGCTGCAGCACCCACCAGGGGGCGATAGTGCCCACTGTGGGAATCACAGCTCTAAACAATCCAATGAGGTAGGTATTATTACAAGTATTTTTACCTCATTGTAGAGATAAAAAAAACCTGAAGTTTAATGTTTTGTGCTTAAATATTATGTTCTTCTTTGGGAAGAGATTAAGAAATGAGGAATAAAGATGAGAACTTTAATTCCTTTGGTGGCAGAATTCACCAAGTGAGGATCTCCAGTCTCTGTAATGTAGTCTCAAAGAATTGTCTTGAACGATTTCAGACATGAAGGTATTTAGCCAGGCTTGCACAGCTACATATGTTATAGATGGGATTTGAATTCATATCTTCCTTTTTCTGAGATCAGCTCCTTATCTATTGCTCTTTACAAATACTGGGAACATAAATTAAGATAATCCCTTTCCTGAAGAAGACTTCAATCTCCTGGAAAAGAGGATAGAATTCTTTATTTCTCATCATGTAATTATAAAAATAGTTTTAACTACTGTCATCAGGGCCCAACTATTTCCCGAATAGTTTTTACTTTCTTGTACTTTGAATATACTTAAGATATCAAAGATGAAAAATATATTTTAAAGTGGATATGCTATTGTAATAATGATAATGATAATGATGATGATAAAACAATTATTATTTTATAAAAACAAAAACTTACCATAGCAAGAAGTAGTTTGATTATCTTTTGAGAGATTTCAGATAATATATTAATTTGTATTTTTAAATGATTTGAAGACTTCCCAAGACTATTATTATTATTAGGAAGAGGAAAGAGTTAAGGAGGGAATAGAGAAAGAGAATAAAGGGGAGGAAGAGAATGAAAAGAGGATGAAGAGAAGGAGGAGATATATTAGGAGGGGAAGGGATAATTTAAGTAGTACCATAGATTTTGAGGTCTATTCCATCTACTCCAGATTTCTCATTTTACTGAAGAGGAAGCCAGCTGATGTCCAGGGAAGTTAGGGGAATATCCTAGCTTCACATAAG
The DNA here is from genome assembly GCF_016433145.1 of Gracilinanus agilis. NCBI lineage: Eukaryota > Metazoa > Chordata > Mammalia > Didelphimorphia > Didelphidae > Gracilinanus > Gracilinanus agilis. The sequence continues at coordinate 140,509,926 of NC_058135.1, forward strand.
TAATGAAGTATCTTAACTTATGTCCTCCAATGTCAGCACCAGTGTTCTCTCCTACTATACCAGTGGAACAGATAAGCAAGCCAGTAGGAGAAAATTTAAAAGTCACCATCTTTTTAGTTTTCAGCCATCAACACCAGAAATGTAGAAAACATGAAATTGAATTCCTTAGAAACAGTGGTTTCATCCCCCAGAAAGGATGTTGAATGACTAACTATTAGCTGTTATATTTATATTTTATGGTTGTCCAGTGTTGGTCATTCCTAATCAGAGGTCAAACTTTGTCTTTACCTTGCGAAATTATTTTTAGATTTAGAGGGAAAGAATTATAGAGAAATTTTTGCATAAAAGGTTGGAATAAAAGAAAAAGTGTGTTCATGTATCCCTTGTGAGGTGTGCCTGTGTGTATGTGTGAGACCCTAGCCAAGTGAAAAAGTCTTTAGGTGTTTCAGTCAACTCCCTAGGTCATACCTACCTACTCAGAAAATTATTTACTTTAATAAGATCTCAGATCTTTGTCATATTTATATTCAGATCCATTGTAATGGATAATTTTTTTATTCTCATATATTATAAACTCAAAGTCGATTTTTTCTCCACCTTTCTTTTCTTTCTTTCTGCTTATTTTCAATATTTTCATTTAGTTTATTTTTATTTGTTTTAGATTTCCCACCACCCTTCAATGGAATAAAGGAAATCAATTTGTCACCCATTATTAGGACTTTAAAACTGCTGTTGTTAGGTCACTTAAAATCTCCCTATACTTCTTGTTTTATCAGTTTTCTGCCATCTCTGAAGCATTTTTCTAAATTTGTTTTTTAACAATATAATGACCTATCCATATATGTTTGTGTTTCTTTTTTATGCATCTCCTTTCCCTAAGATAACCTTTTTCTAGGAAAATGACACTTCACAAGGCTTTTTTTTTAAACAGTATTTTTAATGTACTTGCTGAATTACAAGATTTTCCTTTGAGTGAACTTCACAGCAACTTTCGTCCTCATCTTCATCTCTGTTACCATTATCATATAACAATAAGTATAGACTTAACCATAAAGTCCCTGTGTCAGATTTGTATACTACTTTCAGAATAGTAATTTTCAAGCATCATTTATAATATGGTTGGTTCTTTTTGAGAGTCCCTCATTTTATTGTCCCAATCTCCTAAAAGAAAACCAAACAATTAAAGAAATATTTGGGGGGAAAAGTGACCAATAGATGAATGGAAAGGGGTCTCTAAAACAAGTTAAGTTCTATTTAAAATGCTTTTATTATTTGAGGTAATTGAGGAAGGGGGAAATATGCCAAAACCACAAACTAGGACAGGGAATTATTACCAGCAAAAAAGGCACGATAGACACACAAATGTGACTAGCTTTAAAGAAATAATTAGAATTTCAGTAAAAAGGGGCAACTGGGTAGCTCAGTGGATTGAGAGCCAGGCCTAGAGACAGGAGGTCCTGGGTTCACACCTGGCCTCAGACAGTTCCTGGCTGTGTGACCCTGGACAAGTCATTTGACCCTCATTGCCTACCCTTCCCATTCTTCTGCCTTCGAGCCAATACATAGTATTGGCTCCAAGACAGAAGGTAAGGGTTTAAAAAAAAGAAGTTCATTAAGAAATTAAAAATAAAAATGCATGAATGGACAAGGAGAAATTTCTCTAATAAAAGAGTTAATCAAAAATTGAAAGAATTTTGGAACAAAGAGTAGCCTTTGTTGGGTCATTCCTGGATCAGAAAAATATGTGAATACTATTTTCAGATGTATTACATAGGAAATGATAAGCTCTCCCTTGATATAAGATTTATAGGCCTACTTAAAAGATAAAGAAGAAATGGAGGTCTGGGAGAGGAATATAGGAGGGGTAGGAGAGGAATCTGTTCCAGAAGTATAGAATAATTTTATTGAAGGATTACTTGCCAGATCAAGGTTTTCCTTATTCTACTAGTTTTTAATGTTTTTTCTAACATGAAATATTTCTTTTATCTTAGTACATCGTATCTTCCTGTATCCCTACCCCCAAGGAAGTTCCTTGGGTGCAATAACTGTTTTTTTGTTCATCTCTGTCTTTCTGTCTCTGTCTGTCTCTCTGTCTCTCTGTCCCTCTGTCTCTCTGTCTCTCTCTCTCTCTCTCTTTCTCACACATACACACACACACATACACTCATATACACATACAAGGCTGGGAATATAGTAGGCATTTAACAAATGCTTTTTGAAATGAATTTGAATGGAATCAAATTTTTAATGGAAACTCACAATGAATAATTATTTTCTCTTCTGAGGCTTCTTCTGTCTCCTTCTAAATATTCTGAATCTAAAGCCATACCACTCTTTATTATCTGTCCATCTTTCTCCAAAGGAATTCTTAGGTAATCCACACTGCTGGAACAATGTTTAAAAAAACAAAACTATAACCGTTATCTTCTGTCTTTGAAATGATATTAAATATTTGCTCAAAGACAGACCAGTAAGGGATAGAAAATTTGGGTTAAGTGACTTCCCCAGGGTAACACAGCTGGGCAATGTCTGAGGCCAGATTTCAACCCAAGAACTCCTGTTTCCAGGCCTGAATCTCAATCCACTAAGCCACCTGGCCCTGAAATAAGATTGTAAAAAAATCATTTTCATGAATGAATGAATGACTCTGTATTCAAAGGAAGGCCAGATTACCACTTGTCATAGAATGCTATCAGAGATTCTTTTTTTAAAGAATTCTTTTTAAAATAGTATTAATTAATTGATCATTATTTCTATTAATTAATACATTATTATTAATAGTATCATTAATAGTTATTAATTACTATTATTACCACAATATTATTATTAATTCATAGTTAATACTTATTCTTTTTTAATAAAACATTTTTATTTAAATATTTTCCCATGAATTGTACTTGGGCTATGGGAGGGGAGTAGGAGAGGGGAGGAAAAGAACATGAATCATGTAACCATGGAAAAAATTTTCTTAATCAATAAAAAAAGAAAAAAGAATTCTGTGGGCTGCATGTTTAACATACTAAAAATAAATAAATATTTTTCCATGGTTACATGATTCATGTTCTTTCCCTTCCCTCTCCTCCCCTTCCCAGAGCTGACAAACAATTCCACTGGATTATACATGTATTATCACTCACTATTTATTTTCATATAAGTTATTTTTGCAATAATCTGTTAAAAACCAGAACCCCACATCCAATAACCATATAAACAAGTGAAAAATCAAATGTTTTCCTTCTGTGTTTCTATTCCTATAATCCTTTCTCTAGATGTGGATATCATTCCTTCTCTTAAGTCCCTCAGGATTGTCCTGGATCACTGAATTGCTATCAGTAGCAAAGTGGATTATCTATGATCATCCCCCTGTGTTTCAGTCTCTACCTACAATGTTCTCCTGGTTCTGCTCATTTCATTCCACATCATTTGGTGGAGACCTTTCCAGCTTGCATGGAAATCAAGCAGATTATTGTTCATTACAGCACAAAACTATTCCATCATCATCAGATGCCTCAATTTATTCAGCTATTCCTCACTCAGTGAATGCAGCCTCATTTTCCAATTTTTTATCACCACAAAAGAATGCAACTATGAATATTTTCGTACAAACTTTTTTTCTTATTATCTGTGTGGGGTTCAAACCCAGCAGTGGTATGGCTAGATCAAAGGGTAGACACTCTTTTAAAGCCCTTTAGTCATAATTCCGAATAGTCTTCCAGAATGGTTGGATCAATTCACAGCAGTGTATTTGTGTCCCAATTTTACCACATCCCCTCCAACATTTATCATTTTCCTTTACTTTCATATTGGTCAATTGGCTTGGTGTGAGGTGGTAACTCAGTGTTGTTTTGATTTGCATTTCTCTAATTAAGAGGGATTTAGAACACTTTCTCATTATCAAAGTAATCCTTGAAGATGGAAATAGATGACTTCATAGACTCATTTCCAGTATTCTGCTTCTGTGATTTTGTGATCATGTGAAATACTTTGACTTATAAATATACAGGAAATTCAACCATTGGTCCATTTTTATAGTTAGGCTTTTTCTCCTTTCTCTCTTCCATCATACTTCATTATCTGTGGAATCAGGATAATTTCCATATCCATAAAGGGAAAAATCAGTAATGAGAAAGAAGGCAGGGACAATATTATGAGCCTCAAAGGGATGTGCACCCTTTGTGGAGTCCAAACCTTTAAAACAAACCTTTAAACATTTTTGGCCCTACCTCCACCTTTTTGCATCCCTGTTTGGTATAATTTATATCAGAGTGATGGATGCTACTTGCAATTCCCCTTAATACCTTCTCTTTCTAACTTAATTTCTTGCTTTACTCCTGGGTCATTCTGAGAAAATGTAAGTGTCAGTTGATAGTCTTGGATCACTGGACCAAGTGAAATGCATATTAAACATTAATTCCTTGAAGGAAATAAGTATTTTTAAATGCCAACTAAGTGTTAGGCACTGTGCTAAGTACTTTATAAATATCTCATTCAATCACATTAACCATAGAAGGTATTTATCATCCCCATTTTATATTTGAGGAAACTGAAATACATCGTTTAAGTGACTTGACCAAGGTCACACAATTAGTATGTCACTAGCTGGCTTTGGACTCAGGTCTTTCTATCTCTAGGTCCAATATTCTATGCAGGATACCACCTAACTTTTTTTTATTATATTAATTATATTATGTTTTAATTATGCCAATACTAGATACCAGGATTCTCTAGAGATCTAATGTCTAACATTATAGGCCTTTGGAGAACATTGACCTTAATTTATAGATGATAGAATACACTGTGATAGACACTGTGAAAAATTAAATGATAAAAATAGAGCCCTGAGGATCTCCTGCAATCAGAAGAAAGTTATTCAATTTCTCAGTGTGTAAAATTTCTCTGAAGTGAACAAGAATGGAAGACATAAAATAGAAGCAGCTTATACTCTAGAATCTCAGGTATAATGAAATGGTGCTTAAAAGCAATGGAAAGATAAGAGAGGGTGATAAAAGTGTATGTGTATCTCTTTCTCTCTATCTCTCATCTATTTATATAGTTAGATAAATAGGAATTGAATTTAAATATATGTATAGAAATGGATTTACATGTATTCATATAAATTTAAGCATCTACATATAGAGAATTATTTGTATACATAAATTCACATATATATTTAAATCAAACCCACATTTATAGCTTTAGTCACTGTTTGTATACTAAGAATTCAGCATGGGTAAGGGAGTAACAGAGCATCAGGGATGACTGTATACATAAATACATTTTAAATCAGTGCTAAAGCAAACAAAACACCCACCATAAACTTGGCAAATAGCTTTCTATATCAACAGGATATCTGTACTTCTCAGAAACTCTAGTGGTAAATCAGGAGTATAGTCTTCTCCAAAATATGACTAGAATAATAAAATAAGCTATAAAACATTTTGAGAACATCAGTTGCTCATTCTATTAATGAAATTTATGAAAAGACACTAACAAGATTTGCATAGTCTGAGAAGGAATATATATTTTGCAATCTGCCTATATAAAGGAGCACCTAGATGCAAAACCCCTATCTGTGTAATCATTATTATAGTAAAGAAGTTAAGAGTTGTGATGATTAAAATATTTCCCCAATGTGTTCAACTTTTAGTTAATTTTATATTATTCTTTTGCCAGTGCCAGTTACCATATTAAAACCATATGTCAGTAGATTAGATCTTTTCAAAAATTGTGAATTCCTTCAAAGCACTCCCTTTTTCATGCTAATCTCTCATGACCTTCAAGTCATACTCTTTTAGGCAGCCCTTCTGCCACATAAGACATCTCAATATTGGGAGGTGCTCAAAAAGTCAAATTATTGATAATACATTACCTTTCCTCTTCCTTAACCTTGACTCCATTCACCTTCATAAATGCCTATAACATTACACCCATTTGGGTAGTAGAATCAAGATGGCAGCCTAGTAGCAGCAAAAGTCAAAACAGCTCTGACAATCCTTCCAAACTAATCTTTAAAAACCACCTCAAAATGACAAGATTCAAAAACAAACAGCAAGAAGATGTGAGGTTGCTCTCCCACTGAACACAATTTGGAAGGTAGGCAAAGAGAGTTGATGTTCATGGGTTGAATGGGAACTGGAAGTGAAACTGCACATAATGGAGTGCTAGCCTATCCCCACCTCACACTTACTGTACTAGGTTCCACAATTGGGTGTAGGCTAACTTCAAGATCCAGGAACAAGTACTACATCAATAAAAGAGCACCTCAGACCAACCTTTTGAAGTCCCAGGCACTGGCAGAACTTTGCAAGGAGGCTCCACAAGTCCATAGCACTAGGCCATTTCAAGCCTACCCTGCCTATAGTACAGACCTAGTCCCAAGGGAAAATAGCTCATATTGTGAAGTCAGCAGCAGATGAAACATATTCAGTAAGCAGCTTTCAGAATTCCCAATCCACAGATCAAAAAAAGGCTAGAAAAAGGAGAATGGACAAAATGGAAAAGGAGACTCAAAAGACCATGGAAGAAAATCCATTTAAAAATAAGAATTGGGCAAATAGAAGCTAATAACTTCATGAGACACAAAGAAACAAAACAAAATCAAAAGAATGAAATAAATAGAGGAAAATATGAAATACACCATTAAAAAAATTGACCTGAAAATTGGTCTAGGAGAGATAATTTAAAATTTACCAGACTACATGAAAGGCTCTCCTATTGAACACAACTTGAAAGGTAGGCTGAGAGAGAGTTGATTTTCATGGAATAAGGAGAAAATAAAGAAGCTTACAGAGGAAATAGATAGTAAAACTTTGCTAGTGGGGAACCTCAATATATTCCCCTATCAGAACTAAATAAATCAAACCAAAAAATAAATAAGAAAGAGCTAATGGAAGTGAATGAAATTTTAGAAAAGTTAAAGTTATTAGATATCTGGAGAAAATTGAATAGAGACAAAAAGGAATATACCTTTTTTTTAGCAGCACATGGTACATGTAGAAAGATTGATCATGTACTGGGGCATAAAAGCATCACAACAAAATGCAAAAAAGCAGAAATATTAAACAAGACCTTTTCATATAATAATTCAATAAAAATTATAAAAAATAAGGGTTCATGAAGAGGCACATTAAAATTAATTGGACATTAAATAATATAATCCTTCAAATCATAGAAACAATCACTGATTTTATCGAAGAGAATGAAAACAAGATAACAAATCAAAATTTATGAGATATAGCCAAAGCAGTACTCAGGGGAAAATGTATATCCCTGAGTGCCTATCTCAACAAAATAATGAAAGCAGATCAACAAATTGGGCATGCAAATAAAAACATTAGGAAAAGAACAAATTAAAAATCTGCAGTGAAAGACTAGATTTGAAATCCTAAAACTCAAAGAAAAAATAAATTAAATTGAAAGTAAAAAAACAATTGAAGTATAAAAAAAGACTAGGAGTTGCTTATATGGGGGGGAACCCAAATAAAATAGGTAAAATATTGGTCAATTTGATTAAATAAAAGGAAAGAGTTGAATCAAATGACCAGTTTCTTAAATAAAAGGGTCATTTCACCTCGACTGAAGCAGAAATTAAGGAAATTATTAGGAACAGTTTTGCCCAATTGCATGACAATAAATGTGACAATCTAGGTCAAATGGATGACTATTTACACATATATAAATTGTCTAGATTAACAAAAGGGGGAAATAGAATACTTAAATAATACCATCACAGAAAATGAAATTGAATAAGCCGTCAATGAACTCCCCATGAAAAAAATAATACCCAAGGCCAGATGGATTCACAAGTAAAATCTCTCAAATAGTTAAAGAAAAGTCAATCCCAATACTATACAAACTATTTGAAAAGGTAAGTAAAGGAGGAGTTTTGTCAATTTTTATTTTATGACACAAATATGGTACTGATACCTAAGTCAAGAAGGAAAGAAAACTATAGACCAGTCTCCTTAATGAACATAGTTGCAAAAATCTTAAATAAAATACTAAGAGACTACAATAATATATCACAAGGATTATTCACCATAACCTGATGGGATTTACAACAGGAACGCCTCGGGGTTCAACATTAGGAAAAACATCAGCATGTCTCAATAATCAATACTAACAGAAATCACACAATTATCTGAATAGATGCAGAAAAAAATCTCTGATAAAATATAGTATCCATTGCTATTGAAAACACTAGAAAACAGAAATAAAAATGACCAGTTTCTTAAATAAAAGGGTCATTTCACCTCGACTGAAGCAGAAATTAAGGAAATTATTAGGAACAATTTTACCCAATTGCATGACAATAAATGTGACAATCTAGGTCAAATGGATGACTATTTACACATATATAAATTGTCTAGATTAACAAAAGGGGGAAATAAAATACTTAAATAATACCATCACAGAAAAAGAAATTGAATAAGCCATCAATGAGTTCCCCATAAAAAAATACCCTAAAAATAATAGGTAGTATATATTTAAAACCGTCACCAAGTATCATCTGCAATGGAGATGAGTTATAAAACCTCTCAATAAGATCAGGAGTGAAGCAACAATTCCCATTTTCACCAATATTATTTAATATTGCACTACAACTGCTAGCTGTAGAAATTAGAGAAGATAAAGGAACTGAAGGAATTAAAGTAGGCAATGAGGAAACTATCACTCTTCCCAGATGATATGATGGTATACTTAGAGAATCCTAGAAAATTGACTAAAAAGCTAGTTGAAATAATTAATAACTCTAACAAAGTTTCAGGGTACAAAAAAACCTCTCATAAACTATCAGCATTTCTATATATTTTCAACAAAACTCAGCAACAAGTGTTAGAAAGAGAAATCCCATTTAAAATCACTTTAGACAATAGAAAATATTGGAGAATCTATTTGCCAAAACAAACACAGAAATCATATGAACACAATTATTACAAAGCACATTTCACACAAATAAAATTAGATTCAAATAACTGGAGAAAACATTCATTGCTTATGAGTAGGCCAAGCTAATATAATAAAAATGCACCACAATTATTAAACTACTAAAAATATTAAACTACTAAAATATTGTATAGAATTAGAAAAAATAATAACAAAATTCATCTGGAAGAAGAAATGGAATGTTATAGGAAATAATGAAAAAAAAGTGATGTATGGTGGCCTAGTAGTACCAGATCTTACTGTAATATAAAGTAGTGATCATCAAAACAATATGGTACTGGCTAAGAGACAAAAGCTTGGATCAATGGAAAAGATTAGGGGTAAATGACCTCAGAAATCCAGTGTCTGATAAACCCAAAGATGTCAGATTTTTGGATAAGAGCCCACTATTTGACAAAAACTTCTGGGAAATTGCAAAAGAGTATGGCAAAAATTAGGTTGAGATCAATATCTCACATCCTATTCCAAGGTAAGGTCAAAATGAGTATATGACTTAAAAATAAAAAGTGATATTTGATGAAAATTAGTGAAACATAGAATCATTTACCCATAAGATCTATGGAGAAGGGAAGAATTTATGACTAAAGAAGTAATAGAGCACATTACAAGATGTTAAATGTGCAATTTTTATTGTATTAAAATAAAAAAAAAAGTTCCTTAGAAACCAAACTAATGCAACAAAGATTAGAAGGGAAACAACTAACATTTTATAATTTTATAACAAATTTCTAAGATAAAGGTCTAATTTATCAAATATATAGGTAACAGTCAAATTTATAAGAAACCAAGTTATTCCCCGCATGATAAATGATTAAAGGATATGAATAGACAGTTTTCAGATGAAAAATCAAAGCTATCAATAATCATATAAAAATGTTCCAAATCTTACTTGATTAGAAAAATGCAAAATAAAAGAACTCTGAGGTACTTCCTTTTACCTAGAAGAGTGACCAATATGACAATAAAGGAAAATAATGAATGTTGGAGGGGATGTGACAAAATTGAGACACTAGTGCATTGCTGGTGGAGTTGTGAATTGATCCAACCATTCTGGAAGGCAATTTGGAATTACGTCCAAAAGGCTTTAAAAGAGTGCATGCCTTTAGATCCAGCAATGCCACTACTAGATCTATATCTGTATCCCAAAGAGACCAAAAAAATGTGAAAGGACATATTTGTACAAAAATGTTTATAACTATGCTTTTTGTGGTGGGAAAGAAGTGAAACTAAAGGGATGTATCTCAACTGGGAAATGGCTGAACAGTGGTATCTGATGGTGATGGAATACTATTGTTCTATAAGAACTGAGAGGATGATTTCAGAAAGAACTGCAAAGATCTATGCCCATTGATGCAGAGTGAAATAAGCAGAAACAGGAGAACATTATACACAGTAACTGAAATATTGAAGGACAATTTAATGTGATAGATTTTGCTACTAATAGCAATAAAATGATCCAGGACAATTCTGAGGGACTTATGAAAAAGAATGTTATCCACTTCTAAAGAAAGAATTGTTGGAGTATAAATACAGATGAAAGTATATAATTTATCACTTGTTTGATTTTTTATTTGATTGATTTGAGTATCTGATTTGGGCTTATGGTTTTATAAGATTATTCACTTATAAAAATAAATAATATAGAAATGTGTTTTGCATGTATAATAATACATATATAACCCAGATTGAAATGCTTGTCCACCCTGGGAAGAGGGAGGGAAAAAAGGAGGGAGGTAACACAAATTATATAACTTTGGGAAATTTATGTGGAAATTTGTTATTAAAATAAAATAAATAAAATAAAGGGATGCCCTTCAATTGGGGAATGACTGAACAAGTTGTGGTATCCATTGGTGATGGACTACTATTGTGCTCAAAGGAATAATGAACTGGAGGAATTCCATGTGAACTGGAATGACCTCCAGGAATTGATGCAGAGTGAAAGGAGCAGAACCAGGAGTACATTATACACAGAGACAGATACACTGTGGTACAATAAAATGTAATGGACTTCTCTACTGGTAGCAATGCAATGAACCAAGACATTTCTGTGGGACTTATGAGAAAGAACACTATTCACATCCAAAGAAAGAACTGTGGGAGTAGAAACACAGAAGAAAAACAACTGCTTGATCACATGGGTCGATGGGAATATGATTGGGGATGTAGAATCTAAATGATCACTCTTGTGCAAATATCAATAATATTGAAATAGGTCTTGATCAGTGACACATGTAAAACCCAATGGAATTGTTTATTGGATATAGGAAGGGTTGGGGGAAGGGATGGAAAGAATATGTATCATGCAAACATGGAAAATTTTTCATAATTAATTAATAAAACAAACATATCTAAATGCAAAGAAAGGACATCAAAAGAGCAAATTAAAGAAATAAGGGATTGTCTGATCAAAGCCTAAATAATTTCTTAAGCAGAGCAACTTTCATGGTGATTGGCACAGGACAGAGTGCTTAACTTTCATGAAGAAAAAATAAACAACTCTATTATGAATTAAATTGTTTCTAACTAAAAAAATCAAGTGATTAACACTGTTTAAGAGACAACTGAAAATATCTATATATTACTTATTTTTCCATAGGAATCTATAAATTAGAGTTCCCTGAATGCGTATAGTTTGACACACAGCAACAATTCTATCACAGTTGAAAATTTATGAACTTTTCTAAACAGAAGCGTGATTATTTTCCCATTTCCATTTTCCAAATATGGGAATATTATTCTTGGATAATAAACTTATGGTTTGAACAAAAAAGCAATGGAACAGAAAAAATGTCATGCAATAGTAAATGATTATAGTTTTCTATGCCACTTATTTCAAATTTTGATGAGTCATGATACCAAGTCAGCCCTAACTTTTAAGAGGAAAAGAAGGGATAGAAGACATTCTTTTGTGAAGGCCCAGCCCAAGTTCTTTAAGGAACATACCTGAGCAAATTTAATTTCTCTGAGCCTCAGATTCCTCATCTTCCCAAATGCAGGCATTATATCACCCTGAAGGTATGTTGTGAAAATTGGTTGGGATAAAATATAATGTTAACTTGGAAAGAGATATGCTTATGTGAAGAATTCATAGTAACAGGGACACTGTTTTGATAATATTCCAATTTGTTAGCCCTTTAAATTTCTGTCCTCAACCATAATAAATACATTCATTTTTTGTCCATTTGAGCTGAACAAATAGGATCTTTCTTAAAATAAAACTTTGGTTGTGTTCTAATCCTCACTCAACTTTTGGAATATGCATTAATATTTCAGATTGGTCTGATGCCTTTAATTTTTTGCATGAATTCAGACTGGAAATGTTAGATTGGACTAAGGATGAAAATGTCAGACATAGTATTCTCTTGGCTTCTATTTTAAAAAAAAAGCAATCTTCTTCAAGAGAAATCATTTTCATTTACTATAAAATTCAACATTGAGTTTTTTAGATGAATAATATGCATTTATCTTAGGAAATAACTGAATAAGTTATGCTTTAAGTCATATAATGAAATAAAAAAGTCAAAAAAAAAGGAAGAAGTAAAAATGGCCTTTATTCTCCCTGACTTTGCATATCTGCATTTTAAGGGATTCAGCTTCATACAATGATTCAATTTATGGATCCATTATTTCCTTATTATGAGTACATACTCCATCTTACAGATCAAAACAATCTCCATGCTTTAGAAGATTATTTAATAAAATGTGAGGGAAAATAATAATAACAAATCAGTGATGTCAGTATAAAAGGCAAGAACTTATCTCTGTCCAGGTTCTTCTATCACTAATTTAATTATTTTGTTGTTTTTTTTTTTCTCATGTAGAGAAAAAAATGTATAAGAGAAATAGTAAGTTTTAAAATTTTGGTAGTTATAACAAACATGTTTTTAATCTTTTTTTCAATAAATAATATTCATTTGTACCTGCAATTAATTGATAGGATCAATCATTACAGAATTTAGTGAGATAGGAGCAAGGAGCAATTTCAGCCTGAAAGACTAGATTTGTTTTAGCCCTATTTTTTTCTTCAATTCTAGTGAATTCTCCCTGTTATTCTTGGTTTTTGAAGCAACTTTATATGTGTCATGCCCTCTCCAGCACTGCTATTATTAAGGTTATTTAGAAAATGATGCACCTTCATCAAGAAAGTATCTTTGCTTCATAAACTTGGACTTCCATGTTTTAACTTTAATTCAATAAACATTTTTAGAAAAAACACAACTAAAAATAAATTACTATGTCCTTAAAATTCTTTGTTAGTTGTTTATATATCTTTGGCACTAACACCATATCAGAGATATTTTACCCTCTCAATTGACCACCTACTTTATCAGAGATTCATTAATTGGGTTTCTGGATATATTTTTTTCAATTTTGTAATAAAATTGCCTACTTTTTTTCTTTACACTTATGTAATTGTCTATCCATAACTATGAAATATATATACATACATATGTATATATCAGCTTCTCTACTTTTTAAATGAGATTATCAAATTTGAATATATTGCTGTATGTGAAGTTAGAAAGTCAGTGAGGTGGCAGAGTAGATAGATCACTAGATGTGGAGTCAGGAAAATGAATCTTCCTGAATTCAAATCTGGTCTCAGACATTTACTAGCTGTATGATTATGGAAAAGTGCATATAACCCTGTAAATAGCATTTTCATCTCTATCTTTGTCTTCTGTCTTTTTTTATTATAATTTTTGTTCATTTTTGAGAATTTGTTTTGTAGCCTACAATTTTACTAAAAGTATTGTCTCAACTTTTTTTGCTGATGCCCTTGGATTTACTAAGTAAAAGCCATGCCATCAGCAAATAAGAATAATTTTTGTTCTCATTATGAATCTTTCTAGGTTTTATTGATATTTCCAACATCTTTAAAATAATTATTTGAAAAATGAACAAGCATTTTTGTTGCACTCCTAAATTTTGGAAGGAAACATTTAGTGTATTTCCATGTTTTTTAGTGCTTGCTTATAGTTTTTTTTAAATAAAAGTAAAAAAATAAATAAAAGTAAAAAAATACTTTTTAAATAAAAGTAAAATATTTCTCATGGAATTCAAAAGATCCTCCTATACATTTTTAAAAAAATCATGAAGGAGTGTTAAATTTAGTCAGTGGGTTATTTCTATATGTATTGATTATCAATTACATTTTCTATATGTTGTGACATTATTTTGACTAGCCATGCTTTTTGTAGGCTTGATATCTTAAATAAAACCTTTTTCCTTTATTCTCTTGAGATTGTTAGAACTACTCTCAAAAACTGACGTCTTTGTATTGTTCTATGAATATAAATAATTTCTGATTTATTTGGTTCAGTTGTTCATAATCTGTGGTTAATAGCAACATTTAATGAATTTCCAATATAGGTGATGCTTTTTTTAATATTGGGAAAGCAAAAAAGTACAAGAGAAATACAAAAACCAGTTGTACTCTGGATAAACTGATAACACTCATTCAAGTAACTCAAAATATTGAAAGACAATTCAGAAACAAACACGAAAGAACATATTTGCCAGTGATTAAAATAACTATAGTAAGGGAATTCATCCTAAAGATTTGAAGACATTCTGATCATCACAGACGATCAGTAGCAGGTACAATTAATGAGTAATAAATGAATTAGAAAAACGTGGTTTCCAACAATGAGTATCCAACCCATTCATTTCAGAGACCATATTGATTTCTTCTAAGAAAGAACAAAATGCTATTTTCGTATATTCCTATTTATTACACTCTAAGATTTGTATGAGGACAATGCCTTCCATTGCTTGTCCTATGGAAGATGTGTAATTTTGTATTATTTTCTATGTAATCATTAAAAAATAAAGACCTGAGGTGAAGTATAAGTACTCTTATATAAAGGAGTTCTATGTCTTTAGGGAATATCTTCAAGCAACAAAAGAGAAGCTACATTATCCATGATCCAGTCTTAGGAATACAAACATTTGAGGGCATAGTTGAAATTCATTAGTATTTTTTTAAACCCTTGTACTTCAGTGTATTGTCTCATAGGTGGAAGATTGGTAAGGGTGGGCAAATGGGGGTCAAGTGACTTGCCCAGGGTCACACAGCTGGGAAGTGGCTGAGGCCGGGTTTGAACCTAGGACCTCCTGTCTCTATGCCTGACTCTCACTCCACTGAGCTACCCTGCTGCCCCCTTCATTAGTATTTTTGATCATAGAAGTTTAACATTTATCAGATATGAAAGGACTGAAAACAAAATTATTGAGATGAATAATGAGCTGTATTTGAAATTATTTTTTCTGCATATCCCTATTGTCTTATACATAGTATGTTTTTATTTTATTTTATTCTTGAATTAAACTAAGCCAACAGTAGGATCAGT
This sequence comes from Gracilinanus agilis, assembly GCF_016433145.1. Classification (NCBI taxonomy): domain Eukaryota; kingdom Metazoa; phylum Chordata; class Mammalia; order Didelphimorphia; family Didelphidae; genus Gracilinanus; species Gracilinanus agilis. Next base: position 140,525,228 of record NC_058135.1, read on the forward strand.
GTCCAAAGAATACTCGTTCATTTCTTCCATTAAGAGATGGTTCTCTGATAAAAAGATCATTCAGAGATAGTTTTGGCTTCTTAACTTTGTCAGATCTGACACATACAGAATGCATACAGAATGTATATAAATCAAATGGGGAAAGATGCTCTAGAAGAATATCATGTGTAATTAAACATAGTGCCATGAAATGTAGATGGTGGGGAGGTGGGGTGTCATTTTATTTAGGAAATCAGATAGATAAAAATAGTTCTCAAATAGAATGAAAGTAAGCAAGAAAACTATTTTAGAAAATATGGATGAAAAGAGTTTGTGATGTATATCAATGTATGGTGTTTCACACCAGAAGTATCTCACACCAATGAAATCAGACGTCTTAATAATGACTAGAACAAGATCAAGAATAACTGACAAGGGAAAAAAGAACAATGAGCAGCAAAAATCATGTTGTTTTTAAGGGGTCAACATTATAATAATTATTTAGATACTTCTGTCTGGCAACACTTCACAGGATCTCACTCTCTCAAAAGAATTCAAGTTGATGGTTACTCAGTAAACAAAGTCTAAGAACTTTGTGGATGTGTATAAATTACAAGACATCACTGTCCAAGAATTATGTAAGAGATAAGGCACAAATGATGCAGAGAGCTATATAATCAGAAATAGATATGAATTAATTCCAAACAGAGCAAGAAGTGATCAATGGAGATTCTATGTCTCTTTCTCTTTTAATTAGTTTATTTTTTTTTTACATTTTGATACAATTTTTAAGAATCACTTTGTAATACATATTCTATCCCTCCATTCCCCTCTCTACTCCCTCCTCCCTGAGATGGCAAGTAAAATAGGTTATATGTGTGAAGCCTATATGTCTCAAAGTTTTCAATATGATAAGAAAACAACAGGAATATCTCTGGTAAGTCTGAGGGGCTCTCAGTGAATGATATATAAGAGAACACAGTTGGATTACACAGTATAAGAAGGCATGGATAATTTGTGAATCGTATCATTAAACATAGATCCACCATAGTAACAAATTACAGGCTCAAATTGTGAAAACTTCCAAAAAATTGAAATGACAACAATGGTGAATGAGACTGGATTTTAAATTAGATTTACTTTCTGCTGGAAGGCAAAAATATTTTTATTTGATTAGATAATTAACTGTTTAATTAATACATAATAGCCATCAAAGAGCAAAATACTGGAATGAGTCCTCAACAAACTCATTTGGAAAGTAGAGATTCTTCATAGAAAGCAATTGACATTTTTTTTCAGAGAATGACTGAATTACTTTTACAAGTAATATTCCAGAATTGGGAAGTAAAATACAAACATTTTGGTAGCTTTAGCAATGAACTGGATTAGGAATAAGCCTTGAAAGAAAAATAAAGCAAAGATGTATTGAGAATTGTTTGGAAGTGCATAGAAACTTCTACTCTGTTCAGGAAATAAACAAAGATAAAATATTTTAAGTTGAATATAGTCAGGGAAAATGAAGGCATAAGTCTCTTTATTCAAATAAGAACATCATTTAAAGATAAAAAATCTTTCCAGAAATAAAAGACTTTTGACTTTATTATTTAATTTTATTTATTATTTAAAAAAACAATATTCTTTATATGATGCTATGTAGTTATAAATCATGAAACATCAGGATCTCAGAAGAATCAAAATTGCAAGTGTCTCAAAAAGCAATGGAAAATTACATAGTGCATATAAGTAGTTGTTGGCATATTATTGACAATGATGTACACAAGAAGTAATGTAAAAATCATGAATTATGCATGAATGGAAAAAGGAAGCAGGCTCTTCATATAAAGAGAATAAGGAATAAGAATTACACAGTTTAAATATTTTCCTTCTTACACTAAGCTTCAGTGATTTTGGTGGGGTGTTAACTAATTGTATTATTCTGCAACTTGTGTATGACATAATGTGAGAGCTATCTAAGCTTCTGAAAAGCGAAGTGGTTTGCCAATGAAAAGCATTGTTAATTATTGGAGGTAGAATTGGAACTCTAGTTTTCTTGACTTTTGGCCAGGACCTTATTACTTAAATTGAGATTTTACACTGTGCTTTAAAAATATTTTTTAAAATATCACTTAAGAGATAAGAAACTATGACCATTATCATTTGGAAGAAGCAGCAGGGCATGGTAGATGAAAGAAAATACTTACAGTTAGAAAGACTGAGTTCAAGTGCTACTTCTGAAACATTTTGGTTTTGTAATATCGGGCAACAATTAGAGACCCAGACAACTTTTCAAGCCTCTGAATTTCAGAGGAGATGTCCATTTTTATTCAAGTTATCATAGTCTGATAAATTACATCAGCATTAAAGAGAGAAACAATTGTGAAATAAATGTTGTGTTAAATAAGATTGGAGCAAATAACAAACAAGAAATCAAAAAGGAGAAAAGCAATAACATATCTCAGCAAAACTTTAATACAATAAAGTTACTTCCTTCTTTACAGAAAATATATAATATTTGACATATTTAAGGAGGTGGGGTGAATGATGGATATTTCTTGATGTTTAAAACAAGGAAAAAGGAAAGATGATTCAGGATACAACTATATTTTCTTCAGTTCTCCAAATAGTTAACATTAGAATATATTCACACAAAAGGGAAAAAAATCAGAATACAAGTTAATTAGAACAACTCAATGTAAAATAAGACATTGATTAGATACCAAATTGAAGCTTGAATAATACTAAACATTAAAATGTTAATAAACCATAATTAGATAAAATAAAATAGTCAAAAACCAACATGAATTATTCAATATATTGATTTTGTCATAAGCAATAGAGAATAAATGTCTTGAAATGTTTTTTAATTGGCTTTAATTTATTATATGAAGACAATGTAATCTCCAGTTATCTAGAATACAATTCTTAATATCATCTCTAACATAAAAAATATTGCACTTGTTTTATCTGAGAAAATAGACAGTTGTGAATTTTGCATTTTCTTCACTGGAGAAAAGAGTTCTCAACTGCTTATTATATTAATTACTATATTCTTATACAATAGCTACATAAAAATAATTTATTTACCAATCCATTTATATATGATCATTTTAGGTAGAGAAAAAGTTAATGTTTTTAATATCTTTAGCTTATTGACAAGTTATAAAATATAAATATATTCTTTACTAATTATTAAACTTTTAAGCCAATTTATCTTAAAATATATTATTCAGGAGAATCAATATATATTCAGGAGAATCATTCATTTTAATAATATGACTTTTTGAATAATACTTTTAGGATTTCAAAGTGACTTGTATCAGTTTACTCAAGATCACCTTAATAACCTTGAAAGATATAGCCTATAACTAACTCTATTTTACAGTTGAAAAACTGAGGCTAAAGTAAATTAAATGACTTGTCTAGGAATATATGTCTCGTATATATATAAGGTGTGATTTGAGCATATGAGGACTTCTTGACCTCAAGTCCAGTTGGTTTATCAGATGTGCTAGTCTTTCCCTACAAGTAATTATAACACTTGATTATATTCATGTTTATAATCAAGAAATACTATTCAAAATCAGTTTAAATCATTCCAATTAAGCAAGTGATTTATTGTCTAAAATAATTTACTTTTATATAATTCTTTGAAATTTGTGAAGATGGGCAAGTAGGTAGCACAGTGGATAGCACCAGACCTAGAATTGGGAGGAACTAGGTTCAAATCTAACCTTAGATACTTCATAGCCATGTAACCCTGCACTAGTCCCTTAATCTCAATTACCTAGTCCTTTCTCTTCTTCTGGTTTAGAATCGATATTGATTCTAAGCCAGAAGGTGAGGCTTTAAAAATAAATTTTGCACAGAACATTAGATATGAAATACCCTTACCTGGTTCATTACTTGCACTCATTTTCAGATATTTGCTCATTCCCCATTGGGCTTACATGTACAGGTTTGATCTCTTGCAAGTTGGCCACAATCAGGTTTTATGGGTATGAAGCAAGTAGTATCAAATCTATATATTATAAGCACCAGGTCTATTTCCAACCAGAAGACTCAACTACTCTAAAAAATGTCAATATAAGATAATGAACAGTACCTACAACACACACATTCGTTCTCCCCCACATAAAACTGGAATGTGCTCTTTTATAATTACCCAGTATCTGTGGGAAGAGTGGGCTGAAACTGTGGTGAGGAAAACATGGGGAGAACTCATAAGGCAAAGCAACTCAAATCTGATTATGGAGGTCCTGAAAGACTTCTCCCAGGAATTCCTTTGTTTCACTCTATTCTCTGCTGTCAGCACTAGCTCCATCTTTCATCCATAATCATCTTTTTCCTCTGTTGCCAAGAGTCATGTTCTGAAACTATTTCCTGCTTTAAGTGACAATCTCCCTGTATACATTTCTGCATATCTCTGCTGTGTCCACTACACTTTATCCTTTTCCACTTCTGGATATGAAGTCTCCTGTTAAAAAACAAAAAAACAAAACAAAACAAAACAAAACAAAACAAACAAACAAAAACTAAATGCCATGATTTATGTAGAGGTGGAGGGGGAAGGAAAATACAAATCTCCTTTTCTCCCTGGATAGGTTTGATAATCAGACAGCTGATAAGTTCTCTCCAGAACTTTATTCCCCTATTCATCCCTACCCCAAAGGCTTAGTTGGTTAAACTCCTGACAAAGTGAATTCAATTTTTGCTAGGCAAAGGATGCTCTTTTTAATTCCTTCAAAGGAAGGTTTTCTTACTTTGTAATAATTTTAACCCCCTGTGAATTCATTAATGGTTTATTGTTTCTCTAATATACCCTTTGCTTTCTGTGACATTAGGGTGAAGGTAGGAGACTAAACTCCCATATGACTACATTATTTCATCTGAATCTCAAGATAATCCAGGGAGAAGATTTTGCAGTTATAATTATCATTCATTTTATAAAAGATAAAAGTGAACCTCAGAGAACTTAAGTGATTTTTCTATGATCATACAACTTTTAAGTATCATAGGCAGGTTATAAGCTACAGCTCCATGAATCCAAGTTTAATACACAATTAACTTTAAAACAATCCTGTGCTTGTCATGATGGTAAAGGGAATTGGAATGTAAAAGAAGTACACAGCATCATCTTTGTATGCATCGGGGTTTGAGAAAAGGGCCAAAGAAGGCCTAGAAAGATTCCAAGTTTACCATAGTTTGCAAATCAGTAAACAAAGTTATTTTTATCTCTTTTCATTGCTCTGTAAATTTGAAAATAACTAATCAATTTTAGGCAAGCACTCTTCAAATGATTAACCTTGACTAGGAACTTTTTTAGATCACCAACTTCATGAATTATTTACTCCTGTCCAATTGCTTGGACTGGAAAAAAAAGTCCTAAAAATAATTTGTAATTGCAGAGAAAGTTGGATTTAGTTGAGAGAGCATAGAGATTCTGAGCAGGAAACAGTTACCAGAATAATAAGTTCTGCCATTTATGTAGCACTCTAAGGTTTATAAAGCAATTTACATATATTTTCTCCTCCAATCCTTCCAATAACCCTATAAAGTAGGTTCTAACTATTATCCCTATTTTACAGATGCAAAAATTAAGACTTAGGGGGATTAAGTAGTATTCCTATGGTTACATATTTAGGAATTTGGAAGAGTTCCCTTGCAGGAAGCCTTGTGGATTTACATGTAGCTCTGTATTTTACCACACCTATGAAACTTCCCTGTGTTAAGATGTTACTTAGAATTCCAATTCATTGAAATAGGAAAACCTTGTAGACTCTAATATAATTCCTTTCTGAAGAAGAGATTTCAGAAAAGAATAAGGCAAAGACACTACTTCAGAACTGTTCATAGGAAAATTAGGCTTTTACCCTCACTTGCTTCCTCAAAACCTCAAGTGCATATATCTCCCATAGTTCTCCCTGTATCAGAATACTTCCTCCTCTTTCCCTTTCAAGTTTGAGGGATGTGGGAAGCCAGTGCCTCCCAGAATTCCTCCACTTCCCTGGCTGGGTGTCTCTTATCCCAGCACTACTTTATGTTTCTAACTCTAAATTGACAGTCCTATTTTTATTGCTCTTATTTGTTTGGTCCCTTTATAGTTTTTGAAATTCTCATGTAGTTTCGTGCCAGTGGTCTAATCCCACACTTATCTGTGAGTAGAAAGTTAAATTTGTAGCATCTTCTAATAACCACAAAGAAAAGGAATTTGCCAGATGTGTCCAAGATTCTCCTTTGAGTATCAGGATGGAGAGCTCTTAAGGGAGGAGTTATTGCTGACTTGTATATGAAGTTTACAGGCGTGGCTCATGTCTAAACTGACGACTGATTCCCTTCTTCATGGGAAGAATTGTGTCTAAAGAAAGCATCATCTGTACAGAGCAACTGAACTTAAAGGACAGTGGTACAGGGAAGAATAATTGATGAGATGGGGATTTATCTTTAACATTTGCCATCATAACAAATTACAGAATGCAAATTCCCATTTATCCAGCTATATTTTTACTCAGTTCAAGTGGGTTTATGTTTTCTGATTGCTAGGGAAACTCTTGGCCCTTCTGGTTTGGTGCTGAGACAAGAGGGCATTAAATATGAATGAGTTGGCAAAAAAGAAAAAAGAAAATGGAAAAGAGTCTATTTGTACAAAGATATTTATAGCAGCTATTTTTTTATATTTGCAAAGATTTGAAATTCGAGGGGATGTCCATCAATTGGGGAATGGCTGTGATGAAAAACTATTGTGATATAAGAAATGTCTAACAGGTTGATTTCATTTAAAAAAACCATGGGAAGACATATAAGCTGATGTGAAGTGAAGTGAGAAGGACCAGGAAATTCTTTTGCCCAGTAACAGCAATATTATAAGCATGATCATCTGTGAAAGACTTATTAGTCTGAGAAAATGACACAAAATAATTTCAAAGGATCCATAATGAAAAAAGCTATCCACCTTCATAGCTGATGAACTATGAATGAAGACTTAAGCATACAGTTTTACTTTCTGAAATTTTCCTTTCTTTTTTTGTCCATATTTCCTTTTACCACATGGCTAATATGGAATTATATTTCATTTGACTTCACATCTATAATTAATATCAAATTTCTTGGAATAAGGTACATAATTTTGAAGTCCAAATTTTTTAAAATGCATTTTAATTTGTTTTTCTAGTAATTGTGAAATATTTAGTAAAACAAACAAAATATAATGAAGGCAAAAATTATCTTCATAAGTTTGATGAAGAATCAATAGCAATTTAATTTTTTCCCCAAATTGAGGATTTTTGTGAATTACAAGTTTAATATTATTCAACTGTGCTAAGTGGAACTAAAAAAATAATGAAATTTAAAGCTATGTTAAGATGCAAAGTATTCATCAATGAAGTGGGAGTTTCATTGTACTCTCCTCTAATTGGTACTGTGTGCCATTTGCTGGTCATTATTTATGAAAACTATATATTAAATGATTAACATTCAGAGAGGGGAGAAGAGTATAGAAAAGGAGCTAAATCATTTGAAGAACTTGAGTTTGGTTTGCCTGAAGAAATAAAACAGCTTCTAGAAAATATGAAAACTGGCTTCAGTTTATGCCATATAGAAAGGAATTTAACTCAGTCATATCAATACCAGGGCAATGAAATATGTATAATGTATGAAAGTTGCAATGGCAAATTTAAGATTAAGATAAAGAAAATCCTCCTAATTCTAAGATATATTCTAAAGAGAATTTTATGCTTCAGGAAGGAAAAATCATCAAGCAAAACATAAAAACTACTAAGTTTATCTTTCCCTTTTTCCTTTTCTTTCCCTCCTCTTTGTCCTTTCCCTTTTCCTCTTCTCCTTCTCTTCCTCCCTCTTCTCCATCTTCCTCCCTTCCTTCCTTCCTTCTTTACTCCCTCTCTTTCTTATTTTGTTTATTTGTTTTTCTTTCTCCCTTTCTCTCCCTTCCTTTCTTTTCTTCTTCCTTCCTTCCTTCCTTCCTTCCTTCCTTCCTTCCTTTCTTTCTTTCTCCCTTTCTTT
>NC_058135.1:140534829-140554233 GCF_016433145.1 Gracilinanus agilis
GACTCTATTTGTTCCATGCTCAAAAGTTTTCAGTGGTTGCTCTTTGTCTGTGAAATAAATTAAATACTGTTTCCTGGAATATATCTGTATCCCTAACATATCTCTAAATGATTTTGTCATTTCTATTCCATAGTGCCTGCCATGGCATACTCTATATACCGACTGTTATGCTGTTCTTTCCTACTTACTGGCATTTGTACATTCTTTCTCTCCAGTAGAATGGAATCTTCCCCCTTCCTACCACATCACCTTCATCTATAAAAAAATCTTTTTTCCCCCATCTATTTCTTGACTGAACTCAGGTACTATCTCCTTTCGCTGCCTTCTTTAACCCCGAAAGCTCATATATTTTTCAAAGGCTTATTGACATATCTGATGAACATAATCATTTTCTAAATTATATTATAGATATTCACATACATATAGTGTATAATTAGACTCTTTGTTCCCTGATTTTTAGAACTCTACTTTTTCTCCATCCTCCATTTCTAGAATAGTAACAATCTGTAATTAGGATGAGGCAATGAAAGTTTTACTCTAATTTCAATGGTTCCCGCACTTCTTCAGCACCAGAGCCTAACTTCTCAGGCAGCATGAATGATTAGCTAAAATAGCAAGCACCTGGATAATGCACTAGAATGAGGTTATTCCTCACCTTTACTCCTCGTTCTTCCCTCTAGCAGTGAGTGTGTCGGTGTCTGTTTCCTCACCACAGGGAAATATCCCCATCAACTTATTTCTTCCCTTTCTTACAGTTTTTCAAAATCATTTCCCTCGATGTATTGCATGGAACTGGACTTTACCATAAGATTTCCTAGTTCTGGTTGTGACACATTGTAGGTACTCAACGAATATATATTTAATTGCATTCAATATTTCTGACTTGTTCAATAGAGGATTCATTTGTTGATCCCTTCAGTCTTTGCAGTGAAAATGTATGGCTTTATTCAAAGGAGAATTAAAATTCAGACAGATGCTTGCAAAGATGGCGATTGTGACAGCAAGAAATTGGAGAACCAGAAGAACAAAAGCTGGTGACTTTTCAATTATGAAGTATGCTTAAAAGAATTATAATTTCACAACATGATGAACATGGTAATATGTATCATAAGATAACATATGTATGACTTTCATCATGTTACCCGCCTTCTTGGAAGGGAAAGGGGTGAGAAAAAGGGAGAGAACATGGATTGCAAAATGTCAGAAAACAAATTTTAAAAATTGTTAGTAACATAATATGGAAAAATATTAAATTAAAAAAGAAAAGGAAAAGGTTATTATTACTCCAAATTTAGTTCATCAAATGCAAACCTGTATTTGAAAGCAGATTACATAACCATCAAGAACGGCTGTGGACAAATAGCCAGCTTAAAGCAAAAGGTACATTTCCAAAGGAGGTTGGCCACCCGTAACTAAGAGCATTTGACAGACAATCTAGCTTCAAAAGGAAACACTGGATTTATCTCCAGACTATCTAGAGCACTTCAGAAACAAGCTAGGATACTTTGGTGATTTTCTTGTGCTCAGGAACTAAACCAGAAGCCTTTAAAAAAGCAGTAGTTAAACTTCAGAACAGTCAGCCATCTCTGAAGTACTGTTAAGAGGCATAGCAGGGGATGAGATTCAGGAAAGAAAATTCTGATAGGAGGTCGACTACTCTAGGCTAGTTAAGCCAACTTTGTTGTTAAAATAGGGCTATGCCCTGAAATCAATGAAGAGAAAATACAAAGCTCATTTTATTTTACTTGTTATCCATAGAAAATTACTCTATTTTAAACTGAAGACTGTTTGATATCATTCTCATTTTACCTTTTAAAATATCATATCAGAACATTTTTTAATCTTTTTAAATAAAATAATATTTGGATAGGGAATTGTTTATAAGCCCAATAAAACACCTGACAAACTGAATTATGGGAAAATAATTCACACCTCGTGGATTTAATGGAGCTCAGAATACAGTCATATCTAACGATGAAAAAGATGTGAATTATTACATTATAATTCACATCCTATTGTGTTTGGCTTTTTAAATATCTCCCTTTTCAGGAAAAGTACTATTTAAAAATTCCGCTGGAATTTATGAGAAAGAACACTACCCACATCCAGAGGAAGAACTGTGGGAGTAGAATTTCAGAAGAACATATGATCGATCATGTGGTTCTATGGGGCTATGATTGGGGTATTGGCATTAAAAAATCACTCAATTGCAAATATGAATAACATGGAAATAGGTTTTGAACAATGATACATGTATAATCCAGTGAAATTTCTTGTCAGCCCTGGGAGAGGGGAAGGAAGAGGAGAGGGAAAAATCTTGAATCATATAACCATGGAAAAATATTCCAAATAAATTATAAAAATAGAAATAAAAAAATATAAAATTCCTCTGGATTATTTCTGATTTCTCATTTTTAGAATATATAGTTATTATATGCTGAACAAACATAAAAGTTCAAATAAGAGCATATGAGTATTTATTTAGAAATATGACCATTTCCTCTTTCTTATAAGAATATAGGAAAATTTGGGGGTGGGAAACTAACATTTTCTCTGTTGTATAGAAAAAAATCAATATCAAATCTACTTTTAAAAATTTTAATATTTTAAATTAAACAGAAATTTTTTATTTCTAATGAACACATAAATATTAAAATAATTATTTGGACATTATCTAAATAATAATGATACCTCTTACCTCCAGGCTTAATTAGAGCAAAAATATATAGTTTTTCTTCAGTATCTCTAATCAAGAAATATACTTACTCAAACTTATTAGCTGTCTTCATGGAGAGCTTGAGTAAGAATTGTTAGAGATACCTAGACTTTGTTGCATCATTGAAATGAATACTTGCTTTAAAAAAATTATGAATCCCTTGGAATAATAGAATAGAAAGAAAGATGGAAACTTAATTCCTAAGTCATTCAAAGAAATTTAATGAAATTAAGCATCAAAAAATTAAGCATATTATGAAAAACTTATCAGCAAAAATTTTCCTCTAATGGTCCAATATTTTACTTTTGGATTCATAAGACTATGTAACAGAATCACAAGGTTTTTTTACATGTTCTATCATGCTGAAAAGGTTTTGAGAATAGAACAAAATATAAACTGTTCCTATTTCCTTAGGATTCATTAGGTGAGTTCAGAGTACATACGGAAATCCTGATCAGAAGAAAAAAGACAAACAGATTTTGATTTTGGATACTTGCATTACTTCATGAGTCTTCTAGTCCTGTCAACTTCATATATATATATACTTCATAAATTGTCCATAAAGGACCTATTCAATGTCTTGGAGACCTTGCTCTGAGACATTAAACTCTTTAGTGAATGATTATAAGGTTTAATGAATATATATATATATATATATACATACATATGTATATATATATATATATATACACACACAAACATATATATACATATATATTTATTTACATTTATTTACATTGAGTTATAATAAAGTTTTTCATATCATTTATAAATTATATATGCCATGTTAAAGTACCAATGCCATGTAGGAACTAAGTTAAGTTTTGAAAGTACTCTGTGTGTGTATATAAATTTAATCCCATAATATGACCATCTAATCTTTTTGATCATGTCTCAAATTCAAGTTATATTTTATAATATGCTATGTGCTTTTTATACTCACAATTAAATATTCATATTCATTCATTATCTTTGAGTTGCCTACAATTTTGTTTCTTCTGATATTTTTTTGTTCTGTGATTTTCAACTATATCATATCACTGTTCCTTAATAGAAAGTCTGTAGTGGCAGGAAGCAGCTTGGATAATTAATGAATGAAATCTAGACAATTTTTTTTTATCACATTCACTTGTGATCCCAGCTCAACTTCTGTGTAAGGAATATTTACTAAAGGAGTAACTCAAGGGACTGCTCATCTAAGTGTCTGTGTTAGAAAATTTGAATAATATGCTTTCTTTTTTGACCTGATTTATCCTTTGCAAATTGCTAGAGTGATTAATGATCTCCTGCTCATAGCACTATTCACCTATGAAGGAGTATCTAGAGAACATCATCACTATTAGAATATCTCTTCCATATGGGCTTTCATTAAGATATCCCACATTAAACTGGTGAATACTTTTAGAAAACATACTTCCTTGTTTAATGACTTCCTTGATGTTAATGGTCATTACATTTTTGAAGAAATTTTTGAAGAACTATAGAAGAAATTATTTAGTTATCTTTTTGAAAGCATAAATTTATATACACCACGTTAAGATATTGATGCTGTGTAGGAGTAAGTTATTCCCCAAAGACACTAACATTATTGGACAACTCTTCAATTTGACTACAATATTTTCGTTTGTATCCATTCCTTGATTCACCAAAACCAAATAATTTATTTCATGGGAAGCTTCTAGTGGTAACCATCTATCTGCCTAGTTAAGCTGGTGTGTGAGCAAGATATATAGCACTTTTTTTGAATTGTACTTGAAGCCTTTTCCACTCACCAGAAACTTCCAGACAGTACACTCAGCTAACACAGCTTTCAGAAACACACTATCCTCTCCATAGCCCAGGAAAACATTAGAGTAGGACTTTTCTGTATGACCTTAGAAAATAGCAAAAAGCTTAGAAAGAAATTAGTCAATACAAAAAATATTAAAACCTCTTGGCTTGAGATTCGCCTAGGACAATTTGTCTTCAAAGTTATATCAAATTAAGCTGGAAAGAAAATAACAACCACCAAATAAGGAGGTATGTCAGCATCAGCAATAACACCAGAATTCTCACAATTGGAATCTTTCTTTTCTATGTCCTAGTACCACATGTGGAAGTGAAGGTATAAGAAAGATTAAAACAAAGTCAAGAAGATTATCTGCACAAGATAAGAGAATTCTGGCAGAAGGAACAGGATTTCAAAAACATTTCAAATTTAATTTTTAAGGAATCTAAAATTGTAGAACACTCCATAAGTATAAGGGAGATACTGTTCCTAGTTAGAAAAAATGAAAGTCATGAGTCAGTATTGACATGTATAGTGGATATCTCATATATAGGGTACTAGTGTCCTCAACTCTCAAATGAAGGCAAGTATTTATTTTGTGGGAGGAAGGAAGGGAGGAGAAGAGAGAGAAATAACAGATTCAGAGAATGATATACAGAGGAAGTGATAGAAAGATAAACAGAAAATGACATTGGCACAGAGATACAGAGAGGGAAAAAGAAACAAATATATGTGTATACCTAATTATATCTATTTGTATATATGTATATATACATATACAATGCACATATACATTTGGAGATGATTGTAGTATATGGTATAAAATGCTGATCTAAACCTGAATTTATCAGAGTGCTTTTTCATTTTCTCAATTTGTTTTTTAATCAAACAAATAATATTTATTCAGATAGTTATAATCTTGAGGTTTATGGAAAGCTACATTTGTATATATGCATACATATACAAAAATATATAATATATAATAAATGTTACATACATATATGTATATCTTATAGGTTGCTATAGATTTAGGATTTGGGAAGCTGAAAATTGCTTTTTGAAGATGCCACAATGTTTACTGGCCTCAAAGTCCGTCTCTTTAAATGTGATATTTCACAAGTAAGCTATATATCTGTTAAAATTGGATAAATAAAACATTTAATAAACCAAAAAAGATAATCAAAAAAAGAATGGTCTTGAAGCATTCCCCTATCCCTAGTTGCAAAAGTTATTTTATACTCTGATCCTGTATTGTAATCTTTAACATTTACATTACATATATGTATTCCGAGAGTATTACAGTGTATGGCATAAAACACTGATCTGAACCTGATTTTGTCAGAGTGCTTTTAAAATTTTCTCTTTTATACATTTTCCTTACTGTTTTCCTTGGATTCACTATTTTTTCTTCCTTTAATGAGAAAAGTCAAATATGTGGCCTGCATGCTGCATGGAATCAGCCCATAATATTCCTGAATATAGTTTAACTGGATTAAAATTAATCTAATATTTTATTTTAACATGTTGATATATTAATAAAAATATAAATATGTTTTTGTAAGTAAATATGCAGCCCATGAAAATCCTTGTGTATCTTTTAGGGGTCTCTGTTTCTTTCTGAGTTTTACATCACTGATCTAGATATTTTTTCCCCTTTTGCTTTGTAACCCTTTGGTGGTCTGTTGAGAAAGTTATTGTGTAAATAGTTTAGTTACTATTGCCTTTTTAATTGTATTAGAAAAGACAAAAAATAAGGAATTAATATATTTTATAATTATTCAAGTCAGTCTTATTAATGTAAAAATGTGTTTTATTTTTTATAGTCTTATAGTTCCTGTATGCTTTGTAAAGTGAATCTCTTAATATTTAATATATTGTAGACTTATTTTCAATGGACTTTCTTAATAACTCATCCTATTTGGTGTGGTTGGCAATATATAGAAATAACTATGATTAGTAGAAGTTTATTTTATATTTTGCTACTTTCCTGAATTTTTAATTGTATTCCATTTTTCTTTAAAATTTTACGTTTTAGGATTTTCTACAATTATCTTATTATGTGCAAAATATGTTGGTAATTTTCTTTCCTTTTTACCTATGCTTTGTTTTTTAGTTGTTCCATTATATCTTCTTGCTCTTGCTATTATTTCTAGTACCGTTAATTAAGAATGGTGGTAGTAGTCATTAAAAATAAGGTATTACCTTGATCATATTAGAAAAGCCCTGCAGATTATTTGCCTTACATGTAATGCTGTTCTTGGTTTTATATAAATTCTATTTATCATGTTCAGGAAAGGTAATTTATTTCAAGTATTTTAAAAATAATTATTATATGCTATAAATTAATTTTATTATCAATTGATGTAATTTGATTTATTTTGTTATTAAATTTCTAATATGATAATTTGCATTACTTGTATGCTTATATCTTTTCAAAAATTGAAATAAATTGGATATATGTGTAAATCCTTTGTTATAAGAAGGCATAATATATTTATATTTTTAAATATTCATTAGAGATAATGATCTATAATTTCCCTTTTTGTGTAATATTTATCTGGTTTGGGTAAAAAGACTACATTTGATAGAATGAATTTGATAAGACTCCTTTTCCTATTTTTACTAATAATTTATTGACTATTAGAATTAAATATTCTGTGAATATTTGATAAAATCACTAGGAAAACTTTATGTTCTTAGGAATTTTTTTTCCTTTTGGGAGTTAATTTGTGGCTTCTCTAGTGTTTTAGCTACACTATATATTGGGTTAACTAAATTCCTTAATTTTTTCTCATCTCTTCAGCACATTTTCTATATTTACTTATACATTCATTTCATTTAAATTGTCAGTTTTGTTGGTACAAAATTAAGCAATTATGTTTAATAATTGATTTTGTTATTCATTTGTTGTAATTTCTTGCTCCCTCATTTGTTTTCATTTTTGAGTCTGTTAATTTCTTTTTCATTTCTATTTTTTCTCAATAAGACTAGCCAATTTTGGGAAGATTTAAGATTTCATTTATTGATTGAGAATAAAACAAAAATAAATTGCTGTTTAGAAAAGTATAAACACATGAGACTTATCTGGCCTCAACTATATTTTCACACAAATTATATTGAAGAATTAAAATAAATATGCATAATCAAAAGTAGAAATATATTATAACTATCCATGGAGAATGAGATATAACAAAGAATAACTATTCATCATTACCCCCAAGATATTACAACAATGACTAAAATGATATAAGTTGAGAAGGCTTAGAAGATTTGAAATTTGTATTTGTAGAAACAGTATAACACAGATTAAACCAGAATTTCCATATTTAAAATCTAGAGGACCTTTAATTCAAATTTTCTATTTGCGTATTTAAAATTTAGAAATTTTCATGACATAGAATACAGAAAATGAAAAATAAGGCAGGGGATTTTGTCTCATTCTATAAGTAATAATCTGATTAACAGAGGGGTTAAGAGAATCTTTAAAATTTACCTCTCATTGGTTGATTTGAGAAGCTTAGAATCATTCTCTAGTACTGTTTAAGATTTTTTCAAATTGTTATTTAAATTATTTCATTTTAATCTTTATCTAACAACTTTGGTGCGGGACCTGTGTTATAGTTTATTTTGCTACAAGTTACCTTGAGCTTGTAATTTCATTTGTAATAATTTTCATCATGTAGGATATAATGATACTAACTACATATGCCATGATAGAAAGATTAATAGACAGATATATCTAAAAACTAAGGCATTATCATTTTAATGATAATGAAATTATTATTTTAATAGGCTGGATTTGATATTTTAAATCACTTCTTTTCCTTTAGCTTCACATATCCCTTTAGATTCCCCCATCTCCTTGCTCCTTCTCTTCCTCCTTTTTGCTTTGTCTTTATCTCTATGTCTTCATATTTTAAATCAAAACATGCTTTCAACAGAATCTGTTATCTACATCTCCAAAGTTATTCAAAGAAAACTTTATTTTATTTTTAATTTTCCTTCTATGGAAATAAGCAAACATGTGTCAAAGATATGGGACCAGTTCAGAAAAATGAATAAGGGTTTTGATTCAAGTGCATTTTTATTCATTCTTTACAAACATGAAATAGAAAGTGGCCCTTTTAATTTATGTAAAATGAAATAATTATTTCCTAATGTTTTCTCAGATGCATCCATGCAATATTTTGTGCTATTTCAAAACATTTATCAACTTCAATTGCAGTTTTGCCTCTTTCACTTTTAAAAAGTAGCCTCTAATATAATTGAATTTGACTGCCATTGTTTTCATAATTAATTTTCATGTTTATATGCCCCATGCATTATGTATATTTTTGAGTTTTTCATCCCATGTAATTAATTGCTGATAATTTTCCTGGATATATCTTGTTTCCTTTTAATTGAAACTATAACTCTCCATAATGATGAAGATTGATGTGAAAGTGTTTGCAAAGCACTCTGAGGAAAGGAGTGAATTAGTCAGTTTCAAGGTATTATGAAAATCTAAGGAATGAAAGGAAAATGATGAATATCACAAAATGATTAACAAACTCATCTGGAAAAAAAATTCCAATTCATATAATTCAGTGATATTTAGAATTGTAAAGTGGATAAAAGACTCACCTTGCAGTTGAGAATACCTGAATTTAGACCTTGTTTTTGACACACACTATGTGACCTCAACAAATAATTCAATTTCTCAATGTTTGGTGCAGCATTCAGTGACTATGTTACAGACAACTTACAGATCTAACATAGAGAAATCATGAATCTGCATTATCAAGCACATCTATGCCAGGACTTGCCCAAGGCAATGAAATTTCAGTTCTAGTACTCTAACCTTCCCTTCAATTATCCCTTTAATTCTTCACGAATTCATTCAGTAAATTCTTATTAATTCCCATATAATCATATGGCAATAGGTTAAAGGAATAAAAGTATAGAATGTGAGAAAGTATTGGAAGGTACTTGTGTTTGCTTTAATTTCCATCTTCAAATCTCTCTTTTCCAAGAAGATCAATGATTGATTAATGTGAATTATTTAATTTTTCTAAAATTAGTCCCACATACACATACAGTCTGTAGGAAAGAGAAAACTTATAATACTTTAAAGAGGGAGAAGTAACAAAAGTTAGTTTTTATTCTCTGGACACTGAAAAGAAAGAGAGTTCAAGAAAGAGGCTCTTCCATTCTAGCAGTTTTTTTTAAAGACAAAGCCTATTAAAGGAGATTACTACCACCTACCTGATAAAATAATTCAGAATGTTTCCTTCTAAAGCAGGTTGCCTCTGTATTATGAGATTTGAGCATGTACCCAAGCAAGCCCCTAAACCATATATTTTTTTCTTTTTTCCCCTTTCTTTCAATTTAGAAATTGTTTTCATGGTTATATGATTTATGATTCCCACCCCACCCCCACCTCCTTCTCCCCTCCCGGAGCTGACAAGCATTTTCCACTGGGTTCTACATGTATCATTGTTCAAAACCTATTTCCAGGTTATTCATATTTATAGTAGAGCACTTCTTTAACATCAAAACCCTAATCATATCCCTATTGAATTAGGTGATTAATCATATGTTTTTTCTTCTGCTTTTCTGTTCCCACAGTTCCTTCTCCAGATGTGGGTAGTATTCTTTCTTATAAGTTCCTCTGGATTGTCCTGGATCATTGCATTGCTGCTAGTACAGAAGTCCATTACATTTGATTTTACCACAGTGTATCCATCTCAGTGTACAATGTTCTTCTAGCTCTGATCCTTTCACTCTGCATCAGTTCCTGGAGGTCGTTCCAGTTCACATGGAATTCCTCCGGTTCATTATTCCTTTGAGCACAATAGTATTCTATCACCATCATTATTCCTTTGAGCACAATAGTATTCTATCACCATCAGTTACCATAATTTGTTCAGCCATTCCCCAATGGAAGGACATCTCCTCATTTTCCAATTTTTCGCCACCACAAGTAGTGTGACTATAAATATTTTTGTAAAAGTATTTTTCCCTGTTATCTCTTTGGGGTACAAACTCAAGAGTGCTGAACACATAAATTTTCAATCACATTAGAATATTTTTCTTTTAGTTCCTGAAGTCTCTGTATGAACAAAATCAATAGTTTACTTGCTTAGCATAGAAGTACTAATCTTAGTTTACTATTGATGTTCTCTTTTTTACTATGAGATGCAATCAAATTTTTTCATCAATCATAATAATCTAAATAAATTCAGGAAGTTATATAGGGTATAGAACATGTAAACTCACATAACTTCTTCCTTATACCAACTCATTCCCTTTCTTAATTTTAGGAAATTTTAAGTTCAGGGGAAAATAGAGGGAAGAATTTTGTGATTTTTTTTAAATTTTGAAGCTTCCAAATAAAATAAAATAATTCCTGAAAATAGTTTAATTAATATTTCTATAAGAATATGTAATATTAAAATTGAGTATGCTTCAGATTTGTGTATATCATAAAAGCCATTGTTTTAATTGAGACTAATATCAAATTAGATATAATTTCTAGCCCTAAAATTTATATCATCAAAATGTAATTCCCATTTGCCATTCAATGTTAAATTCCATGATAATAATTATATTTCTTTTTGACATCTATTATTATATTGCATTAATTTATTAATGTAAAATCAGAGTTAAATACTATGATTGTTTGATTTTCATCTATTAAAGCAGGCAATCATTCAAGTACATAAAATATCTGAGGTTAATGTAGTTCATTATAATCTATACAATCTGACCTTCTTAGAATAAACAGAACCAAGAAGTGAAATTCCCCAAAAGTCAATCTTCAGATCAATTTTACAAATAGGATAGGATATATAAGGGGATGCTTCTTTATTTAAGGAATGTGTGCGAATGTCTGTGTGAATTAGCTCTTTTATAATACTGTAGGGTATACAGAGATAGGAGATGGAGAATTGTAATATAACTGGGAATGAAATCAGTCTGTCTAGTAGTTGATTAAGCTGAATTTGAATCACATCAATTTGAATTAACTTGGCCTTTGCAGAATGAATAACACTCTAGTGCCAACATGATCAATTAGTTCCTTTAACTTCATACATCTGCCAGGAAAGGTTAGACTTATTAGTTATCAAGATCACATTTGGAGATAAAAATCCATCTCATTCAGTTTGCCTAGCACACCTTAAATAAAGACCTGGATCTTTCAGTACAAATATGAACCAATGAGTACCCTTCTATATTTTGAATTGAGGAAGACATGTCATGAGCTATCAAGGAAGCAATGTCTACCCAATATCCCACAAAAATTGTTTAATACAGCTTTGCTTCTTATTCATTATTTAAAAACAGAGGAGAATTATATGCTTTGATATATTCAAAAGGAAACATATGTGAACTCAAATTTCCACAATAGAGTTTAAGAGAGAAGCACCATTGATTATTGGATAAAGTGCTGGATTTGGATTTAGGAATAAATGGATTCAAATATTGGAACAAACATTTGTCTGAATATGGGTAAGTTGATTAATGTTGATGTGCTTTGGTAATACATTAAAACTTATTTTCTAATAAGTTAAATATGAGGTTGAGAATTTGTGGAGGGAGTTCCAACATCAAATTTCCTAAGGTACTGAAATAATAGCCCTTTTGTATGTTCTTATAGTATAGGTTAATGCAGATCATTAAACCAATGCTAATACAAGTCAATAAGTGGAAGTTTCAGTTCAGGTGAATTTGACCCATATAGGATATTTTAAAAAATCTGACTAACTCCACAGTCTCCACTAGATGGCTACTTTTCAGACATTAAATCAAATATATGGCTGTTTGCGATTTAACTGGAGACTTTGGTTTTCACTAGTAGAGCAGATAAAATGGGCGAAAGATAAATTCTTCCCATAAATTCTATAGCAATGATATTTTAAAATACTCAGTTTATCATTTAATGAATCACATCCTTGTTATATTTTCTATTTTTTTGAATAATCAAGCAGTATACATGATATAGAATTATATATAAAGTCGACACAAGCTAGGTTCAAATGTACTTTGGATATTTACTGGATATATAGCCTATCCCAGAGTAAGATGTTTAACACCTATGAATGTTACATCATCTAAAATGTGGTTAATAATAGTACCACACTCAAAGTCTAGTTCTATTGTAAGAATTTAGTGAGAAAAATATTGTACGGGATTTTGCTAGGATTAAACCGAATGTCCCAAAAGTCTTATAGTTTTAAGCTTTAATAGATTTTTTCATGTTTCTAAATAAAACAATGTAAAATGGAAACATTAGTAGTCTTGGATTAGAACCCTTGCGTCTATCTTTACGTTTTTGGGGAAGTGGGCAAGAGTGGGAGGGAGAAAAATCTGAATTGCAAAATACTAGGAAACAATCATCAATTTTTTTCTACATGTAATCCAAAAATTAAAATTCAATTAAAAAAGAATGCTCCGATCTAAATCCTCAATCTGAAATGTATTACCTGAGTGCATAATAACTTGACCTTCTCATCCCTCAGTATTCTTTTCCCCTATCATACTTATATTACCTTTCTCAAGGGGTTGTGAAGAAAAGACTTAGCAAACTTTATAGAATGCTATAAATGTGAGTTGTTTCCCCAAATACAATAATTTTAGATCTGAAAGAGACCATAGAGATTATCAAATGCAGTCCCTCTTATTCAAAGGACAATTAAACTAAGTGGTTTGCCTAACATTACAGTTTTCACCCTTGACTTCTGATCCATGTGCCAATTCTCAAAACTCTGTGATAATGCTACATTAAATGGTGATGGTTTGGAGATTACATTGGATACAAGTGAAATACTTGAGTTCATGAAATGTACTTTGCTTGGGGCAGTTTTGATTTTGTGTACCAGTAGTAAGAAATCATTCCAGAACCTTTTTTTTTGGTTTATTTGTTTAAAGATAAGGAAAGTAAGCATCAAAAGCCTACAAAACTGGGTCAATGAGCTTTGATTCTAATGCAGTTACTCTGAGTTCAAATTCAGTGTTATTTTTAATATACCCTCTGCTTCTCTAATATGCAAAACTCATCCAGAAAGGTCACTTACCAGTATTATACAATATTGATCAATGTTATCATAATGAAATAACTCTTTGATATATATTTTGCATGAGTGTATCCACATATGAACCCATCAATAAAAATATAGGTCTTTTGAAGTTCCGGAAGCAAGAATAATGCCACCACCAAAGGATCAATGCTTCCTTTTAGTGAGTCAATGTGGTAAAGTGGAAAGAGCTCTGAATTTAATTCCAGATAATGGGTTCAAATTCCATCTCTTCCATGTACAATCTGTGTGATCTTGACTGCGACTTATTATCTCTGATCCTCAGTTTTCTCAACTGTAGAAAAAGAGGAATAAACTAAAATGACTGCTAATGTCCTTCAACCTCAAAATTTGTGACTGACTTTTTTGAATTATGATTTTTATAATGGTGTGAGAGAAAAATAGAGGAGAGAGAGAGGGAGGAGAATTCACCTTAATATTCTAAATATTTTTGTTCAGGCATCTCCATATTGTGTTAATATGTGCCATAAAAACCTGTAAAGACAAAGAGAGATAGATGGCTCAAATTAGCCTCCACAGCTGCCTGAGAAGTTTTTGCAGGCTTCCCAGGATAGGCAGGTGAGAAAACTACTGAATATGCCAAGGTATTTCCCTCCAGCAGCATCTTCAGTGTTGCATGACCATTCTATCCAGTTTTATCCTCAAACAAAGTTATGCATTCAATCGAGACAAACTGCCCTATATAGCATACTAGCCAAGCAGCAGCTGCATCAACTATGGCATTCATTTGAATCTCTTATTTGGCTAACAAGAGCCAAGGCTATTGAGTTTTTGTTTGAAATTTTCTAAATGCAACTTTTGTAGATTAATGAGGTGAAATTGCATAAAATATTTTAGTCATTGTGGGGGTAAAAGTATGACGGAAAAACATCTGGGAAAAGGGAGGAGGGAAGTCACTCTTCTGATATTCATAACCATTTGATTTATGTACATTTAAGACATGCATTAGACTAGTAATATACAGAAATGAAAACTTTTTTTCAAAGTGCTTCTTATGAATATGATAACCTGGTGCTTGAGAAATACAGAGGTCCTTGTTATTAGGACAAAAACTTATCATTTAACAAGACAAAAGAAAAAAACAGTTGGGAAAATTAGATTGCATTCTGGCAAGAAATTTGGTATAGACCAACATATATCATGATTGGTTCCAAATACTTACAAAGTGGACATAAACAGTGACATCATAAACAAATGAGAGAAGCAAGGGAGAAATTATCTATTAGATACATGGAGAAGCAGAGATTTCATTGCCAAAAAAGAAAAAGAAAAGAAAAGAAAAGGAAAAGATCACAAAAGACAAAATGACTCATTTTGATGTAAAATAATGAATTTTTTCACAAAGAAAATAAATGAAGCTAAAATTAACATGTAAGTTTCTAAATGGAGAGAAAATATCTACAGTAAAACCAAGTGAATTTTAAAACAATACAGACTTTCAGAATTTGATAAATGGTTAAAGAATATAAATAAATAGTTTATAGAAGAAGTATATGCAATCAATATATATATTTAAAGTTCTCTAAGTTGCTAATACTTAGAAAAGTGGAAATTAAAACAAATCTGATATACCACCTCATTCCCATTAAATTGCCAAAGTTGATAAAAGAAAGAATATGATGAGCTACTTTGTTTGCCCGGGGCTTAGTAAAGTGTCTGGCATAAAGTAGATATTTACTAAATGCTTACTGATTGAATGAATGAGGATAGAGTCATCATTTGGAGAATTATTAAACAAGATATTATATATGCATTTGATTAATAAGGTACTATAAGAAATGATGAAGTTGGTTTCAGAGATTGATGGTAAGATGCAGGAACTAAAGTTGATTGCAGTGAGGAGAGTCAGAAAAAACATTCTATATAATAACAGCAATGTTGTAAAGACAAGCACTGGAAATGATTTAAGAACTTAGGAATCCACTTTGTAGAAATGGAAGGGAATTTAAATATTATTTAGTTTATTTCTCTCATTTTACAAGTAAGAAAACCTCTATAGGAAGGAGTTACAGTGTAACTAGAACAATGTGAAAGATCTGAAAGAGAAGAGCTGAATTTTGTCCCTTTGAATCCAAATTCAATGCTCTTTCAAAAATCTACCTTTTACATAGGAGGAAAAAGTAACAGAGTAGCTATATGACTTTTATATAATTTTTGTTTCTTTTTTTTTTTAACCCTTAACTTCTGTATATTGGCTCCTTGGTGGAAGAGTGGTAAGAGTGGGCAATAGGGGTCAAGTGACTTGCCCAGAGTCACACAGCTGGGAAGTATCTGAGGCTGGATTTGAACCTAGGACCTCCTGTCTCTAGGCCTGACTCTCACTCCACTGAGCTACCCAGCTGCCCCATAATTTTTGAATAGAAATCTGCAAGCCTAACAATAATCATTAGACATAGAAAAGATGTGTGGCTTAACAAAATCACCTTAATTTCATTATGAAATTTTTCATAGTTTTAAAAAGGTGCACAAATTAATTTCCCATTCTTGTTCTCACTTTCCCTTATTTGAAAAATGATACAATTGGAACAAATGACTTTAGTTATGACATCTAATTCTCAATATATAGTATGATTAATCTGCTTTCAAGTTTTGACTATGAACAATTTGAAAGGACATATTACAAAGCAAAAAATACAAAAACATACCTTTATATAATCTCTGTATAGCAAATTCTTCAATTTGTAGAAAACATTTGAGTGCTCTAATAGTCTTATTAGGGGCATATTTTGTGATGATGATGCTTAATTAGAACTCTAAATACATTTGTGAATTTCTTTACTGTATATTATGAATTTGATTTTTTGTTATTGCTAATTCAGAATCTTTTGCTTCGGAATCATCACTAAGAATGTCAATTAGTTTACAATATCATATTGTAATGAGATTGGATCTCTCTCTGCTTTTTTTCTCTTTTTAAAGCATTTGGTTACTTTATGTTTTAAATTAAATTTTTATTCAATTAAAAAGTGTTTTATTCCTCCCAATTTTCTTCTCCTTCAATGGATGAAGAAAAACAAAATGAAACCCTTTCATAAACCCTTTTATAAATATGTATAGTTGAGAAAATGATTCTCATATTGGCCACAATCAAAAATATTTCTCATTCTGCATTCTTTATCTCAGATATAATGAACCCTTATTATTTATTACCATCTCCCAAAAGTTGAGACCAAGCATAATGCTGAATTGTGAAGAGAAACAAACAAAAAAAGAATGAATTCTAGTCCCATGGAAACAAAGCACACAAATATTAATGAATAAGGTATATTGAATACAATTGATGATTAGTAGAATAATAATATAGGATTGTGGTTTTTCAGTTGTTTCAGTTATGTCCAAAGTAGTAATAGTTTGGTTAATTTATAATCTATGGCATTATTTGAGAACTATAGAATAGTTGTATTTTAAAGATAGTATAGTTCTGATTCTACTATGGTCTTGAAAAGTACTTTTCTGTTAATTTGACACTAAATTAAGAATAATTCAGGTAGTTAAATCACTATATCTGTATATAATGTGACTATGTGTCAAAGACCTGATTTTTAACTTAATTTCCACTTTTGAATCAAAGGAATCTATAGGAAGGCACTATACAATTTAATCTTCTCTCAATGTTATCAATTCATGTTACATGTTCACAAATTCACCAATAAAGGGGGGAAATTTAAAGTAAAATATTGCTATCATACATTATAAAATAGTATTATTTATATCAAATAAATCTGTTTGGCAAACAGATGGACAGTTTGCAGGCTATACAATGTATGTTCTACTTTGGTTGTCTTAATGTGATGAATGTTTTTACATCAGTGAAAATTAATTTGGAAGGAGTTATAGATTAATGCTTTTACCATTGTCCTTTGCCCATAAACTTTTTAATTTTATGCAATCACATTATCCATTTCATCTTCTGTTATCCTTTCTATCTGTTGTTTGCAGATCAATTCTTTACCTATTTATATACAAAGTAATTTATTTCTTGCTCCTCTAATTTGTTTGTGATGTCATTATTTGAGTGTAAATCATGCATTTGTTTGAAACTTATCTTGGTACATAATATTACCTGTAGATCTCTACAAAATTTCTGCAAGACTGCTTTCCAATTTCCCTGGCAATTTTTACTGAATACAAAGTTTTTCTCCAGTAACTCAGATCTTTTCTATTTCTCAAATGTATGTACATATGTTCATATATTAATAAATATGCATATGTATCCAACTTACAAAGACACATATATTTGACTAGAAATACTTTGTTCATTTTAGAAATTAAAAGTTATTTATTGAGAAATATTGAAATATATTTTGGAAAATGGAGATTACAGTTTTTATTTTGAACTCATGTTCATATATATATTTAAACAATTTTTCAAATTCATTTCTATTTCTCTTATTTTCACTCAAACATTTTTTTTTAAATTTCTTCCAAATCAAACAACAATTTGAATGTTTGTTTGGACTTGGAGGCAAAGAGGAAGAGATGAATGAAACAACTAGAGATAGAGAAGATGAAAGAAGAAGAAAAGGATAAAAAAGAACATTTTGTTACTTTCTTAATTAGATAAATAAAAAATACAAGTGAAAATACAATATCATATCATATAACATTTCCATACTTAAGGGAATTTGGTATCAATAAGATTTTCACCACATTAGTAAAAATGTATGAAAATTGAAACAGTACCAACAAATAAATCTGCCAAGTACCTGCCAGTGTAGCAGTCATTGAAATAACCATTTTTACTCTTACTGCAATTCCCTAAAAAATAATCCCTTGGAAATTGGCACTGAATAAATGTTGATTATACACTAGCGGATGAGGATGCCTGAGACTGATTTGTCATTTCTTGCGAGGGAAGCAGGGCTGAAATTAGATCTTAGGTCTGGCACTTTTTAAACTTTGAAGCAGATAACTGAAGAAAAGAATATAAAACTGAGTGAGTACAGACCCCATTAAAGAAATTTGTTTCTATTTTAAAATTTATATCTGTAGCATTTTAAGCCCTTATTCTAGGCCAACACAATAAAGATATAAAAGAAGTATAAGATATATGGACTTTCCCCTCAAGGATCTTATAGTCTACTTGTGGAAACAAAATACACAAATATTAATATAGAAATTCTATTTTGAATACAATTTGTGATTAATAGAAGAACAATATTGGATTGTGGTTGTTTGGTTGTTTCAGCTGTGTCCAACTCTTCTTGAGGCGATTTGGGATTTTCTTGGAAAATATACTGGAGTAGTCTGTCATTTATTTTTCCAGCTCATTTTTACAGATGAGGATTTCAGTAAACAGAGTTAAGTGATTGTTAGTCTTAGGTTAGCTATTAACTCAGATCTCTCTAACTGCAGCCTCAGACCTCTACCTACCATGCCACCTAGCTGCCCATTATAGGACTGAGAGCATTTCAATTAAGGATCCTTGGGCTAGTTCATATTACTCGAACTATCACAGATTTAGATCTGGAAGAGATCTCAAAAATTCTCTAATACGATTGCTTCTTTTTACAAATGAAGGAATTTAGGGTTGTGTTGAAGTTGTTAAATTGCCCCTAAAAGTGATAGTCAACATTTAAAGCTAAGTCTTCTGATTATAAGTACAGAAGATTTTCATTAACTATATTAAATCCTTAATGAAGTATGTGAGTATTGAGCTACTGCCTAAGGTGATCATTTGATCATTTAAAAAGAAAGCAGAAAAATAAGAGGCCAGGAGGACTAAGTCTTCTTACAGGGGGATGTGGGGAGGGGTGGGAAGCCTATGTAGGAGAGAAAGAGAGAGAGAGAGGGAGGAGAGAGAGAGAGAGAGAGAGAGAGAGAGAGAGAGAGAGAGAGAGAGA
>NC_058135.1:140554242-140575412 GCF_016433145.1 Gracilinanus agilis
AGAGAGAGAGAGAGAGAGAGAGAGAGAGAGAGAGAGAGAGAGAGAGAAACAAAGAGAGAATTAGACAGAAAGAAAGGAAGAGAGAAAGAGAAAAAGAGAGAAAGAGAAAGAGACAGAGTGAGAGAGTGAATGAGAGACAGACAGACAGACAAACAGAGACCGAGACAGAGACAGAGAGATAGAGACAGAAACATAGATCTTTTCTATAAAGCCACAGTAGTTCTAAAGCAGCCTATCTCTGCAGGAAAATACTATTATAGGACATTGGCCTTTGTAAGATAATTATCAGGAGTATTCTGTCATGGAATATAGACATGTCAACTGTTAACTTATTTAGAGAAAAAAATATCATTTTAGGTACTTTCAAAGTTGTTTGTCTGGCTGATATTGTGCTGTCAATGGATGTGGCCATCTTTTTTTGTCTAAACAAATGGACAGAGTACCTCACTAAATCTGTTTTTTTAATTGAAAAATTTATTAGATCTGCTACTGATGTATATCCTCTGATCATTTTTTTCATTTTTATCAGTATCTCTCATCTTTACATCACCATTTCTGAATATGTCCTCAGTGATCCACTAAAGTTGTACCTTGTCACAACAATAAATTTAAAAGAAACATGCACTTAATGGTGAGAGTGGTAGCACCATGCCTATTGTCCCACCTATCAGGGAGGCTGAGACTGGTGGAATTTATGATCTAAAGAGTTGTAAACCACAGTGGGTTACTCCATTCAGTGTCCCCATTACCACACAATTACCATTATGGTACCTGATACTGAAGTACTAAATTCACATCATAGTGGAAGGAAAAAAAATAACAGAGCATTCCAAACACCAATGTCAATATGATTAATCTAGAAACTTCAGATATTCTTACATCATATAGGCCTTAACTAGCATACATAATTGTACAATGCAGGTCATACTGCAAGTTATGTTTCTGGTCATATGTTCTTTTTTTTGCCCACTCAAATATATGCAGTAGGAATTCTGAGAGAAGTTTTGTCTCTTCTATAAACCTTGCAGATCAGAGGTATCAACAATACCTTTTACTCTTCATACACATTAATCTTCTTAAGCTTTTGTCCATTGACTTTGCTTTTCAAAAAGCTGTTTCAACAAAGACTTTCTATTTTATTAATCTTTTCAATCACTGTATCACTGAGGGAGTTGATGAAAATGATTTTTCTACCTACTTTTTTTATTATTTTCACTCTATTTTGTTACATTTTGAGTTATAAGTTGTTTCCCTCCCTCCCTCTGCTTTAGAAAAAGCTAATATATATATATATATATACATATATACATATATGTGTGTGTGCATGTGTGTGTGTCTGTTTTTATGGGTATTTGTATGTATATAATATAAATATATATATTTTGAGAGAGACAGAGAGGACTATATAATACATAATTTCATATTTTCATCAGTACATTCTCTGGAGGAGGATAGCATTTTCCATCATAAAGTCTTTCTTAGTTGATTCAAATGATCATATTACTTAATATATTCCAATGTACTCTAATTTATTTAAATATCTCCTTTGTGTCTACCTCCATGCATTTATTTGGATTCTATCTTGGTAAATGTTGTAAACTATTGATCTATACCTAATTTCTGCCAGACTGATTTTAAGTTTACTGAACAAACTTTAACAAATAGAGAGTTCTTATACTAAGATCTATTTTTGCNGGAAAAGGAGGGTGTCTCTACTTCCTTAATCAAGGAGATGTGCCCAAAAAGGGGGAAAGTGAAAAATTTTGTTGAAAAATATCACCCTGATAAAGCTTTAACCAAAAGAACTGTACATTTGTTAAATGCCCATGCCACTTCCTATTTTAGAGAAATTTTGAAATGCAGACAAAAACAAAAACAATATTTAGATAGGTTTCTTGTGAAGCCTATACCTGGTCAGTCTCAAGCAGGGTTCTGTGGTGATAAGGGAAACAAAAGAGAAAAAGAAAGAACTCCAGAAGGGCAGTTGCCCTCAACTTTAAGTTAGGAATTGGACTCCCCTTCCTAACAATAACATTTCTCCTCCCCACTAACCCCTAGGGCCATGAACTCCTCTCAATACTCCTCTCAAAACTCCTCTTAAACAAGTTAACTTAGAATTATTTTATTTAGCCTAATAATTACTTTATTTATGTCTAGGTATTATTATTTATTAAACTACAACTCCATTAATGTAAATAATGCCTTATAAAATTTAGATTTTTCTGAGAGTCTGGAATAGATTAAGCCAATTATATTATTCCTTATAGAAAAAATTCATTTGGTACTTGATCTGCCTTCTGGAATGAGTTAATGATGTGTACCAAGGTGCTACTTTATTTATACATATTTATAAACACGTACTATATATATATATATATATATATATACATATATACATATATGTGTGTGTGCATGTGTGTGTGTCTGTTTTTATGGGTATTTGTATGTATATAATATAAATATATATATTTTGAGAGAGACAGAGAGGACTATATAATACATAATTTCATATTTTCATCAGTACATTCTCTGGAGGAGGATAGCATTTTCCATCATAAAGTCTTTCTTAGTTGATTCAAATGATCATATTACTTAATATATTCCAATGTACTCTAATTTATTTAAATATCTCCTTTGTGTCTACCTCCATGCATTTATTTGGATTCTATCTTGGTAAATGTTGTAAACTATTGATCTATACCTAATTTCTGCCAGACTGATTTTAAGTTTACTGAACAAACTTTAACAAATAGAGAGTTCTTATACTAAGATCTATTTTTGCATCAAACACATGTTACTATTGTATAGAGTATGTCTTCTCTACTCTGCTAATCTACCATACTATTTTTTTAAATCAGTACAAGATAAATTTGTCCTTGTTTCATTCCTGGGAGGAAACGCATGGCAGTTAGGTGACAGTAGAGAGAGTACCAAGACTGAATTCAGGAAGACTCGTTTTCCTGAGTTCTAATCTATTCTTAAATTGTGTGACCCTGGGAATGGCAATTAACTCTGTTTGCTTGTTTCCTCATGATGATCATGAGAAGAAAATAGTAAACGACTCCAATAGCTTTGCCAAGAAAATCCCAAATGGGGTCATGAAGTGTTAGACATGAATGAACAACAATGACAACTGTATAGATTTTCTTTTGATGATGAACAAAGTAAAAGGCAAGAAAGAGAGAGTAGGATGATGAGACAAACAGAAATTAGGAAAATACAGTGTAATAATAAATGAAAAAATGTATGTTTCTCTGATGAAGGCATCATTTCTTAAATATATAAAGTGAGTCATGTGTATAAGAATATAATTCATTCTCAATTGATAAATGGCCTAAAGATATTAAGAAGCAGCTTTCAGAAGAAATAAATAAAACTAGGTATAATCATGTTTTAAAAGGCTTTAAATCACTTTTGATCAGAGAAATGCAAATTAAAACAACACTGAGGTACACTTATTCCTATCACATTGACTAAAATGACAGAAATAGAAAATGGCAAACATAGAAAGGGATGTGGGAAAATCGAGATCCAATGATCTTTTGGTGGAGTTGTGAACTGATTCAGCCATTCTAGAGAGCAAAATATGCTCAAAGAGTTACAAAACTGTGCATACCCTTTGACTTAGCAATACTATTAGAAATGATAAAAAAGAAAAAGATATGTACAAAAATATTTTTGCAGCCTTTTTTGTGGTCGTCAAGAAGTGGAAATTGAAGGGATATCTATCATTTGGTTAATGACTGAAGAACCTGTGGGATATAATTGTGATGAAATCCTATTATGCTAAAAGAAATGAAGAGCAGAATATGCTCAGAAAAACCTGGAAAAACTTACATGAACTAATGCAAAGTGAAATGAATCAAATAGAAGAATATAGTACAGAGTAACAGCCAGATAATGTAATAATCAATGAAGAATGATTTACCTATTCTCAGCAATGCAATTATCTAAGACAATTCCAAAAGGACTTTTAATGAAAAATGCTATTCAACTCCAGGAAAAACTAAAACAAAAACAAAAACAGATGAAGTCAATGCAGATTAAAGAATACTTTTTAAAACTTTGCTATACTTGATTTTTTGCTAAGTATTTGTATAAAATGTATTTTGTAAGTCACGTTAATAAAGTTCCTGGCTTTGTCTTGGCAGGTATAATACTCAGATATTTTATATTATCTCTAGTTATTTAAATAACTCTTACTATCTCTTCTTGCAGAAATTTGTTGATAATATATAGAAATGATGATGATTTATGTGGTTACTTACCACTTTCCTAATATTATTAGTTATTTAAACTAATTTTAATTGGATTTTTAGGAGTGATTGAATCTTTAGGAGTTTCCAATTCCATCATATAGTTTACAAAAAAAAAGTTTTATTACAACATTACCCACTTTTGATTCTTTTAATTTCTTTCAATTCCATTTTCTTCTCCTATTGCTATTGCTAGAATTTATAACATACTATTGAATAATGAATAGTGAGGATAGTCATTCTTGCTTCACTTCTGGACTTACTGGCAAGGATCCTAGCTGATCCCTATAAAAGAAAATGTATGCTGATAAAAGTCTTTGATAAAAGATTCGTATCGTTTTATGGAAAAATCTATTTATACTTATGCTGCCAAATGTTTTTAGTAGGGATGAGTGTTGTATTTTGTCAAAAACAACTTTTTAATGTATCTATTGATTTAATATAATTTTTATTGATTTTCTTTTTGATATGATAATTTATCTTAGTAGGTGTTTTTTTTTTCTTATAGTGAATCAGCCATTCATTCTTGGTACAAATCCCACTTGAAAACTTTTTAATATTTATAATGTAATTATTTATTGTGTTTATTCTTCTAGAAATATTTTATTTAGGATTTTTTACATCAATCTTCATTAGTGATATTGGTTTTTAGTTTTCTTTCTCTGTTTAGAGATATCAGTTCTATATTTGCTTCACAAAAGGAGTTTTGTAGTTCTACCTTGTCTGCCTTATGTAACATTATAATTAGTTGATCATTAAAAATTTGGTAGAATTCACTTGTGAGCACCCAGATTGCACAATAGATAGAGTATTGTATAAGGAGTCAAGGTCAATCAAATTTGAAACGAATCAATATGACGGTTTTGTAAAATCATTTTTGTTAATTTCATCTTTATTTGTCAGTGTTAATAATTGTGTTTATTTGTTGATTTTTAAACATTATATTTTATATACCTCCAATTACATGTAAAATACTTTTCAACATTTTATAAAGAATTTTGTGTCCCTAATTCTCTCACTCCCTTTCTCTGTATCAATGAAATGGTAAGCAATATGATGTAGATTTTACATGTGCAATCAAGTAAACCATTTTCTGTATTAATCCTTTTGTGAAAGGAAACTTAACAAAAAAATTAAGAAAGAAGGTTAAAAAAGTTGTTTTTCCTGCACTCAGTCTCCATCAGTTCTTTCTCTGGAAATAGACAATATTGTTTTATGATGAGTCCTTTGAGATTGTTTTATATCATTGTATTGTTGAAAATAATTAAGGTATTTCCTGCTAGTCATCATATAGTATTGCTGTTGCTGGACAATATTTTCCTGGTTAGGCTCACTCAATTTTCCTTCGGTTCATGTAAGTCTTTACAGTTTTTTCTGAGCTCTTTTTGCTTGTCATTTCTTACAGCACAATAATATTATATATTACAATCATATACTGTAACTTAGCCATTCCCCAATTGATGGAGATCTTCTCACTTTCCAATTCTTTGACCCTACAAACAGAGTAGCTTTAAACATTTTATACATACAGGTCTTTCTCCTTAAAAAAAATAAGGCATGGTTTTCCTCAGTGAGCTTTTGTACCTCCTTTTCCATTTGGCCAATTCTACTTTTTAAATAGTTCTTTTTCTCAATGACATTTGACCTCTCTTTGTTTTGTTTTATTTTTCATTTGACCAAGTATACTATTTCAGGAGTTCTCTTCATTGGCCTTTTGAACCTCTTACCAATTGACCTATTCTATTTTTTAAGATATTGAGTTCTTCAATATTTTTTCTGTCTTCTTTACCAAGCTGTTGACTATTTTCATGTATTTCATTTTTCACTCTCAATGACTTTCCCAAAAGTTCTTCTTCCTCTCTTATTTTATTTTTTAAAATTATTTTTGAGTTCCTTCATTAATTATTTTAGGTGTTGAGATCAATTCATATTTTTCTTTGATAAAGCAGTATTAACTTTGTTTTCCTCTGAGTTTGTGTTTTGGTCTTCTCTGTCACCAAAATGATTTTTATGTTGAGTTTCATCTTTGTTGTATGCTTATTTACCAACTTTTACCCTTTTCTTTTATTTGAAAATAAAACCATTAAACTTGGGCTCTGTAACTATGGTGAAGGGAGTACTGCTCAAAATGTCAGGTTCTTTGTGCAGCTGCCTTCAGTGATAGCTATGGGTATGTATAAGTTTTCGTTTCTTTCAAGGTGGAATGATATAAGGAAATATGTGTTTAATAGTCTCCCAGCCTGTGGTCTGCTCTATGAGTAATCAAAGTCATTCTTTTTTGCTTTAGAACTGAGAGCAAGGTCCCTTCCTCTCATGTGGCTGCAAGTTCTTGTGTATACTAGTGCTCTTTCTCACCCTGAGAATGTGACTCAGGATTACAAATAAGATCTTTATATGGACTATGTGACATGAGTATTGTACTTGGAGCCAAAAAAAAAAGACCTTGTAATCTCCTTCTAACCAGTTGTCCATCCCCCATTACCATCTGTTGCAGAGGGTTTCAAAAGCTTTTGCTGCTGATTCAGGCACCAACTAAGGACTGTTGTATATATTACAAGTTTTTTTTTAATAGTATATGCATTTAATTAATCTCACCTTTCACTGTTTTCTTTGAAGTGAGCATTTAATTATATATTTTTGCTCAGATCATTCTTTTTGCTACATTTTACAGACTTGGTTCTCATTTTTATTATTTTCTTCAACATAATTATATATCATTTCTATGATTTATTTGACCCCACTCTTTCTTTAATATTAGATTATTTAATTTCTAATTATTTTTAATCTATTTTTCAATATTTTAATTAAATGCAATTATATTACATTATGGAATGAAAAGAATGCATTTAGTATTTCTGCTTTTCTGCATTTACACCATAACATAAAGTCATTTTTTTAGGTTGTCAAGTACCACTGAGAAAAAAAACAAAACATTTCTTTGTATTCCCATTTGATTTCTTCTTATATTAATAACCTAACTTTTATTTAAGACTATATTCATCTTTTTTGACTTTTTTTCTATTAGTATTTTGGTTAGATTTATCTAATTCTGAGAGGGGCAGTTTGAAATTTCCCACTTATGGTTTTCCTATCTTTTCCAACTATAATTTCTTTTCTTTTACAAATTTGGTTATTCTAAAATTTGGTGATTATATGTCCAGAATTAATGTTACTTCATTATTTATGGTATTTTTATATTCTTTTCTACTTTTCATTCTTTTGATTTTTTTAAATTGAGTTTTCATATCTTATTAAGTCACAAGTTTCCTCTTATCCAATTCTAATTTTTTAAGGATTAATTTTCTTTAGTAAGTTTTTGGATTTCTTTCAATTATTCATAATTTTCTTTCCTTAATTTTATTCATCTTCCTGATTTTTCTCTTTGCTCTCATATTTGACTTTCAAGTGCTTTTTTAAACTCTTCCAACAATTATTTTTGGGCTTGTTACTTTTTACATCTTTTTTTTGTTTGTTTGTTTCTTTGAAGTATTGCAAGTAGCTATTTTGACTCTGTTGTTATATTCTCATTTTGAATCCTGATCTCTATCAGTATAATAATTCTCAAGGGTCAGGCTTTTTCTCTGTTGTTAACTCATTTTTTTAATAAAAATGTCTATTTCTTAGCTCTTAATTTTCTTTTGGAGTTGTGTTCTTCTTCATGGGTCTATTAGATAATGTCTCAGGCTTCAGATTTTTCTCATAATTGTTTTCACAGCTCTATCTGAGGGTCTTTGACTTTTTTAATTCTTCCAATGTGCTACAACCCAAGGCTAAATATAGTCGTTACTCTTCTGGATGCTGTCTTGATTTATGAGTAACCTCAAGCATTGCTCTCTATCCCAAGCTATAAGCAGTAACCACCATACACTCCACTGCTGCCACTACGAATGCCTTCACGTTCTTGTAAAAAGACTACCAATATTCATTCTTCCACTGATCCAAGGGTCAGTTCACCTGTCTCCCTTAGAATTGAAAGCAGGTACACTCCTTTCCTGCTAGTGACCACAGTCAGTTAGTCTCTCTCCTTGACATATGAGTAATGTCCCTACCCTCTGAGATGGTACTCATAAGTGGAATATGTACTCATAAATCCTCTTGAATCCTTATTTGGTCACCATGCCTGGGTCCCTCATTCAGTGCCTAGAGAGAGCTCTTATCACCCATCAAGTATCTTCATTGATTAGTAAACTCACTTTCCGTGGGGTAAAAGTGCCCAAGGACAGCCCCAAAGTTGCTTTTTTTTGCTGACTCAGTGGTTATACCACCATCCTTACCAATAGGTAAGATATTTCCTAACATGTTTCTAAATTCTCTTATACTATATGATTACTTTGCTCTAGCTTTTTATTGTTTTTGCTGATCTAGAACTCTATTTGAGACATTGTTTTAAATTATTTGGAATGTAATGGGCAGGCAGGTAATTTCCATCTTTCTATTCTACCCTCTTTTATGTATTTGTAGTTATTTTAATATTGTTCCTTTCCCCTAAAGTACTGACCATTATATTTCTTCATTTTTGTAATTGTTTAGTATTATAATTTATTTGCCTACAGGCTTTTCTGTGGGTTTTACTTTTAATTATATTTATACTTGCCCTTTCTTTGTTATTTTTCTAACTTAGCAAAATCCATGTTCATTTTAAGACGATGAAAATCAGGTAGTGTAGCTTTTTTCATCTCATCAACCTACTTTACTTCCACTTCTTCTCAATTATGTTATTAAACCTACAAACTATTCTGTAATTTCTTATAGCAATTAAAGTCTCACTTCTGTATGCTGTTATTGAATTAATTATTATCACTGAAACAGCCAGTACTTTGGCCCCTACTTCCTGATGATCAGTTATGTTACATTTCCCTTCTTCCACAGGATTTTCTAGTACCCTTAAGGAAGCTTGATGGTTTATATTCACTTCCTGTGGTTCTAACTCACACCAGTTGTGTTCTTGAATTTTAGGGCCCCCTATATCACAGTTCAATTTAGTCACTTAATAGTCATGTTAGTTTTTACAAGAGAATATTTATTTTAAATATACAGAAAGAAATATACAAAATATTTGGCCAACACCTGTGGAAACATGTATACTCTCTTCATTTCTTTTATATCACCTCAGTCTCTGTGGCAGTGGAAGGGATATGGGGTTCATAGGCTAACTCATTTTCTATAAGTTATGGTCCCATCAAGTTTTAAGTTCCAAGATCTTAGATTAGTCAAGGAATCCTGAATTCTCAGAGCTTTCTTACTCAGATGGCAATAATTTCTGGATTAGAATCTTTCTTTCAAGGTAATCATAATTTGATTTTCTGTTTAGGGTATTACCTGTCCCTAGAATTAAAAAGGACAAATTAAAGTTTACACCAGAATTACAATCTTATTTCTAAGGGTCACAGAGGATTAAAAGAAGAGTGAAGGGGGAAAGTTTTTCTATCAAACTGGCATAGTTCATGATTCCTATGCAATGGGTAAATAGTATCTTCATTCTTTAGATGTGGTTGGAGAGAGAGAGAATCTGACTCAGTGGGATAATTTTTAATCCTCAGCTTGTTCCAGTTATCCAGGCAATGGAAATGTTGCTTCAATCCACAAGACAGTAAAATATGTCTTCTCCTAAAAGTGGTTCCTTCACATCTCCAAAAGTGAGCATCTCTATTTAATGTGATTTTGGTATTGGAAAAAAGATCCATGACATTATTACCATTAAAGGTTATTTATTTCAGAAATTTTACTTTATTTTTAAATATGCTCATTTATTTCTTTATTGCACATTATATTTATTCTTCTTTATTGCTAATTTCCCTATTCATTTTATTTTCCTGTTTTTTTCTGGGAGAGAACTAATAAAATATTTCTTTTTTCCTTTAAATTTTTGTTCTTTTCTTTCATTTGATATGCTTTTGTTTTGGCAAATTTTAATGTTGGCTAAATTACATGTGTTTACTAAATTGCTCATTTTTGCAGTGATATCCACTATACATAAAATGTTATCTAATCATTTTATTTCTTCCATTAATGCAGAAAAAATGAAGTACTGTTTGCTTTTACTATAAATTTTCATGAATTGATATGATGAAAAACTAATTACTTTCTGACAAAATTTCAGATAATGGATCCATTTGAATTTTAGCAGCATAGTCATCAGATGAAAGAAAGAAATTATTTTCCTAGATGCCTACTCAAACACTTTTCACCTATATAAGGCTTTCAAAAATTGCTTTCTTCAGTCAAAACATTTAAGAACCTAAGATTATGTAGCCACCTTCATGATGCACCCATTAAAACGTTATTAGTTCTATGAACTGAGAGATTATCTTATTTTAAGCTAAAACTAAATCATTTCCCCAATTACAGATATTTTAAACTTATATTGCAAAAATAATTGCAATTATCTAAGAAATAAATAATAGAGTTTATATTATTTTGTGGGATAGAATGATAAATATATGGAAAATCTGCCCAACATGTCAGACTTCTAATAAATAAATTTTATTTTAAAATATTCTAAAATAATATTTTAAAATAAATGAATTTATTGAATAAAAATCTTGTTTAATATACACATTTTATTTCTTCAGGAATGACAATATCCATTGATAACTTCTTTTCTATGATGACCAATAGAATATTTCTTGAGCTGAGACTGTGAGTAGGTCAGACAATAATTTGTCAAGGAAAATCAAGATTAAGAGGATATGACACTTTCAAAAAGGTAGAATTAGTCCTCTTCTGTTTAGCAGACAAATAAGTGCTATTTTCTGGAATGAAAAGCACTTAACTTCTTTGAAGATTCTAGTATAGCAATTAATTAAATGGAAAAAGTATTTTCACTTTGGCATTAAGTCCTGAAAGTGTTGATGCATCTATAATTTTCCCCTTAAGGAAATGCATTCTCTATTCTCAATGTATGCTCAATTATTATATTTAGAATATTTTCTTCTCTGTACTAACACTTTTTATAATCGTAAATCTGAAGACAAGAACTAAGAAAATAAAGAATTCCATGTATTTTTATCATCAACAACATAAAAATGAGGGCATTATATATTAAATTTAAAAATTAAACAACTTTCAAACTTTTTTCTTCTAATAATTGAATGTCTCAGCATTTTGCATTGAATTGATTTTGTCTTTAAAATATATAAAAAATAATTTTCTACCTACTCCCTGTGAACAAAATAGCCAAACCTTGATGAAAATGAAGTAGTAGGAAACTAGAAAGAAAAAAGAGAATCATTCCATTTTTTTCAAAGATTCTTATCCCCCTGTATTTACTGAATAAGAATTCATTCCTATTATTTTAGTTGTTTAATAATTTTTGACTCTTCATGACCCTTTTTGGGGTTTTCTTGGTGAAGATACTGAAGTGGTTTGTCATTTCCTTCTCTGGCCCATTTTACAGATGAGGAGAATTAGATAAACTGCTAAAGAGTATTCTGAGGTCTGATTTCAAACCAATTTCAAGCCTGACATTCTATCTGCTGTACCATTAAGCTGTCCCAACAAAAATTTATTTTTTTCCATTTTTTTTCTCTTTTCTATATATGATACTTCCATCAATTTCCTACCATTGTGCCAAGAGGAAAAAAAGGATGAAGAAGTTGTATGCCCTCTCTCTCTCTAGCAATTCTACACTATCATCTTTATTCATCTTAAAACAAATTTCCTCATTTTGCTACTTCTATATAAGTAGTTCTTTTTGTGTAGCATCCACATTCTAATAGCAATAGGGTTTCAGATGAGGTACCTTCCAATAAGAAAAGTGAGTGATATCATCAACAATAAAATCACTTTTGAAAATGTTGAAAATACGTCGTAAGTGCCTGAATATTTGAAGCATCAATATCTAAGAGTTTATTTCTTTTCCTAGTAAGAACTTGAGTTGCCCGAGATTAGGGACTTATTTTTTTTTTTCTTCTTTATAGCCACACATAGACAATAACTACCTTTTGTTACTGATTTTTGTTAGTTGATTGTTTCTGGTCAGCATGACTTAATTTGTTTAGTGATGTCCTATTAAGAAAACTTTAGCTACCTGTTCTGATCCACTACTACTAGTATTTGCATAAGAATATATAGATGTCCTATCAAAGCAAAGTTATGTGAATTGCTCAATATAATCTTGTTGGCATTTGTCAATAATTCCTTCAAATACAATTTGTTTATAATGTAGCATGGGTCATGTACTATAGTTAGAGATACAAAAAAGACACCAGTTTCTGCTCCTAAGAATTCCAAAGTCTAATATGGGGAAAACAAAAAAAATACCAATTATGTATAAAGAAATATATATGCAGGATAAGATGGGGCTAATCTCAGAGGGAAGGTACTAAGAATAAAAGGAAAAGGATGTCTGTGGAACGTTAACTTATAGCTTTCAAAGAATAGCTACCTCAGTTCCCAATTCTGCAGTAAGGATTTTTTAATGTATAAATTTACAAAATCATGAATATGATAAAAGTCTACAAACCAGATTCTAACATACATTCCTTGATTTTATCAGCAAGTTTGTTTTCATTACAATAATTCCTTTCAAATTTTTTTTTCCATTTTTTCTTTGAAGTAGAAAGATAGTGAAAAATTCAAACAAATGAAATTCTTTTCACATCATAGATACTTAATTGAACTTTATTGACTTGAAGTAATGCAAAAACAAAATATTTTTTGAAAGAAATAAACAGACAAACATAGGAAGAGAAACTATTTTGGTCTAAAATACAGGGTTGATTGAATCAATTATCATGTTGCTCTCTTCCTCCATCTCCCTCTACCCCCTTTTTCTTTTTTATTCCACTTTAGTTCTCCTTTGACATTTTAATCACAATCTGCTGACAATTTCGTAGTAAAGACATTCAAAGGATGTAGTCTTAATGTTTTTTCACTCTACAGTAACCTGTATGTTTCTATTCATTATAAATAATTTTGTAATTCGTCACTTGAAATGAGGGAAGTTCTCAATAGAATATTGACTCTCTAGGCCATATTCAATCACATATAGACTGTAAGTTTGATATTACATAATGTAAATTAAAATGAGTTACTGTAACTATTTACACAGCATTTCAGAAAAGAGTCTAAAAATAAATTATAAAATTGAGATTTTTCAATTTGATAGTATATTGAATTGAATTAAAAAAGGAAGCCACATCTTAAAATAATAACAATTTTCCTGTTATAATTTGAAATATTTGTTTCATTAATATTAGGGAAGCTGATTACAGATAAAAGGCATTCTATGTATGCTAAATATCTTTAGCATCATTTTACATAATTATTATAATTGCACTTGTGTTTTCAAATATGGTTTTGAAATGAAATAGAAGTGAACCTATTCAAGCCCAGTAAATGGCATTTTAAAAAATTTCCTCTAGCAAATATAATTACATTTTTATCAAATAATTAAGAAAAGGGCTTTTAAAACAATTATTCTGAGAGTCATGTGAGATGTAGGATCTGCAAAAATTTTATCTCAAGTTGTTAAGATTCAGAAGAACCTAATAATACACATATTATCAATGGAATGAGTTAGACTATGTAGAGTACTTTGGAGCAGGGATATTGCCAGTCATAGTGTAGTAGCAATAGCAGCAGAAATAATACAATTAGCATCATCATCTTATTTGTGAACATAGCATAGCCCTTGGGGAGAGAAGTATATGGGTGAACCAATGTTGTTAAGGTCTTTTCACAAAATTATGTCTTATGAAACTATATAGTCTATATAGAGAGTGAGGGGTTGGAGTCAGGAAGACGAGTTCAAGTCCTCAGATACTAGCTGCCTATTTCCAAGTCACAATCTCTATCTGCCTCAGTTTCCTCATCATAAAAGAGGGATCCTGAAAATATCTACCTTCTAGTTATTTTAAGGTTAGAAATAAGCAAGTGCCATGCAAAATATATAAGTATGATGCATTTATTTACTTATATATATATATATAATTGTCATTGTGAATCGATGGTATATTTAATATTTATATGGTCCTTTAAAGTTTGAAAAGTATTTAACTAACTAATATCATTAGAGCTTCACAATTATTCTATGAGATGAAACAATAGAATTATACTCATTTTCTACTTTGTGAAATAGAAGCTCCAAAATATCAATAATATGGAAATAGGTCTTGATCAATGACCCATGAAAAACCCAGTGGAATTGCTTGTTGGTTATGGCAGTGGGGTGGGAGGAGAGGAGGGATAGAA
Organism: Gracilinanus agilis; assembly: GCF_016433145.1. Classification (NCBI taxonomy): domain Eukaryota; kingdom Metazoa; phylum Chordata; class Mammalia; order Didelphimorphia; family Didelphidae; genus Gracilinanus; species Gracilinanus agilis. The sequence goes on from NC_058135.1 coordinate 140,568,693, forward strand.
CATGAATCCTGTAAGCATGGAAAAATTCTCTTAATTAATCAATTAAATAAAATTTCAAAAAAATAGAAGATCCAAGGTTGAGCTCCTTAGTTCAGCTGAAATTTGCACTAAGTCAAGGAACTTTCTTTGAACACAAATTTTCTGATTTTCAACTTGAAACTCGTTCCACTAAATCCACGAGGAATCATAATAATACCTAGCAATTTTAGAAAGGTTTCAAGTTTGCAAATTCAGGTGCTTTATTAATTCTATTTCTCCTAATATGATTTCACTTGTGTTTTCTGAGAAGCAAGAGAGTCATGTGCTACAGTTATCATTTTAATTTATATATATGAGGAAACTGAAATTAGGAGAAGTTAAATGACTTCTTCCTGATCACATAGATAAGTTTAAAGAAAAAATTTAACTTAGATGTTTTTTCCAATTAGAAAATAATTAATTTGTTCTTCCTCCAAAAGAGAAATATCCTATTTATTTTGGTGATCATCAATTAAAGTGGATATAAACATAACAGTAAAAATTACAAATTACACTCATTGTGTTAGTAATAGTAATTGGTAAAATAGATTGTTTCTCAGAGATAATCTCTGTAGAAAAAATATCCCCTACAAGTTGAACTTAATTATGTATTGAATCAACATAGACTGTTTTATAGTACTGTACAAAGTAGACTTCTAGTAGATATTGCAGAAATCCAGTTTTATTTGAATCAACTACAGTTTCAGTAGTAAAGTATGTCCATGAGAGTTGGAATATAAGGAAAGCTGAGTGTCATAGATTCAAAGCTTTTGAAATACATTGGAAACAACTTGTGAGAGTCCTTTTGACAATAAGAAATCAAATTAGTCAAAATGTAATGAAATCAATTCAGAATATTTACTAGAAGGTCAAATCTTGAAGCTAAAGCCTAAATACTGTAACCTCATAATGGCAGTCGGGGAGAAAAGACTCCTACAAAAAGACTCTGAAGTCGGGAAAGACTGAAGGCAAAAGGAAAAAAAAAAGTACATCAGGGGATGAAATAGACAAATACTGTCATGAAACAATGAACACGAATTTGGACAAACTTCAGAGATAAGGGAGACTAGAAGAGCTGGAGATGCTATGGTATATGGGTCACAAAGAGTCAGACACTACTGAACAACTACAAGTCATTTGCATGAAAATAATCTGTTATCTTCAGTATAATACTGACTTTCTATTACTCAAATCTGTTTCTTTCCTGAATACATAAAATGATGACAAACACAATAGTATACTAACAAAATAAAATAACAAGAAATAGACCAAAAAATCTTTTAAATTTGGAGAATAAAGATGCTTTTTCCCCCTAAACTCAAGGTATAGATTTTTTTTTGGTTTGGGGGAGGTTTGGGGGTATTTCCCCCCATGTGGTATATTCTCTACTGCTATGAATCCTAACTTCTTATTGTTGTATAAATAATAATTACTAATATTCATGTAACACTATTATTTCCAAAACCCTTGCATTTGTTATCTTATCTGATCTCTATATCATCCCTGAAAAGTAGCTACTACTTTTTAATTCATTTTACAAATGAGAAAATGAAAAAGAGCTAAGATAGGGTGTCAATTTTTCAAGGTCACACAGTTAATGACTGTGAGATATGATACTAGAATTAAACAAAGGACTGGTTACCTCTAAGGATTAAATTTAGTGTTGTCAGGCTACCTCTTCAAAATTTTTGAAGAGTATGTTGGCCCTGACTCTCATAGAAAAAAACATAATATAATCATCACCTTGTCCCCAAGCCTCTACAAAAACCTTCTTAGAACTTAGCTAACCAATCTCCACACTTCATATATCCAATTTGTCAGCAAAATGGTACTTTGAGCATCTCCATACTGGGTGTACCCTCTAGTCTAGACCATATATATATTTTTGGAGTTAATACTGTATATTGGCTCCAAGGCAGAAGAGTGGTAAGGGTAGGCAATGGGGGTTAAGTGACTTGCCCAAAGTCACACAGCTGTTAAGTGTCTGAGGCCAGATTTGAACCTGGGACCTCCTATCTCTAGGCCTGGCTCTCAATCCACTGAGCTACCCAGTTGCCCCCTTAAACCATATATTTTTGACAGTTTTTGAGAATCCAGATTTAACTCTATGCCATGATTTGGTTTCTGTGCAGGATTTTACTTATATTAAAATGTACGGAAATGTCTATATGTTGTGAAAGCCAATAATTAGGACACCTGGTTTTATGTCCCAATTCTAACAATAACTGAATAGTTTTGGGACTTCAGACAAGCTACTCGAGAGTTTGGGGTCTTAGTTTTCTCCTCTCTATATTAAGGGAATTAAAATAGCTAAGAATTTAAAGGGTTCTTCTGGGACCCTTAATTGACCAAAAATTTCCTTTGCAACAGTCCTGAGAGGTGAGCAGATAGTCTATATTCAAAGACTTCCAGTAAGTTGAAATCTACAAATTCTTAAGGCAGACCATAATGTTTAAGGACAGCTCTAATTGTTGGAAAATATTTTGTTTTTCCTTCTTTCAATTCTAAAATTACCTCATTCCAGTTTCCTCCTACTTTTATCTTCTGGCTAAGAAGAGAAAATTTCATATATATTTTTGCTTGCTAACTTGATGATAGATATGTCAATTCTCTCAAAGCTTTTTTTTTCAAGGATGACAAACTTCAGTTCCTTTCTTGGGTGCTCAAATGACAGCATCCAGTTATTTCCTTGTTCACTCTTCAATCTCTTTTAGTTACATCCCATGTCTAACAATTTCATGTGTGGTGCTGTAGATGTCCTATAATTCCTAACAATAAATAATGACAAATACGTTTGATATTATTGAGGGTAACTAGGTAGGTCATTGTATAATTTTCAAGCTTAGAATCAGGAACATTCATTTTCCTAAGATCAAATCTGTCCTCTGATACTTACTTCTGCAGTACCTTGGAGAAGTCACTTAGCCCTGTTTGTCTCTATTCCTCATCAGTAAAATGGAGAGGGAAATGGAAAACCATTCCAGTATCTTTGCTAAGAAATCCCCAAATGGGGGCATAGAGAATCAGATACAACTGGGGAAAAAAAGGACTGAACAATATCAATAACAAAATAAGCTTGAAGTTATTTGATATATTTAGAACAGTTAACAAGAACAAACTCACATTTAGAAATACACTGATCAAATCTTCATCTAGAACAGTTATTCAGATCCATCCCTGATGCAGCTAACAATGAATAATCTATAATCTATGCTTTAGATGGAGGCACCATGTTTCAGGGAGAGGGCATTCTATGTCCTTTTTTTATGTGGGTGGGAATAGTGTTTCCTTTGGCAAGATAGCCAAAATAAAGGGCATCTTTCAATCTTCTAGACAGAAATAGTCTTTTTTCCCCTATTCTTCCAGAGAATGAAGATCATGCTCACCCAAAAAATGGGGAACATGAGTTGACAGTGTTAGAAGAAGGTTTATCTTCTGTGGCCCCAAGAAACAAGCTCTGGATTTTGCTTGGTCCTTTTTTTTCTTCATTTTTAGATACAGGTGGTAGAAACTCCATCAAACCCAGAATCCAGCAATGGTAACTTTATGCAACCAGCCAGCTCAGTAGGGAAGTTTGGGGAAGCTAGGGTGTCTAAGCTATAAGCTCAGTGATGGGTATATCAGGGATGCCTATGTGAAGGCTGAATGGGTGACAGGCTTTGAACTTGCGACCTAACTAAATTGTGAACCATATGCCCTTCCTGTCCTCAGGGTAAGAACTGGAGAAGATAATACTCTCAGGTATTTTGGGTCAATGTCTATGTATATAGACTTGCTATACCTTTGAAGTAAGTACTTAGAGGTGGGACACCTAGGATTTTCTAAAACTAAAGCAACAAAATTGTGAGGTCTAGAACCAATGGCAGGGAGCTTAAATATCCCAAGCCACATTAAGAGTACAAGAAAATCATAGGGATTGATGAAATATAACATCCCTTGTCTCTGGGGGGAGCGGGGGGCAATGTAAATATTATAACAAATCAATGAAAAATATTTTTGAAATGTTGCCTATGTTCAGAAAAATACCTCATTTTTTAAAAAATTAATAGAGTACTGGATAAAAGAAATAGCAGAAATTCATCATTACAATGTGAAAAGGATGCCCTTATATGGTGGTTTCTTGCTATCATTCTTTAATATGAAAGATAATACATTTTAACTTCATTTTCTTTCTTTATACAGGGATGTATGTCTAAAATAATTGTTCAAAAATCTTGGGGCAATTTTAAGCCTTAATAACTTCACCCTGTGTACTGTAGGCAGAGGAAGTATGAAATAGAGAATATAGTGCTAAGCTCGGGAGTCAGAAAGATTTTGGTTTGAATCTTAGCTTTGATACTTACTGGCTTAGTAAGCCTGCAAAAGTCACTCAATGTTTATGTTTCCTAAGAAACCAAAGGATTTATCTTCTAAGTTACAGATGGAATTAAATTTGCATAAGTGGAGAGAGTTACCAACATGGGAGCTCCCCAGCTTGAGATAATCACAAATCATTGTATATTTATTTATCCAGGTCAAGGGTGTTTTGTTTTGTTTTGTTGTCTGTTTGTTTTGTTTTTTTGTTATTTTGTTTTTAAATATTTAGTCTGTGCTCTTTGTGACCTCTATCCCTTTAGGTATGTCATTACACTTTGCTTCCTTTGGATGACTCCAAGTTGGTAGGTTGTGTGGAAGCCAAAGGATCAGAAGTGAAAACAAAGGTCAAAATGTCAAATTTAATTGGATAATATATCAGTAGTTCACAGGGTGATAGATCTCTTTTCATGGTGACCTAGAAATTCAGATAATACTGTGAGATATGTCTGTAGAGGAGAAATGAAATAAAAGTAGAGAAGGTTACATTTTCTAAAATTGAGGGCCAAAGGCTTATAGTCAATGAACTCTCTGGTAGAGGACTTAGGGAGGGAGAAGATAATTTCTAGTGGAAGATATAAATTCCTTTAAACTCATGTGCTCTAATACCATCAGGAAAAAATGGCTATTTATATGTATCTTTTTTACAACTGAGAAGTTGATAAAGAAGTGAATAGTTATTTATATTCATATTTTACCTGTGAGGGTGATTAAATTTAATTCTCTATCTTGGGGGGGTGTAGATTAATAATAACACAAAGAGAAATTAAGAGAAGAAATAAAATATTTCTAGAATTATTTTTAAAGTATCTATCATCTGTTGGCTAGAAAATTTAGGCATAGTTTGTAATCTTTTTTTTTAATCCAGAGGAGAATGGAAATTATTAATGCAGAGAATAAAATGCCCAATGAAGAAAACCTCTCCATCAAAGTAACCTGTTACCTATTCTAAAATTTATAGTTTTATATGAAAATGGGGTCTCAGTGGAAAGAATATGAAATTGAACTTAGCAAGATCTGAGTTGGAAGAGTATGAATCCTACCTAAGACACTATAGTTATATTAGCCTTAGTTAACTTCTAATCTGTAAAATATGCAGGTGGGATAAAATAGATCCTTTCTCAGATGGTTGTTATGAGGATCAGATGAAAGCATAAAACACTTTGAAAATTGTTATTACTATATAAACACTAACTATTGATTACTATTAATTTTCTACTTTAAAAATGATAGGAGGAACAGGTGGAAGGATACAAATGGAGGAGGCAGAGAACAAGAAATGATGTCTTTGTTGCATCTAACGTCTATTTACACTATAACTAGCAGATATCTAATAAAAGTCTGTCCTACAATATTTTCTGATTGGTATACAAATTCTATCAATTCCAATGAAGCTTGTCTAGATTTTATCTAGCCTATAATGTGATTCATAACTATCACCCTATTCCAAACTCTAAGTCCCTGGTTCTGAAGAAGTACAGGAATTCAGCTATGTGCTTTATTTACATAATTCATAGTTGAATTAACAGCAACAATAACAAAAATGAATGAATTAATGAACAATAAAGACTATGGAAGAATGAATGAACACAAATGAAAAGAGGAATACCAAAAAAATTTCTGCGGGCTTTTTTGGTCTCCATGAAGTGAATGTTTAAATATTGTAAAAATAAAGAGATGGAGTACATGTGAAAGCCAGTAATTTTCCTACTAAAAGTAACTGAAGTCTTTAGTGGTCCCATTTTCCAAAACCTATTTGGAAGGGTAAGAACAATATTCATATTCTGTATAAAATAAAAAGCTACATGAAAGTCAATAGAAAGATTTCCTATTGTATACACACACACACACACACACACACACACACACACACACACACACACACACACACACACATCCTAGTCTAATGATTATTCCTGGAGATTCCCATCAATTTAGATATCCTGTAGCCTCCAGATGGTTGAGTGGAGCCCTGACACAGCTACACCTCTCTGGCACAGTTTGTTTGCTTGGAGTAAGCCAGCAGCCAGCTCTCATTGTTCTTTCTAAACAGCTCTATTGCTGGAGGAGGAAGAAACAGTAGGTTCTTGGAGTTTCAGAAGAACTTCACTATTTTATCTTAAATTGGATGCCAGTTGGAAATGGGAGTGGATGTGCATGTTTTAGATTACATTTGCATCTTAACCTCTTTCTTGGGTTGATTTACAAATTTAATTGATGTGACTACAGCTTAGATGCTAATGACTTGCTGTCCCAAACAAAGACAAGCAATGCAACAACAAAAAAGAAGTATAACTATGCAATCCAAAATTTTAACTAAGGCATTGGTAAAATGGATTTTCTTCTAAA
>NC_058135.1:140579936-140757170 GCF_016433145.1 Gracilinanus agilis
TTAATGATTGTCTTAATTTCCCCTTCATTAGAGGTGAGGTCTCCCTTTTCATCTTTGATACTGTCAATTTGGTTTTCTTCTTTCCTTTTTTTATTAGATTGACTAGTACTTTGTCTATTTTATCTATTTTTTCAAAATACCAGCTTCTAGTCTCATTTACTAATTCAATAGTTCTTTTACTTTCGATTTTATTAATTTCTCCCGTGATTTTTAGTATTTCTAATTTAGTTTTTATCTGGGGGTATTTAATTTGCTCGCTTTTTAATTTTTTGAGTTGCATGCCCAATTCATTAATCTCTGCCCTCCTTAATTTGTTAATATATGGACTCAAGGATATAAATTTCCCCCTGAGTACTGCCTTGGCCACATCCCACAGAGTTTGGTAGGATGTCTCATCATTGTCATTCTCTTCAATGAAATTGTTGATTCTTTCTATGATTTCATCTTTTACAAATTGGTTTTGGAGAATTATATTATTTAATTTCCAATTAGTTTTTGATTTGCCTGTCCAGGTGCACTTACTAATTATTATTTTTATTGCATTATGATCTGAGAAGGTAGCATTTATTATATCTGCTCTTTTGCATTTGTTTGCCATGATTCTATGCCCTATAACATGGTCAATCTTTGTGAATGTGCCATGTGCAGCTGAAAAGAAGGTGTATTCCTTTTTTGTCCCTATTTATTTTTCTCCACATATCAATTAAATCTAATTTTTCAAGGACTTCATTCACCTCTCTTACCTCTTTCTTATTTATTTTTCGGTTTGATTTATCTAGATCTCAAAGAAGAATATTTAGATCTCCCACTAGTATGGTTTTACTACCTATTTCCTTCTTGAGCTCTGCCAGTTTCTCCTTTATGAATTTGGATGCTATGACACTTGGTGCATATATATTGAGCAGTGTTATTTCCTCATTGTTTATACTGCCTTTAATCAGGATGTAATGACCTTCCCTGTCTTTTTTAATCATGTCTATTTTTACTTTGGCTTTGTCAGAAATCATAATAGCCACTCCTGCCTTCTTTTTCTCATTTGACACCCAAAAGATTTTGCTCAAGTCCTGAACCTTAAACTTGTGTATGTACACCCGTCTCATATGTGTTTCTTGTAGACAACATATGGTAGGATTTTGGTTTCTAATCCACTCTCCTATTTGCTTCCGTTTTATGAGCAGGTTCATCCCATTCACATTCAGAGTTATAATCATCAGGTGTGCATTTGCTGACATTTTCATATCCTCCCCTATTCCTACCCCTTTTTCTTATACTATTTCCTTTTAAACCGTCGTTTGCTATTAAGTGGCTATCCCTTATCCCCTCCCTTGATTAACTTCCCTTTCTACCCCCTCCCTCATTTTTCCCTTCTTTTTGTTTTTAAAGGCCTTATGAATTCCCTCCCCCTTCTTCTCCCCTCCCTTTTTTTGACCTCCCCACTCCCCTGCTCCCCTTGGCTTATCCCTTCTGACTTTCTCAGAAGGGTTAGATAAGAGTTTTATGTCCCAATGGATAGTATAGCTACTCTTCCCTCTCCAGGTTGATTACACTGATTATTACCTCTTAATGCTCTCTTCCTCTTCTTCTTATAATAGTATTTGTCCCCTTTCCTTCCCATGCCCTCTTTGTGTGTAATAGAATATCCTGTTTTTCTTATTCACTCATGTTTCTCTTGGTGTCCCCTACTATTCACCCCCTCTTTCCCATCCCCCATGTCATCTTGGATTATTTAGTGTTCCACCCTCTCCCTGTGAATTATTCTTCTGATTACTATAATAGTGAATACTATAATAGTGAATAGAGTTCTCTACAGAGAATTATACATAGCATTTCTCTACATAGAAATACAGATAATTAGATCTTACTGAGGCCCTTAAAAAGGCAAATTGAAAAATTTTGAGTTTTCTTTCTTTCCCCTCTGTTTCTTATTTACCTTTTCATGTTTCTCTCGATTTTTGTGGTTGGATATCAAACTTTCCATTTAGCCCTGGTCTTTTCTGTGCAAGTACTTGTAATTCTTCAATTTTGTTGAATGCCCATACTTTCCCCTGGAAGTATATAGTGAGTTTCGATGGGTAGTTGATCCATGGTTGCAGGCCCAGCTCTCTTGCCTTTCTGAATATCGTATTCGAAGCCTTGAGGTCTTTTAGCGTGGAGGCTGCCAGATCTTGTGTGATCCTGATTCGTGCTCCTTGATATTTGTGTTGTTTCTTTCTGGCTTCTTGTAAGATTTTTTCTTTTACTTGGAAGCTCTTGAATTTAGCAATTATATTCCTGGGTGTTTTCTTATCTGGATCGAATATTGCAGGTGTTCTATGGATCCTTTCAATGTCTATATTGCCCTCTTGTTGTAGGACTTCAGGACAATTTTGCTGAATACTTTCTTTTAGTATGGAGTCCAGGTTTCTATTAATTTTTGCTTTTTCTGGAAGACCAATGATTCTCAAGTTGTCTCTTCTAGACCAGTTTTCTTGGTCTGTCACTTTCTCATTGAGATATTTCATGTTTCCTTCTATTTTTTTCAGTTGTTTGACTTTGTTTTATTTGTTCTTGTTGTCTTGAGAGATCATTGGCTTCTAATTGCTCAATTCTAGCCTTTAGGGACTGGTTTTCCTTTTCAATCTGGTCATTTCTGGTGTTCAATTTGCTTATCAGTTCATTTGATTTCTGAGCCTCACTTTCCAATTGCAAGATTCTACCTTTTAAAGTGTTATTTTCTTGCCAGATCTCTTCCATCTTCCTCAAAATCTTAGTTTTGAACTCTTCCATAGCTTGTGACCCATTTTCCTTATTTGAGGAGGGTCCAGATTCTTGTTTCTTCTCCTCCTCTGTTTGCTCGGTTGTCTGGATTTTCTCTGTGTAAAAGTTGTTGAGTGTTAAAGACTTCTTTTTCTTGTTGTTAATCTTTCTCTTCTGAACTTCCTGAGTCTGGGTAGTCATTGTTAGCCCAGTAGCTTCTCAGCTTTATCCTCACCCTCAGTGACTGTCTGCAGTCTTTTGGCTCCTGAGGTCTGAGGTCTGTTTTTTTCTAAGGTCAAGCCCCCTGGTGGACCCTCTTGCTTGATCCTCTGCTGGAGGTTTCTTTACATGTCTCAGGGCGCTGCTTCCACAGTCGTATACTTGTCTGCACTGGTTCCCCACTCAGGGTTTCAGAGCCTTAGCTCGCGGCTGTGTCTGCCTCCACCCGCGTCTCCATCTGTGCCTGTGCTCTGCATCTGCGCTGAGAGTTCGTGCTCGTTCTTTAGCTTTTTGGGGACCTAAATCTTGCTGCTCTCAGGAACAGGCCCTGGAGCTGCCAGTGACTTGATGGGTACCCCAAACTTGATCTATTTCTTTTTAGCTGGCTTTGGCGTTATATGTGGTTTGTGTGGAGGGGTTGGGGTGGAGGTGGTTGCTCAGCTCACGATTTAGTGAGAGCTGTTTCACCCCTTTATAGCATGGAAATGTCCCGATTCCACGTACCTTCCATGCTGCACCCTGTTGTGGGGTTCCTCCGTTCGTCAGGACTTGTTTTTATGTTCCCTTGAGGAGTCTTGTATGTTTCAGTCAGGAGAGGTTAAGAGCTGCTTTTTACTCTGCCGCCATCTTAACCCGGAACCCCAATATTAACTCTACAGCTTCTTTTTTATAATGATGACAACAGTGACACCTCAAAATTCAAGTCTTATATTTTGTGGTTATATTTTTTCACAATAATTTCATGAGAAAGATGGTTCAACTATTATTATTTTTTAAAAAATATTTTATATATTTATATATGCAAAACTGTATTTAATATGTTTATATTAAAATAATTATTTTATAAAATAGTAAGTAGAGTCACAAAAAGTATACATTTTATATATATAGCTAGATAACTGGATAAAAACGAAGATTATGGTGCTGCTACCAATGAAGAATAGGACTTCTTGGTGTTTTGCAAACCAAAAATGTTCTTTTAATTACTGTGTGTGAAATGATTAGAATTAGATGACCTTTAAATCTTGGAATTTTCCTGATTCCAACCTTATGATTCTAATACCATGATACTTCCTTCTAGCAGAGTCTGAAATAAACCATAGATTTATTACAAGAAGACAAGCCTGGTTTTCATTTTTTCCTTGCATCTCTGGTACTTATTACAGAATCTTAAACAAAGTATTCACTCCGCTGGTTGAATTGCATTGGATTGTTGAATCAAGTTGAATAGATATAATAGGTCTAAGTGACAAAACCCACAATTGAACAAATATGCTTTCATTCTTTTTCTGTGTTTAAATGCTATCCGATGGATGTTTTCTTACAATGAGATGTAGGAAGGCAATTCAGTGCTGGTTTCATGATAAATATGCTAAGGGAATTGGATGAAATTGTGATCTCATTAGCATTGGTATTTGTTCCCAACATTTAAGAATACAATTACTTCTTACTTTTTTTTTTTTCTGTGTCATAATGGGAGTGGTTTTTTTTGTTTGTTTTGCTTTTGTTTCCTCTCTCCAAAAAAAAAAAAGCCTTCTATGAAGTGTATGCTCAATGTCATCAAGATCTTCTCTTTCTTTTAGTATTTTGAGAAGTACTAATGAATAATTAACTTCTCACTAACAGGTTTCTTGCTTGATCTGGTGGCATATCCGTGTAATCCTTCAAGGGAGTCTGAGTTGACAGATTTCTTGTGCTTGGGAGTTCTGAGTTGGAGTGTCCAAAAGTTGTAAATTTGCCATTAATAGAGTAAGTCCATGGTTGGGATTAGTAGAGAATGAGAGCAACTGGGTTTCTTAAAGAGAGATAATCCTCATTCAGAGATAAAGTATCTCAAGTCTCCCAACCCTGTCAAATTAGCATTAGCCCCCCCCCCTACTTCTACCTAGTAGAGATTAAGGAGAACAAATCTTTAAAAAATAGATGGTTTTAGATTTGTGGTTTTACTTATATTTGTTCTGAATATTTCGCAATATATCATGTTACTTAAATTTAAATTGTACATATATGTATATTTGCTATACAGACATGTTTTATTTTCATGTAGTCAAGTATATCTATATTCTCCCTATTTTTACTTTTCTTCAGTTGAAAAAATCCTCCACAAGTGATTTTTTTTTCATTTCCATCAATCATTTCTCTAATTAAATGCATGATTTTATAGTATAGGATAAGGATCTCAATTCTTGTCTAGACAGATTATCAACTAATGTTCCAAATACATATTTTTTAAATAGCTCCCTTCTAGGTCTACATTTTCCATATGTTTATCAAACACTAAAATTCTGTAGACAGTTGACAAATACTTTAGTCATCTATTCTATTCCAATGCTCTGTGTCTATCCATTGTTCCATGATCAGGCTATCTACAATACGTAAGTCTTCCTTCTCTCTTCCAACTCCTCTTATCTTACTACAGTCTGGCTTTAGACCTTATTATTCCTCCAAAACTGCTCTCTTCAGTTACTAAAGATCTCTTAATGTTAAATTCAATGGCCTTTCCTCCATCCTCATTCTTCTTGTCCTCTCTTCAGCCTTTAAAACGGTTGATCACTCTCACCTACTAGATATTTTCTTCTCTAAACTATTCTCTCCTGCTTCTCCTCCTATTTATCTGATGGTCTCCTTTGTTGAATCCTCTTCCAGATTACACCCTCTAACCATAGATTCCGCAGTCATGTCCTATTTTTTTTTCTTTTCTCTTCTCCCTCTGAATTACTAAGTTTGATGTTCATCAGCTCTCATGGGTTTAATTACCACCTCTCTGATGATAATTTTCAAATCTACCTGCCCAGCCCCTAAAACTCTAGAGACTTCCACTTTCATATCTGCAACTTCTTTTTATATATCTCAAATTGGATGATTGGATGTTCTATAGATAGTTTAAACTCAACATGTCCAAAATGGACATCAATTTCTTTTCTAAACCTTTCCCTCATTATACCTTCCCTCTCAATGTAGAGGACCACACTATTTTCTCAGGTTTTTTCAAGCTAAGAGGTTCCTTCAGCTGCTCTTCATTCCCATTTTATCCTTCATAGCCAAGCTGTCACCTAGTCTTGTCAACGTCACCTTTACAACATTTCTCAAAAATGCTCCTTTCTTTCCTCTGACACTGGCTCCACTCTAGGGCAGGCTCTCATCACCTCACCCCCACATTACTGCAATAACCTGCTGGGAGGTCTGTGTGCCTCAAGCCTCTCTCCACTCCAATCCAATCCTCATTAAGCTATTAGAGTTTTTGTTTTATTTTTTCCTAAAGTACAGCTCCAATAATGCCAACTGCCTTTCCTCCAGTGAATAAACTCCAGTGGTTCCCCATCAACTACAGGATCTAATACAAAATACTGTGTTTGGTATTCAAAGCCCTTCATCAACTATACCTTTCTTACCCTTCCAGTCTTCTTATACCTTACTCCCTAATACATATTCTTCAATTCAGTAACACTAGTCTCATGGCCTTTTTAGGAACAAGATATTCTGTCTCTACTCCATTTCCCATCCTAGGGATGCTGTCCTTCCTCTGCTCTGATAAATGAGCCATCTTCTACAGGAAGTCTTCCCCAAGCCTGCTTAACGTCAATGTCCTTTCTCTTGTTATTTCCTTCCTATTTATCTCGTAATAGCATAATTAGTATGTATCTATTTGTATATTGTCTCTTCCATTGGATTGCAAGATTCTTGAGGGAAGGGACTGTCTTTTGCCTCTCTTTATATCCCTACAATTTAGAACATTGCTTGGGCACACAGTAGGCACATAATATATGTCAGTAGTAGTAGTATTACTATTTCTATTATTATTAAACTACCTGATCTATCTTCTTTTCTAATCATGCATTTCCTTGACAATGTGATTTGTGATGAGACAAAGGAAGATGATCAGTTACAGAATCAGTGTTATAGATTTTCAATTATGCCAAGAGATTCAAAGAGCATCCATAGATTTTTATTGATGACTTGGTTAAAGGATCAGATTGTATGATATCTTTAAACTTTGACAGGTGACAGCTAAGAGGATAAGTGACACAATAGATGAGAGGATTAGGTAAGCTAAAATATTGGGGTGTAGATAAGAGAAAATGTAGGAATAAATAAAAAAGTCTTATTCTTAGATGAAAGTAATTCAAATTCCAGGTATTTTAAAATAAAAATTGACTAGAGAATAACTTATCTGAAAAAAGTAATGACTGTTGAATAAAAACACAGCATGAGTAATAGTATAATGTAAAAGCAGGCAAGATAATAATTGTTTACTTAACACTGAATTGAAGAGTCATACTGTCTAAGATTCATGAGATCGAAATCTCTTACTCCATTCTGGTCACTAGTCATCTGAAATATTGTTTTTAGTTCTGAACACCAAATTCTTCCCTCCTCTTCCTTTTCCATTTTCTCTTGCTGTATGTTTGTATTCTTCAGACTAGATCTCCCTATTTTTCTGGTCAAGAAAAAGTGATCACTCAGAGGTCTCACCCTATAACTTTACAGACTTGAGAGCATTAATTACCTCCATTTCCTATTCAGAGGCAGCTAGGTGGTCTTGGTGGATAAATGACTAGATCTGAAGTCAAGAAGATGAGTTCAAATCCTATCTGAAGCAATTAATACCTGTGTGACCATGAGTCATTAAATAACCTTTGTTTTCTTTAATACATTGTAGAAGCAAATGGAAAACCACTTCAGTATCCTTGCCAAGAAAACATGGACAGCATTGCAGTGCTATGATCCCAAGTCACAAAGACTCAGAAATGACTAAACAATGGCAATGCAGTTATGCATTATAACTATTTCAGTTTATAACGTAGGTGGTAAAGGCGATAGATTGCAAGGGCTGGAATCAAGAAGACTCATCTTCCTGAGTTCAAATCTGGCCTCAGACATTTACTAGCTATGTGGCCCTGAGAAAATCACTTGTCTCCATTTGCTGTCGTTTCCTCATCTATAAAATGACCAGGAGAAGGAAATGGCAAATTGCTCCAGTATCTTTGCAAATAAAAACTCAAATGGAGTCAAAAAGTGTTGGACACAATGGAAACAACTAAACAACAACATTTTCTGTTTAGGCTGGTTCAGTCCTCCTTAGGGAAACCAGTGATTCCTCCATTCATTGGTACTTACCTTAATGCTGCAAAAATCAGATCAGCTTTAGCTCAACTGCATCCTAGAACTGCTAAGCCCAGTGATCCACTAGCTTCAGCCTCAGAGGCAGCAGGAGCTCCACATATACCACCATACCCAACGTTGACATGGAATTTTAAAAATATCATTGAAAAGCCAAACAGCATCCAAAGATAGGTGCTTAGTCTTATTAAAAGCCATGATTTCATGTCTACATATTAATCAGGATCTTAATATACAGAATCTCAGAATCTCTGCTTTATATACACAAACATACACACAAATCTTCAGAACATCAAGCACAAAAGTTTACAAGCATTTCATTAGAGGTCTCTAGTGAGGAGGAGCCCAAAACTTTCCAAAATATTCTAATTGACTGGGATAACAGTAATTGTTGGGAAGTTTTTCCTGACATCAATCTAAAATTTGCCTCTTTTGTGAATTTTGCCTATGTTCTCCTAATTTTTCTCTCTGGATACAAATAGAGTAGGTCTGTTCTCTCTTCCACATGAGATCCAACAAAAAACTTGAAGATAATTATTGACATATTTCTTACATTGAGTAATTATCCTTTTCCCTGAGTGAATATCCCTCATTTTATTAAATAAAATACTGGGCCAGGAAGCAGTATGAGAAGAATCTAAATCTGGCCTCAGATTTTGCAAACTTTATGTTTATGGTAAAGCCACTTACCCTCTGCTTGTCTCAGTTTTCTTAGTTGTAAAATGGGCATAATAATGGTTCCTACCTCACAGGATTGCTGAAAGGATCAAATAAAATCATACAAGTGAAGAGTTTAGCATAATGTCAAGCATATATCATATGCTAAATAAATGTGTCCTTATCACTTTCTCAGTGTTATTTCTAGATGCTTGTGAGAGTGTTTCATTTGGTCTAGATGGTCTCTAAGATTTCTTTCTCTAATATTTTGTAGTTCTGAAAATCTAGATACCCAATGATTTCCTAGAATAACTTAAGAAATGAAAATGATAGACTTACTTCTTGAGAAACATATATATAGAGATGGAGAAACAGAATGGATACAAATGAAACTACTCAAATTGTTTTAGATTTTTGAGATGAGAACCACACAAAGAATTCATGATACAAAAAAAAGACAGTTTTTTTTTCCTTGTGTAGAGAATTGTGGATGGAGTAGGAGCCAACACCAGTCATTAGCTGATCTACAAGCCTACAAGATTGTTATAGTACATATGGAATAATTGCACTTTGCCCCAGAGAACCTTGAATTATATATATATATACCTAAGTCTTTGACAATCCAAAATCTATATTTGACAGAAGAATTATGTTAATTGTCCTTAAAACAATCAAAAAGCTTATTTATTCAAGAACATAGAGACATATTTAAATGTATGTTCTATGAATTATTGAATTTGGCACTTTTCCCAAGGTAAAATGCTAAGAAGAGAAGAAAGGTACATAAAATATTGCTTCTTCCTTTTAATGGCAATGAAATTTATTAATGTTATTGGTATTATCAATCCTTTAAATAATAGTTTTTCATGAATATGTATATATATAATTCTTCTTTGTTTCAAATACTATAAATATAGAGACAGTGCACTGGAAAAGTAACAGCAAAGTAAATTATGCATTGAGATCATACTCCAAACTGTCTCCTACAAGTGTCCTCATTGCTTTTCATATTTATTAATTCAAATTACATAGAAACAAAACACATTGGAATCATGATTACTTACTTTAATTCCTAAATTCTAAAATTTATGTCAACTTATGCTTACTGTCCCTCCATAGATTTATACATTTTTATTGGTAGAATCTGGCTTCCAACTTGTCTTTCAGAGTCATGAATGGGTTGAATGCCATTTTTGAACTCAGAACATGTGTATTTGAGTTCTCATTTTACCTTTTCCTATTTGTATAAACTTTTTTCAGGTCACTTTTTTTGGACTTCATTTCAGTCATCTGTGAAGGGATCGAACAATATATCTTTCCTGGCTTTAGATGTGTGATCATATGACCCAATGAAGAAATTTGTTTATCCCTCAAACACATTTAGCTCCCCTATTCAGCTTATACTTAAGTAATTTAAATGACTGGAGCTCACAAGGTCATAGGTATCCCACTTTATTTTTGCATGTCTGACAATTAAAAAGTTTCTCACTGTGTTGACAAGCTCTTTTCTGGATCTTTTATTGATTTGTAATAGTGTTTTCTATTCTTTGGTCATAGTTATATGAATGCTAAATGCTAGGAACAGAGTTTGAACTCAAGTCTTCTGACTATTTTCTAACATTATTTCTACTATGCAATGCTATTTCCTACACTCATATATTTCTAATAGATATAAATACTTCATGTTCTATAGAGCTAACTCCCCTTTGAAAATGAATTGAGACAAGTTAGTTCTTTTAAAAACATTTCATGATGACAGAATTATATATAAATCTATAAAAACTTAAAGTTTATCATGAAAATTGATGACATATTTCATGGATAACTTGTTTTATTTGATTTTATAGTTCTAAAAAATTGCTCCTGAAATTTCTAAGTTTTAGAATTGATTTATATTTATTATATAGTTGACAAATGCATTTTATAGTTTAATGAAAAAGATTAAAAACTTATTTGGTAGAAAAGATTGATTTCTATTTTTCATGTTATCATAGATTTAAAAAATTAAAGGTGAGTGTAAAATGGATGGAGACTACCCATAACTTGAAGTTCCTCTTTAATTCTAGTTTGTGTACTCTGAGGGCTCTAATCACAAATTATTCATCAATGTGACCACCATTCATCAGTTCCTGACTACCTTGGTGATAGAACCTTCAATGTCATAGTCCAGGGTGACTATCTAGAGCCAAAATGAAAGCTTAGGAAGAAAATATGAAGTGGAGTGGTCAGGTCCCAACTTCATATCACTAAAAATAGGAATAATGATTCTCATGTTACCTCTCTATCTCCCTGAATTGACTCAAGGCTAAATGAATAATTGCATGTAAAAAAACAAAATAAAATCTTAATTATTTTATTAGAGTATATTGCTAAAAAGGCAGAAAGATGCAGTGATAGAGGTACTGGATTCAAAATGAAAAGATAAATGTTCAAAACCATGCATTGTTGACCATTATTACTTTGGTCCATTATAAAGTGACAGATTTATATTGAATAGATAGAGCACTGGTCCTAGAGTCAGGAAGACCTGAGTTCAAATTTGAACTCAGACACTTAATACACTTAATAGATACGTGGCCCTGGGCAACAGAGAGAGAGAGAGAGAGAGAGAGAGAGAGAGAGAGAGAGAGAAACAGAGAGAGAGAAACAGAGAGAGAGAAACAGAGAGAGAGAGACAGACTGAGGGAAAGGAAGAGAGAGAGAGATGGATGGATGGATGGATGGATAGATGAATAGACTCATAGATAGATATTCAGATCTTATATTATGGCAGTTCCTACAAATCTGAAAGCAATTCAAGTGACAGCTAACAATTACCTGTCTACCAATAGTACATCAGACTCATTTCTAGAGGTATGACCACGAAGTGAATAATTTTCTTACCTACAAAAAGTTATGAAACAAATAATTAAGGCATGTGTGAGTTTTGAAATGTATCAAAGGGAAAAAAATACATCAATGAAATGACAAATCATTAGAAGAACTGACAGCATAATTACTGTTGATTAGTTATAGTTAGGGCAGGGCAAATTCCTTGCTGAGAAGTCCTATCCATCACCTAAGAATACAAAGGACTAACCTTTCATATGTGGGATTTTGGAGATATGGACTTTATTTTCTCCTTGACTCTGTAGGTCCTTATAATTGACATATGATGTTATCTGTTAGGTTCAGCTTCAAAATGTTAATGGTAACATTCTATTTGAAGAGCTTAACTTTCATTTATTTCCTTTCATTTATTTTATATAATTTAGTATAAAACTAATTCATCATATATAATCCTTTAAATAATATATGTAATTAGAATGTTGGAAAGGCTAGTCCCAGTTGTTAATTAACTGTGTGTAGACATTGATAGATAAGGAAAGTGCTGGCTTAAAAGTTCTGATAGTAAACCTTCTTAAGTTAAGTACACATCTTTTCTATCTCCTGATTCTGAATAAAGATAAGAGAAGCAATCATAGAGTCCATTGTAAAAGTAAGAACAGTATTTCCTTTTCTAGGAATGTATGTCATTAGTAGTCTTCATTTTTATGACTCAGAGAGACACCTCTGTGTATATTTAAATGTATTCTTGTGAATTATTCTCTGTTTTAATACAGTGGTACCTCGATACACGAGTACCACAAGTCATGAGCAATTTGAGATATGAACAGTCAGGATTGAGATTTTTTTGCTTTAACTCATGAGTGGATATTTGAATCACAAGCTTCTGTCACTGTGAGGAGCCCAAGGTAGATGAGGTAATCGGTATGATTGAGATTAAGTAAATGTTGAGGATTTGGGAAAAAAAAATAAACAGTTATTGAAAAGACACACCCAGAAAAACTTGCAACAGGTCGTGTGATGACATTTGTTTCACACATTATCGAAATGTTCTGAAAGCAAGGAAGAAACAAGCTTCCATGATAAGGTTTTTGTTGAAATGGCCTCTAAGTGAAATCAAGGAAAGTGGCAAAACAGATAAAATTCAATGAAGAAAATGGTGATAAATAAGTAAAGTAAAAAAAAAGAGCAAGTAAGTTTACCAATTAAAGTTACATATCATAAGTAATATGTTAGGTCAGTTTTGCATTTAAATGTAGCATTATGTATGTAGAGAATAAGTTATGTTAGTTGATAGCACTTGAAATGAAAACCTCCTCTAGTATCTTCTTCTGACCTTGAAGGTAAATAGCATTTCATGAGCAAATTTATTTCTTTAAAATCTTTCTTATTATCTATACATAATTTTGTTGTTTATAAAATATATTTTCATATTTAAAAGCATGTGAAACAAAAAAAATTAGTGTGTTTTTGGGGGGCCAGAACAGATTAATTCCATTTCCATTAATTAAAATGGTGAAATTCGATTTGACACATTAGTACATTGAGTTATGAGCTTGGCCATGGAACAAATTATACTCCTATGTCAAGCTACCACTGTATCCAGACGTCTTTTCCTAAAATATTGTCTGAAAATAGTAGTGACAGAATCAATAAAGTGCTTGGACTTTGTACTAGAATTTATTAACTATAGCTAACATACTTTGAATATTGGGTTTTACCAATCAATGATTCACATCAACTCTCAAAAACCTATAAAAACAACTGTGAACATCCACAAAGATGTCTATCATTGCAGACTGACTCTATTTACCCATGACTAAAGTCAATTTTCAGTTCAGAATTATGGCCCAGAGATTTCCTTATTTCTTACATTTTGGCAATCTGATGGGACAGTGGAAAATGATTCAGGACTCAGGTCATCTCTGGAGAAAAATTCCTGGGGACACCCAGAATTTCCGTGAGGGACTCTGGATTCTGACTTCTCATTAAAGTTACCCGCCATTCTGAGCTGATGTACACCTCCTCTCTAAAGGGATGATTTTTTTTCCCCCTCTGAACTGTGTTGTGTTAAGTCTTGTCTTTTGTATATTGTTATTACTTTCCTTTTCTTTATAATTTCTAGAATTGAGAAAAGAAGCCCCCACAGGGACTTGATTCTCCTCTAGAATATATACCTGAGTATTTTACTTTTTTTTTCTTTTAGGAAAAGGTTAATAACTTTTGTTCAAAGGAAAATTTGTGTATATGTGTTCAAGTCTTTGACTCATTAGTATACCTGATTGTTGGGGCCTTGCCTAACTGTGTCTTTGTTATTCATGAGCTCCAAAGTAGTATTTGAAAGAAGTTCTCAAAGTTGTGAATTGGCTAACCAAGAGCATTTAAATTGTGTAACTTTATCTATGCAAATTCTGTGGGAATCTTGACAGTGGTCTGTCAAAGCAAAAAATCAGAGTGAAAGAGAAATTTAAACTAAAAAAAGGTTATAAATGTGTTAGAATTGATTATTGATAATGCTCAAGTAAAATATTTAAATATTGATGAGGATATTCTGGATAGTAGAATTGTATGTACCTCTAGAGTGTGTATGTAAATTAGATAAGATGAAGGAAATTCATTAATTTTAAAGGTTTTGTTCTGCTGTTCTTTAAGAAATGGATATTGGAGGGCAGTTGGGTGGTTCAGTGGCAGTCTCAAACACTTCCCAGCTGTGTGACCCTGGACCAGTCACTTAATCCCCATTGCCTAGCCCTCACCACTCTTCTGCCTTGGAACCAATACATAGTATTGATTCTAAGGCAGAAAGTAAGGGTTTAGAAAAAGAAAAAATAAATAAAAAGAAAGGAAGGAATGGGTACTGGACATTCCATTCCCTTAGAGACCCTTCTTGGACAATAATTAATGACTATCTTAAAATATTTCACTTATTTATTTATTTTAAACCCTTAACTTCTGTGTATTGGCTACTAGGTGGAAGAGTGGTAAGGGTGGGCAATGGGGGTCAAGTGACTTGCCCAGAGTCACACAGCTGGGAAGTGTCTGAGGCCGGATTTGAACCTAGGACCTTCTGTCTCTAGGCCTGACTCTCTATCCACTGAGCTACTCAGCTGCCGCCTTATCTTAAAATATTTGAAGTGCTGTCACATGAAAGAAAGATGAAATTTGTTCAGAAAATAGAATTTTGAGTTATGGGAGGAAATTGAAAAGTATCTAATTTAGACTTGTGTAAGGAAAACTTTTTAATAATAAAAGTGATACAAAATAGAATGGGTTATCTTGAGAGGTAATGGGTTATATCTCATTTGAGGTCTTCAGGAAAAGCCTGGGGGTTCTACTTGTCTTATATATTTATATATATTTTTTTTCCTGGTTTGAGTTAGACAAGGTAGTGTTCCCTTTAGTCCTTCTCTATTTTAAAATTATGGAATTCTATGGATTTTTGAGCTCAAAAGGAGGACATCTACCTTTTACATTTGCATTTCTAGTATTTGGCATAATTCCTGGCACACAAGTGCTTTTGCTTCTGACTGCTATCTCCTTTAATCTGCCCTCTCTCTTTCATCATTCTCCCTTTTCATTTAGCCCCTCCTCCTCCTAGTGTTGGGTATGATAGATTTCTATTTTATGACTTTTTTCCTCTTTGAAATAGTTCAGATGAAAGTTTCAAGCATTGTGCACTACTTCCCATTTTCTCCTCCACTCTAAAACCTCTTTCTGGTGTACCTCTTTTATGTGAGAAGAATTTTCTTATTCTTCCTCTCCTTTCCACCTTCATCTAAGTGCATCTCTTTTCACATTTTACTCAGGCTTCCTTTTTTTTTATTTTGAGAACATTTCAACAACTCCCACAAATACCCTTTGTTTAGGTAGACTTCTTCTGAAAAAAAAATTGGGGGAGTTTCATGCAGCATCTTTCTATTTGGAAATGTGAATGGTTTACCTTGCTAAGTTCCTCATGATTTATCAGTAATGTTTACCTTTTTATGTCTCTCTTGAGACTTATATATGAATGTCAGTTTTTCAAATTTAGCTCTATGTTGTTGTTTTTTTACTTGTAATGCCTGGAAGTTCATTTCATTTCATACCCATGTTTATTGCTCTATTATATATGTATATGCATATATATTACATTATTATATTATATTCATTATATATATTCATAATATATATATTATACTCAGCTGTTGTTTTTTATAATGCCTGCTGATTTCTTCTTTTTGAAGAAAATTTATTTTCTCAATTACATGTAAAACAATTTTCAAAATACATTTTCCAAAATTATAAGATCCAAATTATCTCTCTCCCTCATGTCCCTGACTAGCAATGGTAAGCAGTTTGATCTGGTTTATACATGTATTATTATGAAAAAACAGACTTCCATAGTTGTCATTGTTGTAAAAGAATACTAATATAAAACCAAAACATCAAAATAAAAACGCAAATAAACTAATGTTAAAAATATTATACTTGGATCTGCATTCTGCCTCCAACAGTTCTTTCTCTAGAGGTGGGGAGCATCTACATTATTAGTCCTTCTGAATNATATATGTATATGCATATATATTACATTATTATATTATATTCATTATATATATTCATAATATATATATTATACTCAGCTGTTGTTTTTTATAATGCCTGCTGATTTCTTCTTTTTGAAGAAAATTTATTTTCTCAATTACATGTAAAACAATTTTCAAAATACATTTTCCAAAATTATAAGATCCAAATTATCTCTCTCCCTCATGTCCCTGACTAGCAATGGTAAGCAGTTTGATCTGGTTTATACATGTATTATTATGAAAAAACAGACTTCCATAGTTGTCATTGTTGTAAAAGAATACTAATATAAAACCAAAACATCAAAATAAAAACGCAAATAAACTAATGTTAAAAATATTATACTTGGATCTGCATTCTGCCTCCAACAGTTCTTTCTCTAGAGGTGGGGAGCATCTACATTATTAGTCCTTCTGAATTGCCCTGTATCTTTGTTGCCCCATTTTAACAACAGCATTAATAAAGTGGAGAATGTTAATGAGAAGGCAACAAGGAAAGTAAAAGGCTTTGAGTCTATGTCATAAGAGGATCACACAAAGGAAATGGAGATGCTGCCAAGGGAAATAGCCAAAACTCTAAATTGCAGAAAGAGGATCATCAGTGTTGGTAAGGGGAATTTCCTTATCCTGAAGATCTGAGAACTCCATAATCATGAAATAACAGGTTTCCATCCTATCTCTTTTTCATATTCAAAAGTAGAATGAGTTGCTTTAGCCTGGAGTCAGTTGTACTTCTTTGAAGATCTTTAGGTGATGACTAAATGATCACGTGTTGGGTAGATAATAGAGAGGATATTATTTTAGGTTCTTGATTAGTTAAGGTGACCTTCCAATCACTAAATATCTTGACCCTTTATCTTGAGAGGAGAATCTATACCTGGGTTTATCTTTCAACTCCTCCCTACACTGGCTATACTGACACCTTAAAATTTTGGACATGAAAACATCTTGGCCCCAATGTCTTACCTAAAATCTTTTCTTTGTGAAGCTTTCATGTTTATTCTCTGTTAAAAAAAGTAATTTTTATTTAAAAAGCAAATACACACAAGGCTCAGACTTGAAATTCTTCTATCTTTGGAGAATGTCTTCCAAGTTCTTTCTAAAATCTATTCAAATTCAAAATTGTCATAAATATAATCTATTCACCTTATTGTGGACCTAGAAATTGGGAAGGATTTAGCAAAATTCCAGTTGATTTATAATTCACAGGACAAATAGATATTTGATTTTTATTAAATTTATATGTTTTAATCATTAATTCCTTTTTTCTTTTGAATGGAAAGTTTTCTGGGTAAATGGTCCATATTTCTTTTGAAAAAAATCCTGATTATATTAATACCCAGGAAGGTCCATGTTGTTCCACCACCAACCACCACCTTCCTGAATTCAAAGGCATAAATTTGATAATAGATCCATTAAACATGCAGTTAAGTAAAGGTCACAAAGCTTCTATACTTCCCCACAATTTAAGAAAATACACAATTTCATCAACTTAAATTACTTTGCCTTAACAAGAGAAAAAGTAGTCTGTATGAAATTGTCTTTTATAAGTATATAACTTGAATAGAGTGTGTGAACATTTTGTTATAGATGGAGTTGTTACTTAATTTAAACTTTTTTGAATCTAAAAAAAAAGATTTTTCCAAACAGTGTGGTCCATAGGAGAAGTTGTAAGGTCACAATTTTTCTTTTGTTCAATATCTGTTTCCTGCCTCCGAACTCCATAATGCTTCTTTCCTGCCAAACATCCAGTTGGAAGATGCTATTTCCAGTAACCTAGAAGCCTCCAATGTATTATAACAACCAAGCCTCTCTCTCCAGGCAGAATTCTAAATCCTAAATCTATTTTGCAAAAAGCATTCATTGAGGGAGGATCAGTGGAATAGACTTGAGGTAAGTGATGTCAGCAAGACAGTGTATGATAAACCCAAAGAGCCCAACTTTTGGGACAAAAATCCACGATTTGACAAAAACTGCTGGGAAATTTGGAAAACAATATGGGAGAGATTAGGTTTAGATCAACATCTCATAACCTACACCAAGATAAATTCAGAATGGGTAAATGACTTGAGTATAAAGAGGGAAACTATAAAAAAAATAAGTGAACACAGAATAGTATACCTGTCATATCTCTGGGAAATGAAAGATTTTAAAACCAAGCAAGAGTTAGAGAAAATTACAAAATGTAAAATAAATAATTTTGATTATATTAAATTAAAAAGCTTTTGTGCAAACAAAAACAATGCAACCAAAATCAGAAGGGAAACAATAAATTGGGAAAAATCTTTATAACAAAAAACTCTGACAGGGGTCTAATTACTCAAATATACAAGGAGTTAAACCAATTATATAAAAAATCAAGGCATTCCCCAATCGATAAATGGGCAAGGAACATGAATAGGCAATTTTCACATAAAGAAATAAAAAACTATCAATAAGCACATGAGAAAGTGTTCCAAATCTCTAATAATTAAAGAAATGCAAATCAAAACAACTCTGAGGTATCACTTCACACCTAGCAGATTGGCTAAAGTGTTAGAAGGGGAGAGTAATGAATGCTGGAGGGGATGTGGCAAAATTGGGACATTAATGTATTGCTGGTGGAGTTGTGAACTGATCCAACCATTCTGGATGGCAATTTGGAACCATGCCCAAAGGGCTATAAAAGACTGCCTGCCCTTTGATCCAGCCATATCATTGTTGGGTTTGTACCCCAAAGAGATCATAGATAAACAGACTTGTACGAAAATATTTATAGCCGTGCTTTTTTGTGGTGGCAAAAAACTGGAAAAGGAGGGTATGTCCTTCAATTGGGGAATGTCTGAACAAATTGTGGTATATGCTGGTGATGGAATACTATTCTGCTAAAAGGAATAACAAACTGGAGAAGTTCCAGGAGAACTGGAGAGACCTCCGGGAACAGATGCAGAGCGAAAGGAGCAGAGCCAGAAGATACACAGAGACTGATATACTGTGGTAAAATTGAATGTAATGGACGTCTGTACTAGCAGCAATGCAATGACCCAGGACAATTCTGAGGGATTTATGGTAAAGATGCTACCCACATTCAGAGGAAGGACTGCAGGAATGGAAACAGAAGAAAAACAACTGCTCGAACACATGGGTTGGGGTGGACATGATTGGGGATGTAGACTCGAAACTACCACACCAATGCAACTACCAACAATTTGGAAATAGGTCTTGATCAATGACACTTGATAAAACCAGTGGAAATGCGCATCAGCTATGGCGGAGGGGAGTCAGGGGTGAAGGGGAAAGTAAGAACATGAATCATGTAACCATGTTAACTTTTCTAAAAAATAAAAATTATTAAATAAATTGAAAAAAATCATTCATTGAACCTCTATGTACATGCCTGGAGCTAGGCACTAAGGATACAAAAAAAAAAAAATACGATACTACCTGAAGGAGTTGCCATTCTACTGCAGAGAATGCTGAATATAAATATACACAAATATTGGTGATATGGAATATGCCTATGATTTCATTTTGATAACATATTTTCTCCCAAACCAAGTACTATCTTTGCAATGTGTAGTTTCATAATGGCCTCTAGCAAGGAGGGGATAAGTGACTTATAATGTCTCACACACACCGCCTTTAAGGGTTAGAGCCTGGACACAGGTCTTCCTAGTTCAGAGGTTCTGATATCTAACGTCATTCTGTTTCTCATATACTTACAAAGTATTATAGTTTAAATATAATGCAATTTGTGGGAGGAATGGCAAGATCACGAATGTTTGCGATGGGGTGGAGGGAAAGGGGAGTAAGAGAAAATCAGTTAGGAGGTGGTTGTTGAGCAAAGGAGTCCATATGAAGAGAGACAGCATTTAAAGCTAGTTAAGAAAAGGAGGAGGACTATAGATGCCAGGGGAGACAGTCTGAGTGAGTAGCCATCATACGTGACCCCAGAAGGTAGCACACAGGAAGGGATGCTCATGCTTTATTCAAAGATCCAGATTCCCTCAAGGCTCAACTTTAAATATCATTTGAGATAAAGAACCAGTATGATACTGGTGGAAGACTGATGCTTATCTACAGGACAGTAAAGTGAGGGTATTTTCTATATTACCTTTAATAAGGAGAGAGGATACAGAGCAGAGAATTGAAGATGTAGAGTATTAGATAAAGAGTAGAGAAGTATGAATTTAACGCTAATGGATGAATGGTACCATTAGGGTTAAGTTCATACTTCTCTACTCTCTACTCTCTCTCTCTCTCTCTCTCTCTCTCTCTCTCTCTCTCTCTCTCTCTCTAAATATATATATATATATATATATATATTTGTTTGTTCATTCGTTCATTCATTCATTCATTCATTTATCTGTTTATTTATTTATTTATATGAGTCTAGAGTCTCTAGACTTTTATCCATCAAACTGATTTTCCTCAATGGACAGAGGAGGAGTCTGAGCTATTCTTTGTAGGAAACTTACGTAGAAGAGATTGTTGAAACCATTCTGGGTGTGATTGAAAGAGTTTGTATAGAATCAGGATGTGGGATAGGGTTTTCTGAGAATAAAATAAATAGGCTAGTTTTGTTGAAACATAGAGTGTTTTCAGGGAGTAATGATTATTCAGTCTAGAAAGGTGGATTGGAGGTGGTAGGAAAGAATTTTAAAAGCAAGAGTGAGGAATTAATGCTTTATCTCTGAGGCAACCTCTTTTCTTAATAAAATTTACCTCTTTTTTATCAGGTCCTGTTAATTCCTATTATTTATTTAACTACTTGGTCCATTACAAAGAGTCAGACTGAATTCATCAAAGTCATAGCAGAATAATTCTAGGTTTCACCTTGACAGGATTACTAAATTAGTAATAGGTCTAGATTACTACCTGGACTTTAGCAGTGTTGTGATAAATAATAGTATGCCATTATTATGGAAGAGATTGCAGATAATTCAATAATATATTTAGATGGATTTGGAAGTGGTTGAATGTTGAGGCTGAGAATAGTTTCTAATGATTCAGCATTAATTTCACAGGTAGTCTCCAGTTGAGTTTTCCAGTATTCCATACTTTATCTAATGCTGTCATTTTTAGCAGTGCCTCACAGACATGGGTGGTTCGTTTCTCTATTTCCCAGATGATACATAGGTTGGAAACACAGATAATATTCTATATGACAGAATGACAGAATCAGGATCCAAAAAGATCTCAATAGGCTAGATAATTGGGCTAAAATTTCATAAGATGAAATTCGATGAGGAAAATACAAAGTATTATAGTTTGGTCCTGTGACTGACATATGACAGAGGGAAAAAAATCAAGCCAAAAGAGGATTTCTACCTTTAGTTAGGGCAAGGTCTAGAGGTCAAAAGGAATGAACAGTCTATATAAGGAGTGATTAATGTTTGTACTTTTACTACACATTTATTAACCTAATTATGTATTTGAAGCACAGAGTTGAGAGAAAGTGATAAATGAAGCAATAGAAAAGAAGGGAAAGGAAGTATTAAAGAAGATGGGGAATCCAGGCACAGAGACCAGAAGAGTAATATTACTGTGTAAAAATGCTATGTGTGAGAGAGAGACAGAGACAGAGAGAGATAGGAAGAGAGTGTATGAAATTATTTTTCACATATTGTATTAACTCGTATATATTTGGGAGAATTATTGTGTATTACCAAGTTTGGGATCTGAGTCAAAAATACCATCTAGTCTGCTACTTTTTGTTTTTTCTTGTATTTGGGAATCCCAAAGAATGTCTTCCTCTTTAACAGAATTTGGTTTATAAATGAAGGAAATATGGCCTGCTTACTTGTGGGGATGAGGTGGATGGGGAGATTGATGGACCATCTCTTAATTAGCTATCTCCAATTAAAAATGTCTTTGCATGGACAAGGGAAGAGCTGAATAATGAGGTCCTAAAATCTTCTTATTAGACTTAGACTGAAGCAGCTCAGATTGTCCCTGGTTTGCAAGAGAGCCATGGGATACTTCTATCACTTTATTGCTTATAATGATGGCCTAACCAATAAACCTGATAAAATAAATAAATATATTCAGACCCTACCCCACCCCAATCAGACTCTGGAGATAATTTTAATCAAAACAGTGAGAGAAGCTATTTTGGTGTAGTTGCTTAGTTTATTCACTGCAAATCCTTTTTATGGTCCTGATTGGTCATGGAGGACCACAGGTCCTCCACTATCACAGTTATGTTTTGAAAGAGAATCACCAGGAAAAGATCTATTCCAAAAGGGTCAATTTACAGTCAGTGAGGTAGTCAAATAAAGATAGTTTTAATAAGATTAGAAAGGAGCTCATATGTACTTAAAGTTTTCAAAAATTATCTTTTAAATGGGTATTTCATTTTCTGTATCTTTCTATAGAGTACATGCATATAAATATTCACATTGAAGTTTTGTTACTTAATTTTGCTTTAGATGTGGGTGGTTTTCTCTGATGTCCTCAGGAATTAGTTCATAGAAAATACTTTGATGTTGAGACCTAAATAGACATTACAATTAGGAAGAGCATTAAAAACCATCTATTTTTTCATTAGACAAATGAAAAAAAAGGTTTCTCAGAGATGTTAAGTGCAACATAATAATAGTATTATGTAGTATTGATTTCCTTGAACTTGAGAACAAGATATTAAGTGTTTTATAATTTTCTATTGATTTCACAGTCTTAAGCATGGACTGTGTCTCAGCAGTCATCAAATGCAAACCCTACACAAATTATGAATTCTAACTACAGAAAATATTTCTATTGAGTGATAGTCGAGATTTTACTTAAATTTCTTCAGTAAGGGGGAAATCACCACCACAATATCAGTCACTTTTACTTTTAGATAATGCAGATTGGTTTGGGGAAATGTGAGAGAATAAAATCAGTGTGAGGTGTAGAAACCACATAAAGACCTGAAGTTAGATGAACTTAGAATGAGGAAGTAGAGAATTCAAATTTCAGTTCCTACACTTGCTAATGATGGAGCCATGAGCAAATTATTTATTCATTGAACTTTGAGGAAATTCTCTACAAGCATTAGATTTTTTTTTTAATTTCCAGCTGATGTCAATACTATAAGTAAATGTTGCGTATTAGCAATTTTTCTAAAATGAAAGTATTTTTGATTATTGAAAATAAGATCACAGTATAAAATATATGGTGAGGAAATATAAATGTCCTTATAGGATTTACAAAAGTATTTTAATTTCTTCAACACATTCAAATTCAAAATTGCATTTTCATATACTTGGTGGTTTCCCTCTGATTAGCTTTAATTTAAAGTTTTTAGTTGTCCTCTGAGAGCTAATCAAAAAGGTAGAAGTTCCTCCATTAATGTTTTCAAGTGACAAAAGATTTAAAATGTAATGAACATTATTTACTTAAAAGGAAAGTAGTTTTCTTTCTATGATTACAGTGAGAAAAATCAATAGCCATAATAAAAGCTCCATGAGTCATTTAAACATATGTCTTACTTCATAATTTGTACTTCCTTTTAACAATCACAGATTCTTTGAATGAAATTTTCTTTGGAAATAAAGAAGGCATGGGAAATGAAATAATTTCCCAATATTAAATGAAGCTATAAATTAGCCGCTAAATTAATTGCTATTAACTAGTAATTTTGCATAATGTCCTAGACAATTTTTGAATACATTCTTCCAATATTGATAAATAGTTTTTTATAATCATTGTTTAAATTAGAGATAGAGTTCAAACATGGAATTACCCAAGTTTATCCTTATAATAAGTATATAGCATCACGTAATTCTCTCACAAATTGTTGTATGGCAGTGTTTGTACAAGGAACTTTAACTAATTTGTAATAAGAGTAATACTTATAGTGATAATAATAATGTCATTTATAATCAGCATCACTATATTATTATTAATAATTATAGATTAAACATAAATACTATGGGACTATTTGCAAAGCACTTTACATGAGTTACCTCATTTGATTCTTACAACAGCCCTCGAGTGTGAAGGTTGAATTCTTTTTTTTCTTATGAAAGAAACAAGAAATATAAATTTTTACTAAGTGGAATAAATAGAAAACTTATTGGACCATTATGGGAGTCAATATAGATGATTTTGTAAATAATAATTGCTGCAAAACTCAACAGAATCTCTGGGTTCATTGAATTAGCAATTAGCATGGTAGTCTTTGCAGACTACTTACAAGCTTACAAATGTCTCATTGTTTTTGATATGCCTTATTGTTTTTATTGATATTTCTACCATTTAAGACTTGTCAAAGTGATTTTTACCTTTTTTTAATTTCCTGTGGAAAAAAGCAATGGCACTACAGTGAATCCAAGGTTCAAATCTTATTTCTGATGTTTTATATCTGTGTCACTTTGGGTAAATCACTTAGCTTTCCTAAACTTCAATTTCCCCATATATAAAATAAGGGGGCTGAATTGGATGCCTTCATCCTCAAGTCCCATTGATTCCATATTTGTAGTATCATATTATAGAGATATTATTCAATCAGATGCCATTAACTTTTGCATCATTGAAGAAGTCACAATATTATTCAAAAATTAATTGGCCCTCAGTTGAATATATGAGAGGACCCTATTAACCTAATCTCATTTTACTTCATAATGTTTTTAGTACGATATTATAAATGATTTTAGTGTTGAACAACTTTCTCTTCCTAGCTTCAAAATCTATGCTGATCCTTGCAACATCATATGTATCAAAACAAGTCAAATTCTGTTCATGAAACTCCAAATAAAGACCATGCATAGGGGACACTCCTAGACAAGAATTAAGTTTTTTTTAAAAAATGAAATAGTGATTTCCCTAGAGAAGCATGCAGTCTCCTGGAGGTGGGGAATGTCAACATTACTATATATATATATATATGTATATATATATATATATATACATATTTGTATATATATATCATATGCAAAATGTTATAAATTTAATTCAATAAATCAAGAACCTTTTAGGGGAATTAATTGGGCAGAAATGAACAGGATAGATTGGTTTAAAATTAGAAGTTAGCAGCCCAATTAAGAAGTTATTAGAAAAGTTTCGGAGGACAGTATAGTAAATATAGCAATAGATTTAGAATCAGAAGAACTAGGTTCAAATTCTTTGCTTCTTATTGGGGTCAAAACCGCCCAGAGTTTTAGTTTCTTCTTCAGTAAATTTAGGAAATTAGATTAGATTACATATCAGATACATTCTAAAAAGTACATGAATTCAGAAAAAGAATAAAAGGACTAGAAAATAGGAAGAGATTTAATACTTGGAACTCTTGTGAGGGCATAGAAGAAAGTTAAGAAAAGAGAGAACTTAGATTATGGAAAATTATGGTTTAAAATGGAATTTTCAGTTACTAGATATACAAATTGCTATTCTTAACTAATTCCACTAGTAACTGAAGTAGAATGGAAATAAAGCCCATGGGATTTGAAGATATATGTTGTTTTTAAAGCATTTTTCAGTCCTTCCTAATTCTCCATGACTCCATTATTGATTTTCTTGGAAAAGATACTGGAGTACCTTTCCACTTCCTGCTCCAGCTCATTTTATATGTGAAGAAACTGAAACAAACGAGGTTAAGTGACTTTCCCAAGCTTACACAGCTAGTAAGTATTGGGGGACAGATTTGAACTCAATTATTCCTGATTCCAAACCCAGCACTAGATCTACTGTTCCATCTAGCTGCAACTCCTTTTTGCATTTTATCATCAAAGAGAACTGCTCTCTGACCAACATTGTGATCTGACCTTTCCCAAATACTCAATATGGTATCATGGTACATGTGATTTAACCCTGATTCTGGGATTTATTATTTGTATGATTTTGTACAAAGCTATTTAAACTTCCTGAGGCTCAGTTTTCCTAAAAGGAAGAGTTTTGAATGGATGGGATCTAACTTTCTTTTCTGGTGTAGAGCAATGATTTTTATAAACCACGATTCCTATTCATTCAAAGTCTATTATCTATCTCATTGCCTTTGTTTGGACCATCATCCCTTCCTTGGAATGGTGAATCTTGGTAGCATAATGGGTAATATGCTGCTGCTCAAGTCCAAAAGAATATGAGTTTTTTATCCTACCTGAGATACTTATTGGTTGTATGACCCTGGACAAGTCACCTCACTTCTGTATGCCTTGGTTTTGATATCTATAAATTGTGGATAATAATAGTATTTACCTTCTAGATTTGATGTGAGGATCAAATGAAATAATATTTCTAAAAGATTTTTCAAACCATATGCTAAATTATTGTAAGTTATTATGATCCTTATGATCATGCTGAAGAAACTAAACCTGAGAGATGAAATATTCAGGGTCACAGAGCTGGTAAATACCTGAGTCAGGATTCTAATTCCTGTCTTCCACACTTCTCAACCATGTGTCATAACTGCCTCAATGAAACATTAAAAAAAAAAGACTTTAAGTGTTGAAGTGGTGGGGTTTACAGTAAGTCTAAATGAAAACTCCTGGGCAAGATTTTTTCTATTCCCCATAAATTTCTATTTTAACTTTTTTATCCCTCTCATGAATATTTTCCAAATGTTATATTTGTAGATTTTTTTGTACTGACCATTATACATATTTATGTTTTGTTTTTCCATATTACATGTTGATATAATTTCTTAATATTTGTTTTCTGAAACTTTGCAAACCATATTCTCTCTTTCCCTCCTTTCCCTTCCCCTTAACAAAGAAGGCAGGTGATATGACATATGTTTTATATATATTGCTATACAATAAATATTTTCATGTTCATCATATTATGAAAGAAGATACATATTGCTTACATTAAAGAAAAATTCATGGAGGGAATAAAGTAAAGCATGCTATGTTTTAATTTGCTTCTAGATTTTATTTCTTCTTCTATGTTGGTGAATATTCTTTTTCTAGTCATGAGTCTCTTGGTGTTGTCCTGGATCCTTGCCTTGTTGATAATACTTAAATCTTTCACATTTGATCATCATACATTATTGTTGCTACTATGTACAACATTCTCCTGGTTCTGCTCCCTTCACTTTACATCACTTTATATTAAGACTTTCCAGTTTCTTTGTGATCATCTTGTCATTTCTTATGGCACAATAGTATTTCATTGCAAGCTTATCCCAAAACTTGTTCAGCCACTTTCCAATTGAGTGTCAGCCAATTTAGTTTCAGGTTCTTGGTCACCACAAAAAGAGTTGCTATAAATACCTTTATTTTTTTTTACAGGTAGGTTCTTTTCTACTATCTTTAATCTCTTTGAGATAACAGTCCTACAAGTGGTACTTCTGGGTCAAAGGGTATGCACAATTTGATGACTCTTTGAACATGATTGCTCTCCACTATAGTTGTGTGAGTTCACAGCTCTATCAAAGAGTATTAATGTCTCAATTTTCCCCAGACCCTCTAGCATTTATCATCTTCCTTTTATGTCATGTTAGCCAGTCTGATGAGTGTGAGATAATAATTCAGAGTTATTTGAATTTTCATTTCTTCAATCGATAGTAACTTGGAGCATTTTTATGTGACTAAAAATTGTTTGAATTTCTACATCTGAGAATGGTGTGAATATCATTTGATGTGTGATAGGGAACTTCTGCGACAAGATGGAGAAGAGCGTGAGTGATGGAATCGTCAAATAAAGAAACTTAGAATTCAAGCAGGTGGCATGAGCCAGGGCCAAAAGACAGTCAGGACCACCTCCATAAATACCCTCGGACTGCACCACCCAGGGTCTCAATTGTGGGAAGAGAATCCTGGGAGGAGGGTGGTTGAAGGGAGGGTAGACCATAGACCTGCAAATCCAGCATCCACACCTCAGTGCCATAAGAAGTCCATTTCATCTGATACCAATAGACTTGAGAGCTATTAATACCACAACTGCTAAGAAGAACGCCATTAGCATTCCCTGATCTTTGATCTGTACCATGGCCGGGTCAGACCAAGGATTGTGAGAGGGAGAAGAATCTCCAGCCTGCTATCAACTTGTTACCTATAGATTTAGATCAACCTAACTGAATTAGACATAGTATAGAATTCCCAAACCTCAGTCCTTATTCCTTTTTCCTAACCCTTTAGATAAGCAATAAATCCTGTTAAAAGTTCAATCCAAGAGAAGATTGGTATTCCTTTCCTGATCAGTAAATATCTACAGCTGTAGGGAAAAGGGATTTATCAAACTGCAGTCAGAAGATCTTGTTATCCCTTAGCACATCAATACCAGCCCAAACCAATCTTTTACCATAGAATCCAACCAAGCCAAGGGACTAAAG
This sequence comes from Gracilinanus agilis, assembly GCF_016433145.1. NCBI lineage: Eukaryota > Metazoa > Chordata > Mammalia > Didelphimorphia > Didelphidae > Gracilinanus > Gracilinanus agilis. The sequence continues at coordinate 140,608,287 of NC_058135.1, forward strand.
GAGTTGTTAAAACCACATACAACTCACACTTAATACCTTTGGCTTGGACACTGTTAAAGGGGCACAGGCTTGGCCAAAGGGAACTTTATAAGCCCTGGGGATTACTAGCATATTTGGTGACCACTTGGGCAACCTCATCTCTCACTTAACCTAGATCCATCTGCCACCTGAGGATCTTTGAGCCAGCTTGGCAGGCTCTCATTATAGAGCTTGTCAGCCCAGCTACACTAGCTTTTGGGTTTTATATCATCTTTTTTTCTTTAACAGATGATTTGTTCATTGGGAAATATTGTGCATTCTTGTAGATTTCATTCAGTTCTCTATATATTTGAGAAATGAAGCCTTTATCAGAGAGATTCGTTACAATTTTTCCCAGTTTGTTTTTTGTCTTTTGTTTGCATTGCCATTGTGCAGAAACTCTTTGATTTAATGTAGTCAAAGTTATATATTTTAAATCTCATGATGTTCTCTATATCTTGTTTTGACCTAAATTTTCCCCTTATCCATAGATCTATTTTTTGTTTCCATGATTTGTTTATGGTATCACCAATTATATCTAAATCATGTATACTTTTTGACTTTACTTTGCATATGGCATGAGGTATTTGTCTATGCCTAATTTCTGCCATAGTGTTTTCCAGTTTTTCAGGAGTTTTTGTCAAATATTGAATTCTTCTTCCAGAAGCCTGGATCTTTGGGTTTGTCAAACACTTGGTTAATATATGGTCATTTACTGTTGGGTGTCAATTCTATTCCACTGGTTCTCCACTCTATTTCTTAGCCAGTACTATATTGCTTTGATGGTTGTTGCTTTATAAGATATTTTGAAATCTGGTGCAGTGATTCCACCTGCCTTCATATTTTTTTTTTCATTTATTACATTGATATTCTCAGTCTTTTGTTCTTCCATATGAATTGTTATTATTTTTCTAGCCCTATGATATAATTTTTAGGTAACTTTATTGACATGGCACTGAACAAGTAAATTAACTGGGGAAGAATTGTCTTTTTTGTTATATTGTCTTAGCCAGTTATGAGCAATTAATATTTGTCCAATTGTTTAGATCTTAGTGTATTTGTGTGAAAAGTGTTTTGTAGTTGTGATCATATAGTTCTTGGAATTGTCTTGGGAAGTAGATTCCTAAGTATTTTATCTTGTCAACAGTTATTTTAAATGAGATTTCTCTTTCTATCTCTTCTTGCTGGGTTCACCATTTTAATAAAGTTCCATAAAATCATGGACTCTCTCTGTTTAATTTATACAAAACAATTTTATTAGGAGTAGGAAGCTTCCATTTACAAAAAATGACCTCTACTAATTTAAGAATAGAGATCAGCATGTGTTGTGTAACATATTAAGAACCTGATTGCATGGAGAAGTTATATGGCTTTACCAAGATAACACAGAGGCTGTGGACCAGAGAAGGGACTTAAACCAAGATGTTCTTGAATTTGAAGGCAGCTCTCTGTACTCTACAATACCTTATTGCTCTCTTGCATACATAATGGTTGATAATAAAGGTTGGTAGAGTTGAATCAGTGCTCTGAATTTGAATTATGACTGTCACTTAGTAATGCTATAATCTTGGGAAATTGTTTAATTTCTCTGAATACCAATTTCTTTATAAAATGAAGTTGGTAGTACTTACACACCTACCTTATAAAGTTATTGCGAGAATTCAATGAGATAATGGATGTGGAATATTTTGTAACCATAAAATATCCAAAGCTATGATCCCATGTGTTTAAAAGCATTGACCCAGAGCATGTGGTCATGTAGCTAGCGACAACATTTCACTAAAGGAACCTATCATTTTCCTCACATGTGGCACTGCCACTCTTTCTATTTAACATGACTGGCTGATTTTAAACACCACAAATGTACTCAATTTCAGTAGGCCATCTGTCAGGTTATCATAACTTCCATGTTTTAAACATTTTATGCCTAACTGAATTCAAATAAAGTCATTCATATTTTTATGAACCATGGCTTTCTTTTCTCTTTTCCTTTTTAATTTTCATCTGCTCTTTTAACCACCTAAATGAACTAGTTAAAATAAGCCATGTAAAAACAGCTCTTAGTGCCTTTCATTTTACCCCTGCCTTCCACAAAATTCTAACGTTCGGGGGTGGTAGGGAAGGCATACAATAGAGAAGGATAGTGAATTTGACAAGGCCTTATAAAGGCGATGCCATTTAACATAAAGAGTTATAGGAAAGTATTTTATTTTAATCGTATAATTTCTATACTGGAATCATTTTTTAAATAATGTCATAGGATTTTAATAAATTGAAAAGAAAAAGTTTTGTGAATAATTCTTTTAAATATCTATTAATAAATATGTTGCAAAACAGAACTGCTTTGTTCTAGTTCACTTTTAAGGACATGAAAAAGGGTAATTAAAGGAATGAAAATAATTTCTCAGTTCCTTCTTTACATCATAAATAATTAAAAGGAAAATTTATTTTTCCTTTTAAAAAAATCCTTGCATTTACTTGTCTCTACATAGTACTGGAAAAATAGGCAACAATTGGACAAAGAATAATTCAATTGAGAATGTATATGGGTTATATAGGATTCCCAGTTTTTATTGTGGTACAACCATAAAGTGTATAGAATACAAACTCATGCTTTTTTTGTTTTTTTATTCTTAAAACTATTTGACTAAGTACAATGAAATGCAATCTTAAAGGCTTTCCTCACAACAGATATGTTCTGCATTTATACCTGAATTATTCAATAATCAAAGCATTTGTTAATATATAGTTTTGGTCAACAATATAATGGATGTGGACATAAAATGATTTACCAAACAAGGAGAAAGGTGTGAACCTAAGAGAAGAGATGCCGAGATAGAAGGAGATAGAAAGTCAGAGAGGTAGAAAGAAATAGGCATTATCAGAAAGTGAGACAGTGAAAAAGAGACATAGAGATAGAATGAAAGAGACAGAGAGAAAGATGTGTTATTTTTAATGAAGTTCTCCAAATATTCTATTTTTCAGACATTTTCCAAATTTTGTGAAGCTCTAGGACACTATAAAAGTTACTCATTGAATTCCAGACTTGTACAAAGCTTGTCTAATCATACACTCTGTTCACAAGCTATTCTCAGCAACACAATGATCTTAGAAAATTCTAAAGGACTCATGATAAAAAATGAGCTCCATCTCCAGAGAAAGTATCAATATAGTTTGAATGCAGATTAAGCATCCATATTCTTGCTCTCTCTATCCCTTCCTTCCCCACCCTCTCTCCACAACATGACTACTACAGTATTATGTTTTGTATGATTGCACATATATAATCTATATCAAATTACTTGTTTCCACAATGAAGTAGGGAAGGAGGAAGAGAAGTAGAGATTTTGGAAATCAAAATAGTTTTAAATGTTAAAAAATTATGTAATTGAAAGAATGTTAAAGAAAATAAATCCTTAATAACTTAACATGATTTGAAAAATAAAATGGATAAAAAATACCTGCTATGTAATCTGTGAGAGGAGAACTGGATGGGATTGTCCATCAAGTGAGTCCATACATATCTCTTTATATCTATCTCCACCTCTGTCTTGATCTCAACCTTAGTCTATGTCTGCATAATCCTCAGAGAAGTACAGGAGATGGTCAGTGAGCTGGGTCCAGATTTACAAATAAGAAAGAGACATAATTAGGTTGCATTTGAGAAATTATTCAGTTCTTCCAAAGATAAGACATTTTGCTAAGAAGTTTCCCATTGAAATATGGATATTATTATGGTGATGATCTATAGGTATTGTTTCATACTGTATTATAACTTCATGAGAATCAAATTTACAATTACCCCCCGGTGGGTCCTGTAGTGATCCAGGGGAGTGGTGATGGCCACAGGTGCATTTATCTTTCCTATTAATTCTTTGCTATTAAAATTTTAAAAAATTAATTTCCAGGACGCTAAGTAATAGTTTTTCTGGAAAGGGGGTGGTAGGCCCCAAAAGTTTGGGAACCACTGGAGTAGGGCAATAAAAAGAAGAATGGTCAGCATCAGTAAGATGCTGTTAAGAACCAAACCTCCCAAGTAGTTATGATAATCCTCTTTGTGCTCCCAATTCAAAATTCCCAACTTCCTTTCATCTAGGAGTTCCTTTCCTAAACGAGAGATCATAGTAATACCCCTGTAAAAGGGGAAAATAAAATTGAGAAATCTGATAGTAGTTTAAATATTATTGACCTCTTAACACTCTCTTCCTTGTTAGCACCCAAAGGTTGTTTTTGGCATATGATTTTAGTTATCTTCTAGGCTTCTACAAATAGTGGCTCTCAGGTAAAGCTCATGTTAAAGCTCCAGAGTTCAGTGATGTCACATTACCCAGCCCCTGGAACTCAGTTTCTCCTCTTGTTCACAGACTATATCTGGAAATTAATATACTCCCTGTCCTATTCCCAACCAGGGCTGCCAACCCCCTGACATGCTGTCACAGATGCTAAACTGGTTCTTTTTTGTTATTTGTGTCTTGACTTCGTCACTCTCTACCTACCCTTTCAGTGTCCACATAAGCTCACTCCTCTTGAATCATTCTTTTCTCAAAAATACTCTGTTTCATAAAGACCTTTTCAAATATTCACACATGGACTAGTTTATATCTCTTTGCAAACATTGCAACAAGAGAATATACTGAAACTTCTTAAATAAGGGTAACGAGATTAACAGCTTCAGGCAGCTATATAACTGCTGTCCTTCCTGCATAGCTGCTTCCCTACTGCTGCCATTCTCAGATTCTGTTATTTTACCAATAATGACTTTGACAAGACATGGAACATGAAAGACACAGATGAATGAAAAAGGAGATGAGCCGGTCATGTATACAGAATAAGAAATCAAGAGAAGAAAATCTCCATTGGTTACCCTGATAAACTAAAATATCAGGAAGGTGACAGCTAATGTGTTGAGTGGATCTTCAATAAGGATGGATGAAAAGACACTGTCAAGAATCACACAGGATTGGAAGTCATGACCTCATGATCCTCATCATAGAGGACATACACACACTAAAGAAATTGTATGAGTTCATCATAGTATCAAAATAAACAATTATCATGCATACAATTGGAATATTGAAGCAGATAAGACTTCCACAAAATCAATACTCTCTAAAACACAAACATAATTAAATAACTTTTAATATAGATATTTCTTGACTCAATTCAACAATCATTTTCTAATTACATAATATGTGCAAGGCATTGTGCTAGGGGTAGTGTTTTTTTTTTTTAATACTATAATCCTTGACAACAAGGAGTTGGTATTCTATGAGGAGAACACAAATAAAGTTTAAGGGAAGTTGATCAGATTTGATGTCTGTCCTCCAATGAACCTGATGATCCCATGTTAGAATTTTCCAAGGGGCCTGTTTCACTGAGCATAGGTATGTCCAGTAGTTGTAGGATATAGGGAATAATTAGCTAGTTGTAATTTATTAGGGATAGACTTTTGTCTAACTGTGTTGCCTTTGAGAGAAACTAAACTCTCTTCATTAGGGAAAAAAAGACTTGTAAATAGCAATGTTTTAGGTTGTTTTGATTATTTGTTTTTGTTTTTGTTTTGGGCAGAGAGATATTCTGTGTCCAGCCTTGGTCTCTTCTCAGAAAGTGGAATAGTTAGCTTAGACGAGGAGAACATTGAAGTTACATATACTTAACCACAGTTTTTGATCACATGCCAGAATCTGGAATTGATCATTCTATTCTGAATGCAGAAATCAGGAGTTTGCTTTAGCTCCTGCAGAAGAATAGATCAGTTTTATAATATTTCTTCCTTTTTTTTTAAACCCTCACCTTCCTTCTTGGAGGCAATACTGTGTATTGGTTCCAAGGCAGAAGAGCAATAAGGGTCAGGTAAGGGAATTAAGTGACTTGCCCAGGGTCACACAGCTAGAGAGCATCTGAGGTCACATTTGAACCCATGACCTCCCATCTCTGGGCCTGGCTTTCCATCCTCTGAGCCACCTAGCTGCCCTCTAGTTTTATAATATCTCACTTGTTTTTTTTTTAGAAATAGAATTCTATTTGTAAGAAAAACTTTCATGTAATTATAGAGCAGCAGTGTACTTGGTCAACCAAACCAGTGAATTACTTATTATAAAATGTCTTCTGTTTGGTTCCACATTCTCCTGTATTTGTAATTGAGTGGATGAGTCTTTAGCCAAGCACTTGGGAACATTTTTCTTCTAAAATTCTCATCCAGTTCAGTGAAAATGGAGAGGGTTTGTTAAGCCTATTGGAAATTTTGAGGAGAAACTTTGGGGAAGAGGAGGAAATGGAATTGGAGTCATAACCGATGATGGAGAAACAAGAAAATGTTGACTTTGGGACTGTTGATTTCAGATTTTCATTGAATGACAAAAGAATGTTGACTTTATTTTCTGGTACCCTAGGGAAAACCAGGAAATATTATTTCTTCAACTCCTCCCTAATCTTCATCTACATGCTATGTCAAACATACTTTTATGATTCATGCTATCATTGTTTTACTTGTTATTATCTGGATATTATTTTTATATAAACATTTACATGATCATTGACAAGTTCATTTCACTGAGTATAATTTAAAATGTATGTGGAACATGCAGCAGCACAGCCTCAGGTGGATATAATTCCTCAGTTTAAAAAAATAAATGAGGAGAAATCCCTTTTCTTCAGCATTGTTGCTTTATGTAAAAATATTTTGTGGGTGGGGGCAGCTAGGTAGGTCAGAGGATTGAAAGCTAGGTCTAGAGATGGGAGGTCCTAAGTTCAAATCTGGCCTCAGACACTTCCTGGCTGTATGACCCTGGGCAAGTCACTTAAACCACATTGCTTAGCACTTACCACTCTCTTGCCTTGGAACCAGTACATAGTATTGATTCCAAGACAGAAGGTAAGGTTTTAAAAAGTAGGGAAAAAATCATTTAGGGTAATATTAGGAAAAGGTAAATTTTATTTTCGTTTTAATGATAACCCTTCAGGCATAAAAAACAGAAAAGCTTAAAATAGAGGTCTAAATCTTTATATCTTTCTATATAATACCTGAATTCTAATATCTAGCACAGTAGGTGCTCACAGCTGAGTATATATAAAAAGGAGAGAAATGAAGGGAAATAAAAAAAAAAAACAGAAGCTCCAGGGGAAAAATCCCCCCTCTTCCCTAGCTGGTTCAGAGGCAGAGAGAGTGTTTTCTGGGGGGTTTTAGACTACATCTTTCTTCTAGCTGAGAAGACAGGGAGTGAGAAGGACAGAGGCAGCCAAGGCTACCATAATAGCTAGCTGTTTCATTTGCAAAGTGCAGGAATTATGGAAATGAGATTACTTATTTAAAATCCTTCAAATGGTGTTAGCAGGAGCCAAAACCATATAGTAGTACTATGACTTCCTGTGTAGCTCTCTTTGGGGAAGACATATTCACAGGAATGTCAGAAGAGTAGCCCCAATTGTTCTCTTCTAGGAAGAATTAATATTTTCTTGGTGAGAAAATGCTTCCTGGGAATCCATGTAATGCTACATCTTTTTTCACCTTGTGTGGATTAAAATAAATATCTCGATCCAGGTATCCCTATTTAACCTTGAGTGCTTATATAGTCACTGAAGATCCGTTTTCCCCACATCTGAAGGATCCTAGAAATACATTGTTCCCCTATTAGGAAATTTAAGGAAATAATAGAGGAAGAAACTACAGTTCAAGATGATTTCAGTAAAAGCTGGAAAGATCTACAGGACCTGACCCAGAGTGAAATAAGCAGAACTGGGAGAACATTGTACACAATAACAGCAATATTGGATGATGATCCTCTATGAACACTTGGCAGTGCAATGACCTGAGACAATCATGAAAGACTTGTGACGGGAAAAGCTATCCACCTCCACAGAAAGAACTGTTGGAGTCGCCTTTCACATTAGTGTATCTTGTTTTATTATGGCGTTTTGGTTATATATGAGCGTGCTCTTAAAACAAGAACCAAGATGGAAGTGTATTTTGTATCACAATTTAAAAAAAAAAAAGATGGGACTTGAACTGAGCTCTGAAAGAATCTTGAGATTCTAAGAAACAAAGTTGAGGAGAGCTAATATTTCATGTGTGCCTAAAAAACAAAACAAAACAAAGGAAAACACAATGGAAATAATATGTAGGCTAATTTAATTGAAACAAAAAATATCTGAAGATTAGTCATCTAAAAATTATCCAAGAAAGGTAGTTTGAAGGCACATTATGAAGGACTTTAAAGGTAAGACTGATGACTTTGTATTTTATATTAGAACCAATAAGGAGCTTTGTGAGCAAGGAAATAATGTAGTCAAAGTCATGCTTTAATGTATTATTTTAAAACAATAAAAATGATAGCCAAATAACATTTATTAATTACCTCATATTTGCCAAACATTGTACTAAGCATGCAGATAATTTGGAGTAGTGATGTAGAAAATAATGAGAAGAATTATGAAGATAACATAATGGTCTTGGCGAAAGGTGATGGAAGTGTGAACTGGGGTTTTGGTTGTATGAGTGAAAAGAATGGAACTTACAGTCTAATGAGGGAGACAACATGCAAAATAAATGTGTACAAACAAAATATATGTAGTATGCATTGGAGCTAATCCACAAAAAGAAGGCACTAGTATTAACAGGAATCAGGAGAAGCTGGGGCATTAGCTGAGTTATGAAGGAACTCCAGAAACTAGGATAGGAAGATAAGGAAGGAGAGAGTTTTAGGCAAATATGTGCTGGTCGATATTTAACAATCAACTCTCCCCACCTCTAACTCTCCAAAAAAAAAAGCTTTCTTAAATCTAGAAAATCAACAAAATAATAAATCAATCCCTGATTTGTAGCAACTGCAGATGTCCCAGATGTAAAGGACCACATTGAAAATTTAATGATTAAACCAATATAACCTGGCTCTAGTATGCCCCTGTCCCAGGCATGGGTTACAATAATCAAAGAGTGCACAGATTCAGGAGATAAAATACTGTATCTAGTTCAAGGAACAGCAAAAAACAGACTACTATCACTTGATTACAGAGTATGTTGTGTTGGAGGGCAAAGGAGGGACAGACTGCAGAAAACCTGGAAATACAGAAAGGGGCAAGGTTGGGGAAGGTTTTAAAAGCCAAACTGAGCATTTTATATTTGATCCTAGAGGCAGTAGAGTGCCACTGGAGTTGATTGAATAGAGGGGTGACATGGTCGAACTTGCATTTTAGCAAGATTGATTTGACAGCTGAGTGAAGGATATCCTGAAATGGGCAGAGACTTGACATAGGGAGACCAACCATCAGGTTATTGCAATATATAATTCAGTTTTCTTATTCTTTTTTTTATTTTCTGGATGAGACCTGTAATTTCATCAAGAAATCTTACAAGGGAACTCTCTATGATTTAGTTCAACAAGTGTTCTTCAACTTCTTGTATTAGAAAATTTCTAGGAATGAGAGAACATGAAAAGAAACATATAATAAGTATGTTAAAAAAAGAACATGATTGCAAGTCTTCCTGACCCTGAGGCCAACTTCTTACTATGACATGTTGACCATTTTGACCATTTATAAATATAAATAAATATACAAATATATATGTGTGTGTGTATGCACATGTACATGTGTGTTTTGTGTGTATAGAGAAACATTTTAACACGTTCCATGACTAAGTTACTTATATAGTTTTTAATTTCCCATCTCACACAGATGTCCTCCATCCACAAAACTCATTAGCCTATTTACAAGTTAACGGCTTCTGAGGTTGTATATTGGAATACAGAGTTCAGGAGGTGAAATGAGCCATTTAACAGTGGGCTACCGGATACTTGAGTTTCCTGAGAAGTAAAGTGTGGGTCATTGACTTTTTCTGTAAAAAGAGAAGAGGAAAATCTCTTAATTCTAATTTTTTAAAGGAAAATTCAGGGTATTATTGGAAGCTAAAATGGTTACCTTGGAGGCAGCTTAGTGGCTCAGTGGATTGAGAGCCAGCCCTAGAGACTGGAGGTCCTAAATTCAAAACTGGCCTCAGACACTTCCTAGCTGTGTGACCCTGGGCAAGTCACTTAACCCCTATTGTCTACCCTTTACCACTCTTCTGCCTTAGAACCAACACATAATATTGATTCTAAGATGGAAGACAAGGTTGTTAAAAATAAATGAATAAGTAAAAATAAAATGGCCACCTGAAAGTGGATGAGTCCTTTATTAGTAATTGTAAATATATTTTCATGGGTGAAATAATTTAAGTCAAATTAGGATGCATCAAGAAATGAGAGATGGGGTGGGGCAACTGGGTGGCTCAGTGGATTGAGAATCAGGCCTAGAGATGGGAGGTCCTGGGTTCAAATCTGGCCTCAGACACTTCCCAGCTATATGACCCTGGGCAAGTCACTTATCTGCCATTGCCTAGGCCTTACCACTCTTCTGCCTTGGAGCCAATACACAGTATTGACTCCAAGATGGAAGGTAAGGGTTTAAAAAAAAAGAAATGAGAGATGTAAGTGTTTAGTAAAGGAAGGCTAATGGTAAAAGACCTTTAGTTTCCACTATTTCTTGGTCGTTATAAGAATGACTGGCTTAAAGAAGGAAAGACAAATACTCCTACATATCCAATGAATGGTGGAAGCTTCCCAGACAAGGTGGTTGGCAATAAGCTACATACATATGAACCTGATTCTGTCAATTACCCTACTTCCTAGGAGTCACTTTAAGTGTATTAATTTAAAAAGACAATAAAACCCAACCTTTCATCCCCACCTGAAAAATACACAAACAAAAATAAACAGCAACAACCACCACCTAACATCTAAACCTCAAATTTTTCAAAACGTGTTTGCTGTAGAATTAATATTTGTTTTCAAGTGGAATTTTGCAGTTTCTGTAGTCAGAGGTTTTAATAAACCTAATTATTAAAAAAAATCCAAAAAAAGGTAAATGAAAGTTCGGTTGAACTTTTTCAAAAGTTTAAGTTTAGAGGATTAAATCCTATCTATATTTTAGTTTAGACTAGTTTAGAATAGAAGTTTCTTAAAGTTAGGTTATTGGTAAGTATTTAGACAGAAATGTACCATGGTCATTCACCTAATGCTAAAGTTTCATGTAGGTTCTTATAAAGAGTTCTCTTTTGAAACAGGAAGACCTGGATTTCAGTCTTAGAGTGAAGAGAAAAGAGGAGAGGAGACAAGAGGAGAAGCATCAGAGCTAGATTGCAAGGATCTGGGTTCAGAACCTGCTTTTACCATTTACTTTCTATGTCACAACTGCTTTAGCTCTGTTTTATTGTGCATTAAATGAAGGAGTTAGCCTTGAGGCTCTCAAAAATACTTGGCAGCTCAAAATCTTTGCATCTATGCTCTCCCAACAGAGAGAAAAAGACAGAGAGAGACAGAGACAGCGATAAGGGGAAAGAGAGGAAAGGAGACAGAACAGAGAGAGAGGTAGAAAGAAATAGGCAGAGTGGAGGAAAGGAATAGAGAGACGCAGATAGAGTTAAAGAGACAGAGACAGAGAAAGATGGAGACAGAGATAGAGAGGAAGAGATAGAGAATGAAATAGAGATTAAAGGAGAGAGGGACAGAGGACAGAGAGAGGAAAGAGACAGAAAGACAGAGAGAGGGAAAAAGATGAATGACTTGAGTTGGGATTATGTGACCACGTGAAAATGATTTTCTGTACACATTTTCTAATAACTACATGGCTTCTGTGCTCTTATCCATCAGATACGCTGTCATAGAATTGGAGCTCCAAGTCAACCATACCACTGGACTATAGATGTGATTGAGTACCTGACCCTGGAGAATAGTTATGGTAGATCATTTCCTGACTTTTCTACCGATTGATACAAGAGAAACAAATATCCTTCACACATTCTAACATACCAACGTTCCTTTCACATCATTTCCATTACCTCTATCCTGTCATTCTCAAGTATCATATTTTCAAAATCAGATACAAAATTGAGCCTTAGTTACAAAATGCACTTTGCAACACTTCCAGCAGGCTCCCTTTTCACTGTGTTGAGACATCACTTTTAAGGTGTGTCATCCAAGTTCAGGTCCTGCTTTTGTTTCTTTTTTCTGAGCACAATGCTTTGAAATGTATCCTACGGCGATTTTACTTGGCAGTACAGAACATGATTATTATCCCAGCAATTTGTCATAAACTTTACAGCATGGACTGTTACTTAGTCTAATGTACATACACATAAATATATATCACATTTATATATCCCATAATTGAGACACTCACCCATATGTATTTCCAGGCAAAGCCTGTATATTATAACCCATATGAATTAATTGCACACAGAGTATTAATCACTTAACAGGAAAAAAAAAACACCTCTCTACATCTGAAGGCTATTCTCTTTAGGATTGCAACATTTTATGCTCACAATTCTAGGTTGTTGGAAAGCAAACTTTTCTACCTCTAATGAATACTTCCTAATTTCTTTGTAGAGTGAAATCAGAACATCAGTCAGAACAAAAGGATTAAGTTCCTTTGACAATTCAAGAGGGAAAAAAAATCCACTTTAACTTAAGATATTCATTATATGACACCTTCATTCAGTCATTCAAATAAGTGTGATAGTTGGGATAGGAGGGGAAGAGGGGAGTAAGCCATAAACTGATGCTCTTTTATATTGTCTTTATCTCTAGTATAATCGCAGAGAAATGTTTAAAGGGGAAGTAGCTCTTCTACAGGGAATATACCAGAAGTTTTAAAATATATTATCAACTCTTTTACTGGGGACTGTTTAAACCTATGGATTCTCCAAAGCCATAATCTGTCCAATCACCCCACTCTCATTCCAGGATGAACATATTCATTATGGTTTCTTTTTGTTTTCTATTTTATTTTGCCAGTGTTTCAGGGGCCAGAACAAATGCACAAATAAATACTTATATATAATAAATATATGGGTGTGTATTTAAATCGATACTTTAAAATCATCCAAATGAAGAGATATAAAAGACAGACCCACTCCACTACTTCAATGCTACGCCTTTGTCAAAGTTTGTAAAAAACAAACGAACCAAAAAGCACTTTAGCTGTTGGATTTCTTATTTCCATTGACCGTTTTAAAAATTCAATGGATCTGTGATCGTCCATAAAAATACTCCCTACAACAGTATAGATCATATTTTATCCACTTTGATGCTCTGAAGATCCTTTTGTCTATATTGCCTGCCTAAATCCTCTACCAAGGATCCACCCAACATGATAAGTTCCATGTTCTATATTTACTGGAAATAATGCAAATTCTAAAAGGGCACATGGGCTACCCATTTGTATTCTTTGTTTCCACGAGATTGAACAATTCACTTTTTTTAAATACAGATATTAGAAAATATATTTTGTGAGATGTTCAATTCATAGCTGATATTAAGTGTTAGCCTATTAACTCATTTCCATTGAAATAAGTACAAGATATTTCATCACCTGTGTAAAGTATAAGAATCCAAAGTTTAGTACCCTATTTAACACATTAAACCATTACTGTTCATCTTCCCCTAGTCAGATGAAATCACAAAAACATTTTTTTTGGTTTGTCTTCATATATGAAAAGAAGTTGTGAATTATTTATATTATACTGAAGACAAACTACATTTGTCAGGTTATTTCATAGAAATTGCATTAATTCTTTTCATTTTTCACTTTTACTTCAAATGTCTAGCTAGCTACAACTTTAAATAAATAATTTTGGAGACAAAAGAAGACTGAGCATTTATCTAGTTCCTACAATATATCAATCACTTTGCTAAATGCTTTGTAATTATTATTTTATTTGATCCTCACAACAACCCTGAGAAATATGAAGTGCTGTTATTATTCCCATTTTAAGTCAAAGAAACTGAGGCTAACAGAAATTAGATAACTTACCCAAATTCATACAGCTAATACATGAGGCTGCATTTAAACTCAGGCCTTTCTGACTCCAAGGTCATTTCTGTTAAATATGCCACCTAGCTGCCTGTTATTGTTAACTTTTTTATTTAACTGGGAAGGAAGATCTATGTATATTGTCATTTATATTTGGGGAAATGGTTTGTTCTTAATGTTGTTTCATGATAAGTCAAATTCAATATTATTCAAAACAATATATTTATAAAATTAATGTAATTTAGACAAAAGGAATTGTTGACAACTTTATATATTATCCAAATACCATATCCTCCCATGTAACCCCAAGTAAACATTTTTGTCAGAAGTGCTTAATTTAAGGGCTAACACCTCTTCATTTTCTACAAATAAAAATGTGTACATTATCAAGGAAAGCAAAATTCTTAGGAGAAGTATTTTATCTATAAAGTAATGAATTTGCTTATCATCAAATAATAGAATCAATTGGAAGAAAGCAAAAGCTCACTTGATGAAATTTTAAATCATTCAGTAGAGATAAGGATCTCCACTTAAATGTATTCAAATATTATCTGAAATTACATATGTCTGCCTCTTCTTCAGAGAGGAAACCACTAACCATCAATTTGATAAAGAATGGCTTCTTAGAGATGACCTATTATATTTGCTGGTAAGTTCCTTAGTCCTCACCCAAGTACTCCGTGAGGTCAGAAAATTGAAATTTATAAATCCTTCATTTAATCTTTTATTTCTACCTTCCATCCTTTGCAGAATTCAAAGTTATGGTATATCAAACCTACTGTGAATTAACATCTCTTTGAAGTTTATTCCTAGAAAATCTATTTGAAATGGCATTGTTCTCATTATTTTACTGTTTAAATGATTTACTGGATAAGCAAACTCCCTCTTCCAATACAGATCAGAAGAGTCTTTTCAACTTTTAGTCCTACTTTTGGCAAATGCCAAATATTGGACCTTAAGTGGCTCACTGAATTTCTCATACCCTTGGCAACTTTCTAAGACTTTAATTTGCCAAATAGTTATCTGCTTTGTTACAGAGAATCTTCCTTTATAACAATGAACTCAAAGTTCTATACCACACCATAGCCCCTAAATTTTTATAAATAACTATAGAAAATATGAAAAGAAGGATGAAATAAAAATAGAGGAGGTAGCAATTGAATAAAAAAGATTATTTTCAAGCTATACCACGGGGATGGTAGAATTCATTTTTGTTTGTGAACAATAATTCGATTTTCTTGTTTCTGTGGATTTTAATTTTTTTATTTTTACAAATTCTTGTAATTTCCACTGAAACAAGAAACTTAGTTTAGGTTAATATAACCAGAGAGGACTGCTAGCAATTTGAAACTTTATAATGTTAGACTTGATTAGACACAGATGAAATGGATCTAATTTTGTTCTCATGATTAACAAGGTGAATCAGATTGTTTTATTTCAACAGTTATATTCTACACAGATGGCTTTCCTAAAGCCCTAGATGTTTGGATTAGGCACTTTTTATAGCCTTTAAATGGTTTACTTTTGCAACATTCCTTAAGTTTTCTGAAAGGTCATTGAAGTACTAATGGCTTTATATTATTTTTAACAGTCAATCAAAATGTAATCTTTGTGCAGAACAAAATAAATCATGTTCACATTTATTTGATCTTTCAGAGCATATTTATTATGAACTTTGTTTGGTAATTGAAGTGGTATGATTTAGTGGATGGAGAGCTGACCTCAGAGTCAGAAATACTTGCATTCAAGTCCTACCTCTGATACACATTGGTTTTATGACTAGAAAAAGGATCCAGGCAATTTTCTAAGAATATAAATTTCAAAGAAGGTACTAACATGCATGAATTGGGGCAATTTCTTCACCTAACAATTCCTGTGCTAATACAGTTACAGGTCTAGTTCATTGCATTATATAGCTATATCAGCTGGAATTTGTATGGCGATTTGTTCTTACTAACAATGACCAATGAAATTGGCCTATTATCTTTTCACTGAACTCAACATATTTTCTTTCTTTAGGTTGTCCTGCAGTCTTTCCCTAGTTTCTGGGGTACATTGACCCTTCACCCCAGGCTCTGAGAATTCTAGTTTTTTTTTTTTTTTCTTTCAAGCCTTGATAACAGGTATCATTTCCTCTGGGAAACCTTTTTAATTTTTCTAGTTTCACTTCTAATTACCTTGAACTTTTTTATTTGAGTATGCATTGCCTAACCCAAGAGATGTAAATTCTTTGAGGACAGAGACCATTTACTTATTTATTTTTGGTGTCTCCAATGTCCAATATACTGCCTTGATGTAAGTAGATGCTTAATTAAATGTTTAATTTAAGACATCAATCCATCTCTTAGCTCCTAGTATTTTCTCTGGCTGTCTCCCAGGTCTGGAATTCTCCCCCTTCTCTTGTATGCCTCAGGGTTTCCCTGATTTCCTTTAGAATCTCAGATAAAAATCTCACTCACTATAGGAAACCTTTCCCAAGCTCTTATAGTTCTAGTATTTTTGCTCTGTTGATTATTTCCTATTTAGTCTATACCTACCTATCTATCTATCTATCTATCTATCTATCTATCTAGCTAGCTATCTAGCTATCTAGCTATCTCTATCTCTCTCTAATATATATATATATATATATACATATATATATATTATATCTTACAATCTACTGAAAAATGGGAAAGACAAGTAACATTATAATGTTAAAATTACTTTAATAAAATTAAAATGTTAGTTGTCTTTCCCATTTCCCATTGGATTGTAAGTTCCTTCACAACTGGGACAGTCTTTTGTCTCTTTTTGTATCCTCAATACTTAGTAGAGAGACTAGCACAGGGGAAGTGCTTAATAAATGTTAACTGAATGACTTACTGAAATGTGTGGTTAATTAACTGAGTAGTTTCACCTGTCTCTGTAGAAGCAAAGCTAAAATTTTCATTCAGTATTTTAAAAATACTTAAAATATTTTTACAATGATTATAATTATAGCTTCATTCAGAATAATTCATCAATAATTATATTTATTTTTACTTCCTTACTTCAATTATTATCTATTTTAATTATGTTCCATATCTTCATCCTCTGTGGCACTTCAAATGCAGAATAATCCATGTATTAAGTTGATTTTATCTATCCATGTTTTCTTTTAGTGAATAATTATTTCCTATTGTTAGGAATTAATATTGTGTCAAAAATAGTTAAAGAAGAAATAAGCTATGCTGGATGAGTGCATAGAATGGCACTGAATTATATTTCAGGTCATCTTATTATATGGGATAATGCCATTACTCTTTTTGGTAAAAAAATGAAAAAAATAAGGTATTTTAAACTTCTTTGTCTCTTTAAGTTCACATTTGCAATGAAACTCTATGTAAGTTTTCTTAAAGTAAAATCATTTTGATATTAAGGATTTCTCCTGTTTTCATTATGAATTTCATATATATTTAGAGAAGTTTTCATACATATTTCCTCATATAGCAGCCAATATCAAATTCTAAGTGTAGCAATTTTTATTTATTTTTTTATGTACAATTTAAACCTAGTCCCTGGTCAACTTCAAGTGATATAACAGGCAAGGAAATTCCTATAAGGAAAAGCAGAGTCTGAAAAATTGGGAAAATAAATGGTCTTAAAAAATGCATACCACATTCCTTCTGAAGCATTATAAATTTCAATCTGACAGATTATTTTAGTTAATAGGCAATGCTTACTTTCATGCATGATTATGGCTTTCATATTAATATATATTTATAAAATAAGCATATATATAGATAACATGCCATGCATGTATCATATCCATAAAATATATTACATTAAACCTAAGAAATTAAAGGTACAAAGATAACAAGTCTTTGATAGATTTTTGAAAAATCAGATGAAATGTGATTAGTAAGAGGCAGCAGGGTATGAGTTCAAGTCCCTTCTCTCACATATAATAGCCACATGACTCTGGGGAAATCAATTAAACTCAGTGGCTCAACGTGTCAGATAACTTTTTAAAGAACCTACATTTAGATGAATTTCCAATTTGCATTAGTAGATATCACAGGGTGATACTTACAATGATAAAATCATAGAGCTGCATGAAAAAAATTAAAAAAAATTAATCATTAAGTAACTTTTTCTCTTTTCCTTTTAACTCAACTTCAATCTCCCCAACCATTCCTAGCCCCACCAAAAGAAAACAAACTATGAGAAATTTAATTAGTATAGAGTAATTCACAGTTTCTCATTGTTGGGAGCGACTTCAGAAACCACTTATTACAAGCTGTAACTAATCAGGAATCCCCTGCACATTATGCACAACAAAGTAGTCATCTACTCTCCTCCAGCAAGCAGAGTTTTTTGCCACTCAATTCACACCATTCAACTTTTGGACGACTCCATTCAGTTAAATTAAATTGTTGTCCTATGAAAACCATTTTTTTTCCTGTAGCAGAATCACTGCCCCTTTTCCTGTCTTTGAAGTCAATCAAAACAAATATAATCTCTCTGTTCTACCTGAAAAGTCTTCAGATTCTGGAAGAGAATTTTTATCTTCACTCTTAAATCTCATCTTCAATGTAAATATAATCAATTCATTAAAATGTGTGTGTGTATATGTGTGTGTGTGTGTGTGTGTCTGTGTGTGTGTGTATGTGCAGTGTGTTTTAATTTTCTGGTATGGTCTTTTGTCTTATTATCTTTCTCTGATAATCTTTTGTTTTGGGGCAACATTTATGGTCACACATGCACATTTCCTAATGTTAAGTCAAAAAAGAGTTCTTTTACAAAAAAAACACATATATTTTTTAAAAATAGTTTTAACATATACTTTGTGAATGTCTTTTGTCCATCATAAATTCCATGGTATTGAAAGAACATTGGTTCTGAAAGTAGAGAATCTGAATTCTAACATCACCTCTTATGGATTATGTTAGGAAAATCATTTAGCATCTTTATGACTAGGTTGCCTCAACTTTACATAGAAGTGGTAAAAGATTTCTTGTAGCTCACTGCTCTGTGATCTGACATAATTACAGTGATTTATTGATTCATTTTTTTCTGAAATGATGTTAGAATCTTTTATTCTGCCAAAAGAAAATCAAGTGACAATACCTTAACTCAAATAATATAATTTTCCCCTCTTTACTTTTGAGCTATATGAAGTATTTGATAAATTTTTTGAATGAAAAATGAAGTATATAAACAATGTACCATCAGAACCACATTATTTTATTTGAAAATATTGCAGAAGAAAATTTTAGCAATAGAAATAATTTTGTGCTGGGGATATTCAAGGAAGAGTACAGAAAAGGAAGATGAAACAAGAAAAATATGAAATATTTGCAAAAATGACTACTATAAACTTTTTTCATGGAGGATACTGAAACCACCTTATTTGGGCCCTTGCATCATAATTGTTTGTGTTCTAACAAGTTAAAAATGGCAAGAAGGAGAATAAAGATGGGAAAAACAAATAAAACAAAACAGATTGGATTAAATGTTAATAAAAGAGAGCCAAGCTTGAATCCTTACAACTGTGATGTCAATGAAGAAAACTTCTAAAGGAGAAAAAGATACTAAACTCTTGGTGAAAAAATGATACCCAAAAAGGTAATCATAAAAAGACTTGTCACTATCAATCTGGATGCTTACTCTCAAATATATATACATATATATATATAAATGCAAATTATTTATTAATTAACTGAGAAAATACTCAATAAGGGTTTTTGTGAAACAAAGAAATGCTTTTACAGTTGACACTCAACAATGGATACTGTCTTTATCATCATAATTGAGTAATAGATGGAAAATATATAATATTTCATTGTGTTTATTGTTTATAATTTTTAAAATATTTATTCAGTAAAAATAAAAAAAAATCTCCTCATAACCCTTTTTACAAAGTGGTTTCTCTGATCCATACACTAATGCCATTTAAGATTACTTTTGATCATCATTATCTGGGAAGACACAAAAGAAGGCAATTTCTTTTTCTCAAATGTATTTGACACTGATGGAGGAGATTCAGCACAAAACCCAGGTCTAGAAGGGATTCATTGTAGCTGGTGAAGTCCTTTAGATGTTTCTGTTTATTTATTTGTTTGTTTTTCTGTGTGACATTGTGTTGATGGCATCAATATCCAAGATATTGCTCAGCTTACTCAAAGAGATCTATAATGACAAATATATTTGATTAATCCATTTTCACACACACACACACAAAGATTAAATAGAAAATAAATATCTATTCCCCAGGTATTAATTTAAATCAAAATGCACACTCCATAGAGCTTGTCTTATAGCACCTAATCTGGATTAGTATTACAGATCAACAGTGAAAGCAGAACAAAAAAGGAAGAGAGGAGTGGGATGGAGTATTTTCAGAAAATTACAAAGCACTTTTACCGACCTCAAGCTTCCCATAAAAGCAAAATCTGGTCTTTTTAATACAAGTGTTGCAGCAAGACCTGGAATACTGCTGCCTGAGAAGAACTAATATTCACCAGGAAGGCAGTGATAAGGTAGGTACATGTTGTGGTGTGAGCAGGAAGTAACATATAACCAATGTGGAACTCCAAGAAACAGGAGTAAAAGATGTTATCAAATAATTGTATGGCAGAGAGAAAATAAACTTGTCATGATCTAAGAGTGAAGAATGACTGGTGGCCAGTCAGACATCTCTATTGTGAACCCTCTGAGGTCGGGAGAAAGTAGTCTTCAGCAAGTTGGATGGACTTTCTGCATTGATATTTTGAGAGAAAATGGGTGATATTTACATAAATTGTATAGTTATGGGTAAACATGAATCAGCATCACTGAAGTGTATTCCTGAAGCAGTGAAATCACACATCTGTTTTAGTATTTGAAAATACCAAAAAAGTGTAAAGGACCCCAAAGATGACTTCAATAGGAATCAGTAATTTGATGCATAACTGCTACTGCAATCTGTAAAAAGCCTAATGTTTAATTTACAACAGTAGATGAAATAATTTGTGGGAACATCTTTGGCATGGCCCATGTCATTTTAATTCTGTTCTGTCGAGACAACCTTCCTTTCTCCTTCTTTTAGTGGTCATCTCTAAGATGAGGAATCTTTCTTGGTGGCCACACCACTCCATTAATAAACACCCAGAGTCTCTAAAACTTTTCAAACTCATGAGTTCTCCTCTAAGCTTGGAGGTGCTTATCTTGAGAACAGAAAGGAAGCAAACAAAAAAAAAAAAAAAGAAAAGGAAAAAGGAAAAAGTAGCTAAAGCATCAAAAATAACTAGCTAAATTCTCTTCTCTAGATTCTGTGTGAGTACAGTTAGCATGATGCCAGGCCAGAGAAGGGCTAGTCATTTCTTTTCTTTTCCTGGAAGCCTAGACCTTACATGATGTCACCTGGAAGAGTAAAAGAATTTACTGAGCTCAGAGCTGAAGCTGTCTTTCCTTTTGAAAGATCCACTGAGTCCTTATCTCAGCAGCCATTTAAGAAAGGATGGAAAGAAGGAAGGAAGGAAGGAAAAAAGGAAGGAAGGAAGCAAGGAAAGAAGGAAGGAAGGAAGGAAAGAAAACAAGCACTTATTAAGCACTTACTATATGCCAAGAGCTGTTATAAGCACTTTAGAAATTTATCTTATTTGATCCTCACAATAAACATGGGAAGTAGGTGCTTTTATATAATACCCATTTTACAGATGAGGAAACAGAGGTAGAGATAAACATAGGTTAGATGACTTACTGAGGTTCATGCAATAATAAATATCTGAGGCTGGATTTGAACTCATCTTCTTGATTCTAGATCCAGCTCTCTCTCCACTTTGCCATCTAGCTGCTTAAGTGAGGTGTGTGTGTGTGTGTGTGTGTGTGTGTGTGTGTGTGTGTGTGTGGTGTTTTTTTTTGTTGTTTGTTTGTTTGTTTTTTAGAAAAACACACCTCCTTTCTGGGCTACCACATGGTTAGAAGTAGTCAGGAAATTCATGATTCCCAATAGTCCTAGGCTTTGGTTTGCCATATCTCTGGAGTTACCAGAAATTTCCAAAGAAGCCCTGAGAGCAAGGTCCCCAGGATTATCCCTATAGGACAATTTGATCTTTGTACACTTAATTATATTCTGATTAATAGGGCTTGTTAGAAGTCAAAATTTTATGTTACAATAAAAACAGCCTCTGGATTGTCAGAACCATACCTGTTATTTACTATTTAACTTTAACAACAAGAGGGAGTTTAAAAATATTGACTAATTCATTTTAGCTCTTGATCCTAAGGATATTATTTCTTTCCTTAGGCTTGTGGTTCTAATGAGTGAGACTATCTTGCTGTCATAAAATTAGGAAGAATCAGTTTCAAGAATTTCTATTTCTACCTGTAAATGTCCATGTTCTTGCTTAAAAGTTGCGATGAAAGCAGTTTTTCAGTGTTTCCTTTTTATTTTTTTATAATGATCTCATTCCTTTTAGTTTGCTCCCCACTATCTGTTCTTCTAAGATTAAAACCATTTGTCTGAACCATTCTTCCTTTCCAATCAGTGAGATTATTTGTCAAGATTCAACATTTTTTTCCTTGGAGAAAAATGTACACGAACATGGACTGTGTAATATAATAATGTGAGTTTTGTCAAATTCTCATCATGCCTTAGTAAGACTCTATCTAAAAAGAGTTGAATCTCTACAGGGGATGTTGAACAAGATGAGAATGTTGCTAACAAAGAATGATAACATCTGATACCACTGAAGTAACTGTGAAAGAAGATTAAACTTATAAACTCAAAACCACCACCAACAGCTTAAAAGTCTACAAAATAAAATGCTCTAACAAAATAGGATTAACTGTAATGTAATCTGAACAGGTCAAGAAGGCCTGATAGTATATTCCCTATGAGTAAATAAATGGCTTGCTGAACTAATAGCTATATACTGATGGATAAAATAAAAAGATGGAGTTAGAACTGTCAAGCCTTAAGTTCTACAAAATCAGAAACAGAGCCAGAAAATGGGAGATTTTTGAGAATTTTAGTTTTATAATGAGGGGGAAAAATGAAGGTCTAGAGGGAAACCTTCAGAATGGTAAAGTGTTTCAAATTCATACCATATGAGGACTGGTAAAAAGAACTGAGGATGTTTGTCAAGTTGAAGAGAAGACTACCAAAGCAGGGGGAGAACATAGTCAGATAAATATCTAGTTATACTGAGGACCATGAATGGAAAGTTATTGTTGTTGGTGTTGTTGTTGTTAGGTCTTATACTATAGGACAGAATTAGAGCAATGAGGCTACTATAAAGAGGGATATAAAGATATGTATAGATATAACTATAAATTTCATTCAGCTCAGCAAACATTTGTAAGGGGAGCTGATTGTAGAAGTCTCTAGAGAATTTGATGAGTTCTCCCAAATAAGTTGATAAGATTACAGGGCTGGGCCTTTTTTTTTTTTTGAATGCTCAGACAAATACTCCCCAATGGAGTATGGGCTTGTCTACTGCCCTTTTTGGTGCTGAGAGAACAAAGGAAACTCAAGTGCTAACTGGAACAATGATCTGATAGAATTTCTAAGTAGATGAGGCATCTTGCATGTTTGCTTTCTATCCACAGAGCTAGCATTTGACCTACACATAGAAAACATTTAATAATTGCTAATGGACTGATTGACTCAGGAGAATAAAAAACTTGTCACTGGAGCCACTCTAAATAAGCTAAAAGACCAGCTCCCATTTGACTCTCAGATTTCCTTTCCATCTTCCCCTTTAAAGAAGAAAATATGTGGGATGGTCTTAGTCCTGGAGGGAGGAAAGTCAGTTCCCTCTCACAAAAATCACTAAGAGCTATCTTGGGTTAGAAGGACACAAGAATTACATATTGTTCATCCATAGATTCAGAGCAAAAATCAGTTTCTAAAGTTTCTAAGGCTGAAATTTTTCAGTTCAACAAATGACAGAAACTGAAACACTGAAAAGATTTCTGCAGAAGGATAATAGAGGCAGACATGAATATACCCACTTAGTCTGAGGGTCCTTCACGAACAATGACTGTCAAATTCAAACTCTTCTGTGGAAGTGGTTGGGACTGGAATTCTCTAGGCAGAGTGATTTCAAAATCTAGTCTTCTAGACTGAGGCAAAATTGCAGTGGCCTTGAAGTAAGACCTTATTAGTAACTCAGTTCAAAAGATCCAAAGTTGAGATTCCTCAAGTTCAGGACTTTCTAAGTTGAAAAGTTTGGACCTCAAATTTCTAGACAGAGACTTCCTCAGCAGCACATTTCTTTAAAAAGAACGAAATTGGCCAAAAATGACTTCTGTAAGTGAATGACTAAATCCACTTGCAAGAGAGATGAAGGGAGGGGAAAGGATCTGCACTTACCACACAGCACCTTGCTGCAACCTTACCCTGACACCAGCTGTTATGAGTTACTTGGATAGTGCAATGGAAATGGGAATGCTTGTTTGGAATCCTTTGCAGTTTACTTTACTTAGAGAATCTAAAATAATATTACAGTGGAGGGAAAGGTGGATTCTGTGCAAGACTTTTCTAAAGTATTTCACTTCTAGGAATCCCAGATTAAAATCTCTTCCAGTAGAAATCAAAGTACTCTGAATATTCTATGTATTTCTACTGATAGGAAGGATGTAACTCAGAGGGCAATGAGCTGTAAAAGAGAATTTAAACTTTTTGTTTATTTTAACTTAATCAAGAACTTGGAGTCTCTCCCCATCTTTCACACTTACTTAGTCATTAATACTTAGCTAGTCCTAAAAGATCACAAGCACTGCCCCCTCCTCCCCAGGGCAGTACCAGTCAAATTAGGAAACTTTGAGTGGTTCCTGAGATGTGATAGACCAGCCCACATTGAAAGGAAGGAGAAACCAGAGGACAGGAAGTGACCTGGAGAAAACTGCTTATAAAAGCCAGATAATGGCATTCTGATTCCTTCTGCTGCCTTGGTGGCTCTTGCTGAGGGAGGACTTTGGGTTTGGTGTCTCTGCATTGAGATTCTGCTGCATTAGTAAGAGTCTTGAGGAAGACACTTCCTTGACTCCTGGTTGGAGATTGGGATTAGAGGGAGCCTTTGTGGGAGTTGAGCTGGATTTCTTTGGATCTGCAATTATAGGGCATTTAGCTGGGCAATTCCCTTATTCCCTTCTTACATTTCTCCCTTTACTATCTCTACCTTGCCGTAATAAAGCTACTAAAGCTACTATAGCCTTGTGACTTAAGAGTTAATTTTTATAAACGGTGACAATTCTTTTTTTAACTATTATTATTTTTGTCAAACTAAATTTTTTTAACTATTACATTTGGCAACCAGTTTTAATTATTACAGAGCTGATCATGACCATTCTTTACTTTTACCTTTAAAGAGCCGAAATATATCATATCAGATATACAATATATGAATGTGTGTTCTAAAATTAATACTGTAGATCAGTGATTCCCAAAGTGGGCTTTACTGCCCCCCAGTGGGTGCTGCAGCGATCCAGGGGGTCAGTGATGGCCACAGGTGCATTTGGGATTTTGAATGTTTTAACTTTTTTTATATTACATTTTATTCTGAGTTCAATAAATAGTTCCATAATTTCAAAGTTCAATGTTTCTAATTTACACCTTTCTTTACTATATTTTATGAAAAAGGTAGAAACATTAATAGATATCTTTCCTATTAATTACTATTAAAAATAATTTCCAGGGGGTGCTAAGTAATATTTTTTTTGGAAAGGGGGCAGTAGGCCAAAAAAGTTTGGGAACCGCTGCTGTAGGTTGATTCCAAGGTGGAAGAGTAGTAAAAGGACTAAGCAACAGGGCATAAGTAACTTAACCAAAGTCATACCCAGAACCTCCCACCTTTGAGCCTGTCTCTCAATCCATTGAGTCGCCTAGTTGATCCCTGGAAGCATAGTTTTCTGATCAACTAGACAAAGCTGTTAATCATTTTCTATTTTTCCCCCCTTTCTTTGGCCAAAGACTGCTTCAGTACCCAATCAGTCAGTACACTCATTAATGGGTGCATTCTCTGTAAAAATGTCAACTGCTAACCAGTGATGACTGCCCATCTTGTATGATTTTGTCCATGTCCTTCAATAAATTTGCAAAAAAAAAAATTCAGCAGATGTAAGAAGGACTTCATCAGCTTTTCTTAATATTGTATGTAAACCAGTGAAGCATTTTGTTGCTAACTGGTTGTTTCTCAGTTTATATGACCAACTTACCTTTGGTTTTTCTGCTCCTGCTTCTTGGCCTGTCTTTTCTGATATCATCTTTTCCATATGCTTTACTTGCATAATTCCTCATTTGTAAAGTGTGTCAGCCTGCAGATGAACTTTACTATTGTTCTTTAGGTTATCCTCCGTTCCAATTTTTTTATAAAATGTGCTCCAAGACTTTGTAAACATCTCCATAAAACCAATGCTGTTTCCTGAAGAGAGTTTTTTGTTTCAGAGAAAAACATGGAGTAAAGAAAATAACCCTGTCTTTCCCTAAAGGTAATCTAGCCTACTTTCCCGTCATTCAGTTCTTCATGGAGCTCATTATCCTTTTGCACTATCTATTCCAAATATATGTATAGACTGTAAAGGGTCAAAGGGGGTTTTTGGTTGAATATATTAAAAGGTAAGGTCACTAGGGAGAAAGACAGAGAGAGAGAGAGAGAGAGAGAGAGAGAGAGAGAGAGAGAGACAGAGAGAGAGAGAGAGAGAGGGAGAGAGAGACAGAGAGAGAGAGAGAGACAGAGAGAGAGACAGAGAGAGAGAAGTTAAGAAATTTAGAGAGAAGATAAAGTAAGATAACCTGACAAACCACATAATTCGCTTAGGTCCCTGGTTTAATCCAAGCAGATCTAACTAGTCCTCAATTGGAAAAGGCCAAGTCTTGAGCTGAGGGCCAAAGCCTGAAGGCCCTAGAGATGTATGAAGCAAATGCTTTAGTCACAGAGTCTCTTTTGAAAGGGAAGTTCCTTAAGAGAAGTTCAGGAAGATTCAGTCTTTACACTTACCACGTGGAATTCCAAAGAAAAGATTTTAGAACAGTCTCACCAAGGTCTCAGAGTCCCAGGTCCAGGTAATGAACCAGAAGTGCTCCTTCAGATCCCATTCACAAACCAGAAGAGAGCCTTCTGCTCACTGAACTCTCTTTTTAAAGGGGACACTTTTGAGTCATTTCCTGTGCCTTCCTCTTAGTTTACATTGTTCAATCACAACAGAAGCTTTTCTTAGGACTGCCCAGGAGGCAGTCAGTAAATTCTGTTTTGTAACTCACTCTAGCATGCATGGGTTATAGACCCCCCAACTTGTGAGTTAAATGGAGATGTTTTCACCTTTGGTGCTTAAATCTAAAGATGGGCAGGGTAGATTTAATCTCATTATCACAAGACAGAATGGATTCAATAATTTTCCATCAATCTGTATATCACAGTCTAGATCAGTGATAGGCAAACTGTGGCCCATGGCTCAGAGGTGGCCCCCTGAAATGTTCTATTCAGATGTGTGACATTATTCCTAATCTGACGAATACAATGAGTAGGATATAATACAATGAAACTTGGAAAGAGTTGCCTTAGAAACAGATGACAGATGAGCATTTCCTTTCCTTTGGCACCCCCTTTAAAAAGTTTGCCCATCACTGATCTAGATAATAAACATTTTTAAATCACTTTTTTTTCCTATGTGAATAATAAAGCCAGACTCTGTTATCAAAATATAGATCTTTTTTAGTAAGTTCTAAAACATTTCAGGGAACCTGAACTAGATGTCTTCCCTGATAGTGGTAAACATACTTATGATATGCCTTGTTTTTTTGGTTATTTGTTTTTATTTTTCATTTTTGCTTGATATTTGTAACACAAGGGTAGTTCAACGACAACAAAAAAGTTTTCTTGTGTCATTTTGTTTTTATATTTAAAAAATAATTTTGTATAAGTTTGAATGCAAAGGAGGCCCCTTGTTGAAGATTAGGTTGATTAGATTAATTACTGGAGTTTGGCTAACCAGCTTCTTTCCTTCAATTCTTTGCCCCAAATATAAATTATTTGAAAGTGCTTTCAAAGTGGATCTGTGTATAATATAGATTAATTATGAAGGGTCAAAAGGTTGCTTTCACATTTAAATTAAGTGGAGTTTTAAAAAACTCTCTAAATGCATTAGCAAAGATCCTTGATTTTACATTAAAATTCAAATTGACAGTCATTCTGAAGAAAGAAAACTCACTACTTTTGAGGATGAGGTCAAGTAGTTGTGGCATGACATTGTCAAAATACTTAAAGAAATGTGTGATAACAGTATCTTATGCAAAACTTTGCTTTGATGTGACATATGTGAGTATGAAAATCCCTACCCCTTTTTGATTAGAATAGTATTAGCCTTTATGATTATTTTTATAACACATTCTTCAGTTTTGAGTTAATAGTCAAATAATATAGTTTGTTTTATAAGAATTATAAATATTAGCCAAGAAAAAATATAATTTAGGGTGTTATCAAATCTTGTTTACAGGCATTTTGACCTCAAGCCTATAATTCAAGAGTTTTCACTTAGTCTACCATACCCCATTCTTTGTATGACAGGATGGTAAGACAGGAGGTGGGAGATAATTATTATTTTATTAATTTTTTTTGTAAAAAAAGATAGTCAGACAAGGGGTAGAGGACTACTATTTTTTATATAAGATAGCCAGACATTAGGTGGAGGACTGCTCTTGGGTGTATGACAGGATAGTCAGACAGGCACCCAACTGCTGACTCCTAGTATTTCATAATAATTGTCAGCAGAAAAACAACTAGCCCCCTTTTATTTCAAAGGCCTTGGAAAGGTCAACTATAATCATAGACATGTTACCACCCATAGTAATCTTTTTTACACTTTTTAGCTTAATCATCACTTGCATCATTAAGAACTGCCCATGTGAAAGATTTTACACTCATTCTATTTTAATTTTGATTGTATTTTCTATCACTATGTCGTCAGATTTCTTGGCATAAAAAGGCTATCTCCTAAGGCTTAGGGTCTCTGGTTCTGATCTTTACCAGAGTCCAGCTTTATTAGGAGATTGGTCATTTCTCAATAAACCTATTTAGATTGGAGTTTTGTACTGGTGTGATAAATTTTCATCACACATAACATGCTAAAACTTGGAGCCTTGGGATTTCTATTATGCTAACTGACAAAAGGCAATTTTACGTCGTTTTAAAAATGAAAATGATATACAAACCCCTAAGCAATTAACTGATAAGTGTTCAGATTTGAGAAATAAAATTTATTTCATATTAAAAATTGGTTATTAATGGGAGAGGACCTATTTCAGTGTGTATGTGAAACACATGCTTATATATGAACATATATGTGTATACAATGAAATAGGTCAATATTGTGTAATATTATTTTATACATATGTATGCATGTGTGCACAGAATATATGTGAATATATAAGTATAAATACAAAACACGTGTATGTATATATATATATGCATATATATTATATATAAAAGTGGAATTGAGTAGTCTTGATCCAGGAGTTGCAGGTTTACACCTCCTTCTCCTTCCATCTCCCCAAAACCAATTCTTCTTGCTTGGAGGGGTTCTCCCATTTATACTCTTGGTTCCAATGGTCTTCAACTAACCCTGTTTTCTTGGGGTTCCACTATACCCCAATAAAATCCCACTTTACATATATATATATATATATATATATATATGCTGAAGTGAGTCCTCACCCTTTAAGAAATCAAGATTTTATTGCCCTTGGTTGTCTCATATTTGTTTAGACATCATGAATTTTACCACACAAAAAAACACATACCATAAAATTTTAACTAGNTATTATTTTATACATATGTATGCATGTGTGCACAGAATATATGTGAATATATAAGTATAAATACAAAACACGTGTATGTATATATATATATATGCATATATATTATATATAAAAGTGGAATTGAGTAGTCTTGATCCAGGAGTTGCAGGTTTACACCTCCTTCTCCTTCCATCTCCCCAAAACCAATTCTTCTTGCTTGGGGGGGTTCTCCCATTTATACTCTTGGTTCCAATGGTCTTCAACTAACCCTGTTTTCTTGGGGTTCCACTATACCCCAATAAAATCCCACTTTACATATATATATATATATATATATATGCTGAAGTGAGTCCTCACCCTTTAAGAAATCAAGATTTTATTGCCCTTGGTTGTCTCATATTTGTTTAGACATCATGAATTTTACCACACAAAAAAACACATACCATAAAATTTTAACTAGCAATTTTTGCACAGTGACAAGTGTGCAGAGGCTAAAGTTATATGGAGTGGGGTGCCTTAAGGAAAGAGTATTTTTTTGTATATCCCAAAACTTCCTAGTTTTTGGACGAGAAAACAATGTATCCCAAAGCAAAGTGAAACTATTCCATAGGAGTAGGTCCAGCAATCAACAGGAGTGAATTAAGATAGTAATATTGATTCCCTCTAAATTTTTCACATTACAGAGAAACTAATAATTTGACTTGATTATAGCTCTAATTATTATAAACTGCAGTTTGCCTTTTTACTAAGACATCTATGACTAATATTTCATCAGTAGTTATACAATGTCTTCTCTATTTCTAGTAGAGTATTCCTGAATGCATAATTTATTTAAAATCAATTAGATTTGTTATGTGCTTGACTTAATTTGACTATTAAAGAAACTTAAAATATTATAGCAACTATTTTTCCAGTTTAAGATTTTGGGTTGTAGGATTATGAACTTCATTTGCCTTTCACAATCAAACAATACATAAAAGTAAAATAAAGCCAAATAAGAAAGCTAATATAAAAGAGTACATAATTTTCCAAACTGGCAAAGGGAGCTATTTGAGTTGGAATCCTGTGTGGTCAACAATATCTAGAAGAGATGAGAATAGTGAGAAACTTGAGGCAGGGAGAAAAGTAGGTCTTTCAAAAATCTAGGCAAGAGGTGATGAGACCCTAACTCAAGGAGGTAGTTTCCTGAGTGGAATGGAAGTCCAACATTTTTACCAATGATTTGGTTGAAGGCAGTGTGAAATTTGCAGGTGACACAAAACTGGTACTAATAACTAATACTTTGGATGTCAGAACCAGAATTTAAAATAAAATTGAGAAGATGAAATCAAAGAGTGAGACTTAGTAAGATCAAATTTATAATAAATTTTAAATCCCATGCTTTTGTTGTTGTTGTTGTTGTTGCTATTTTGTGTCTTTTTAAAAATCAAATACAAGATAGGAATGGAGGGGAAGATATGGCCAGATAGCAGAAAACATCTGACCCCCCCAGAATTGTGATCACAATATGAATTACCAGTGTACATCGGTCAAATAAACCAATCTTTTTTCTCTATATATTGATGGAATTATATATGCATATATAATTAGGGTTGTTATTTTTTGCTATATTCTGCCTAAGAAAGGCCATTATTAAGATTATTAAGTTCATTTTGGCTTTCATATTTCAGAAAGTAGAGTAACAAGTGACTTGTTCAGCAGAAGGAGACCAGGAAAGAGAAGACTACAAAAGACTCTATACAAGGGATCTGAGGTGTTTAGCCTAGAAGGGGATATAAGAGTCTATATTACCTATTTTTTGAGTATATAAAGAGCTCACATAAAGATGCTTTGTGTTATTGATCCTGGAGTTTAGAAAAATATACAATAGGAAGAAGTATCAGAACTGGATTTCAATTGACTATATGCAAAGTAAACAAACTAACTCCATTCACTCCCCCCCCCAATAATTAGACTAAACAAACTTTGAACAGACTGCCATGTAAAATTAAAAAAATTTCATCACAAATGAAGTACCTTAACAGAGATGAATGACAACTTTTGATGATTATTATGAAGGGATTCCTGGTTATATTCAATGATCTCTGTTGTCTCTTCCAACTCTGAGATTCTATGATTCTTTCTAGAGAAGAGGGAAAAAAAAAGACCTAAGACACTGAAATAGCTCCAGAATACAAGAAAGACAAATTGTCTTTATCCATTTATTTTGCAATCACTTGTGCTTCCTGCAGTATCTAAAGAAGCTAGAGATGTTAACTTTCCTGTGGGCAGAAAGGAGAGATTCTGCCTTTGATTTTTTTTTTCTTTTCACCTTTTTGCCAAAGAAGAGCACATTTTAAAATGGTTCTCCTCTTAACTTCTTTTCTGTATGACAATTTTAAATCTCAGCAAATCCCTAATATCAGATGTGTGCAAAACTGATATAATAGATCTCTTTTATAGGCTCAACAAATTGTAGTCTTGGAAAAATGATATATTAAAAAATGTCTATTCTTCTAAATTGCCAGTTCTTTTTAAACTATAGGAAATGTGTCCTTCTTAAACTCTAGTAACATCACTATTAAGTACATGAGAGCCAATTGGAAAACTCTCATTTCTACCATGTGTCCCCTTCTACTTTTCCCAGGACCTTCAGGGACCACTTTTATTATTAGCATAATGTTTTGTCACCTCCTAGGTCCCCTTTCATGCTTCAATGGGCTCATTTACATCCGGCTCAGTCACTCTGTTCAACATAGAAAAGCCTGATAGAGAGGGAAACGTATATCCTTGGGTGAATTAGGCAGTAGACCTAGATTTGCATTCTATTAATGCCTCTGTACTTCTTCCCAGCATCCCCATCACAATCCCCAGTCTTTCTCTTTTTTCCCTCCTATGATTCTCCTCCCCTATTATTACTTCATTGCTAATCCATATTAATCCATTTCTGTCATTGTCTTCATATTTCTGTAGGATGCTATTTAGAAGCTTGCTTCCCTTTTCCACTGTTTTTTAGCAGGATTGCTTTATTGCCAGTTTCACAATAGTTCTCTGGTAATGAACTGCCCTGATTGGCTAGCTGAAATCTGCCATTTTATTATTGCCGGATGTTACTTAGACTGTCTCGGTATGCCAAAGCAATGAATTCAGCTAAGTCCACAAATACTTGAAGGGAGGGAAGAATCCTAAGCCAGTGGTGTTCAAACGGCTTCTTTTCCCCTCAAAAACAATCGCAATGTATTCAGCCTGTCTCCTGGTTTGTATTTCATGCTCTTTCCATCACAAACATTTGAATTAGGCAGATCAAAGTTGTTTCTCAGCTCATAAACAAGAAAAAAAATGAAAAGAAAAACAAAGAAGTAACCAGCACTTTTGCCAAAAGGCTGGTTTGACTTGAGAATTATAGGAACAAAATAAAAGACTGAGTGATGCTGTGAAGATATTTTTAGTAATAATAATAATTGTTTATTATGTAATTGAATTTTGGATTGTGATATGCAAATAATCTTTAAAAACCTCTGATCAAGGTCCATTCAAAATAAGAACTAGCATGACAATAGACTCTCTCATACATTAAGGAAAGTCAATGAGGAAACAAAATTCCACAGTTTATAGTTATTTTGATAAGAGTGATTTCTTTCACGTAAACAAGACAAGGCGGTTGTCTGGGCAAGTGGGCAGGGCCTCTGTGAAAGCTCATTAATATATTTCTACCCTGCTGTGGGCCTGCCTCAGTTGGCTGACAGCTTAATTACAAATACAGTGATTTATGAAATTAATAGATAAATATTAAAAGCAAATTTGTAGCTTAAAATAAAAACTAATTTATATAACCCAATGGGTACACAATAACATACCCAAACACAAGCTATTTAATAAATTGCTTCTATCTATGAAAGGAATACACAAAAATTTTTATGGAATGCAACAGAAAAGAAATAGAGTATGAAATGATCACATTCACATATATAAAAACTTTAAAATTTTCCCCTTATCTTTTTTTGTTAATAGAAGTTTATCATTTCCTTTTGTCACAATTTTGGTTAGTATCTACGGTACACTGAATCCTAAGAGAGTCGTTTCAACAGTAAACTAAAAAGTTCAAGGAAAGAAGCAACCTTAATCCTCATTCATGTATGAGAAAAATACATGAATAATGTTGCTTGTTTACTAATTGAATGTAGTAACATGTCTTGAGCACACCTCAAGTTATCTCTGCTTTTGACTAACTAGTTACCACAGGGATCAATCTCTAAGAGCCTTTCCTATGGCATCAATAAGCGTCTACAAGAGATTACTTTTATATCTTTTCTCAAGGCTCCAAATTGTGATGCATACAGTCATAGTATGTTAATAATGAAATTAAAGAAATTATAAATCCAAGCATTTTAATCTATTTTGAAAAGAAGGATAGCAATATCATTTGAACAGAAGCTTCTATCATATTTAGATGGCTGAAGATAAATGGCTAGAAGAAAGTCAATTTTATTGGACTAAAGGATTATTTAAATTGTTTTTAAAAAGTTGTAGGCTGTTAGCTTTTATTCAAAATGGCTCTGAACAATTAAATGAAATATTTTTACTTGACTTGAAAAACCAGGTTTAAGATTGAAGCACATGATAAGTTATTTCCATTAATATTTCTTTAAAGATTTTTTTTGTTTGGGTTCATCTGGGCCCTTATACTATTATTGTATTTTTTTCTTAGGTAAATAGTCTTTGAACTGATTATAACCCAACAAAAAGTCAGATCCCACATGACAACCTAGTCAAGAAGGAAGAGAATGATTCCATCCATTAGAAGAAATGAAATAACATTCCAAGCTGGGATCAGCTGAAGTGACTCAGTTATGCTTTGTAAATTTTTTTTTGGGGGGGTGGAGGTAGAGAAACCAGGATTCATTATTTGGCCAGCTTAGAAGATAGAGTAGTACAGCCAAAGGCATATAAGAACAACTTGGAGAGTGGGGGTGGAGAAGATTTTTGTTTCATCTTTAACACTGAACCAGAGGAAAATCTTAGAAACTTCAAAATCTCAGAGAATTCAGAATTTCAATGACTACCTTAGCATTGTCCTCAGTACAGCTCATATCAATCTAGAATTAGAACTAAGGATTTGACAAACTATAGAAAGATAGCTCAAGTTTCAAAAGGAGCAAAATAAATCTATATCATTCTTAAGAGAAAATTCATAAGGTGCCATCAAGGAGGAAAAATGGACTTTGAGGAATTGACTTACCCACTTCACCACATCAGGTACTTTAAGATTGAGCCCACTTTCCCCTGGGCTTTGTATATACCCATGACAACTTGTGCTTCTTTTCTCCAGTTCTTTAAAAATTATTTTTTTGGCAGGGAGATATTTTAGATCAGTTGTTTTTAATAAATGACTTTAGTAAACATCCATTTCTAAAAGCTAATTAATTCTGACAGGCTAATTAATGTAAACAGATAATCACTGGGGAAGCACCATAGTAGGAAGGCCCATGAGCCACAGTACTAGAAAATGACCCCTCTAACTGCTCATGTTCAATACTAGAGGTCTGAAATGAAAAGTGGCAGCCTCCTTCTACAGATCCTGTCTACCACTATAAGTTGGTTTGGGGATGATAACTCAGAACATGTGTTACAGATTTTAGAAAATCAATAAAGGTCTAAGTTAATGCTTCAATCCCCCTATGGGGATAGAGGGAATAAATCAATAAAAAATACATAGATATTAAATACTTTTCAGTTTTTTCCTCTTGCAAATCATGTGGAAATATTCATAAATTACCAGTTCTCTCTCTGTTACTGTCTCTGACTATCTTTCTTTCCATTTATTTCTCACTCATTTCTTTGTCTATTTTTGTTTTGAAACTGTGATTATAGTAGCATAGGAAATTCCTATTCAAGTCATTGAATACCTTTCTACCAATAGAGCTTGGCAACTGTTTTTATGGTTTTATAATTTCTAAATTTTGGGGGGGACACTGAGAAGTGAAAGGACCTACAGAGGTTCCCACAATCAGTTTATGTAAGAGAAGGGGCATGAAACTAAATATTCTTGATGCTGGTTCATGCTACCCTTCTCATCCTCCCTGTCTTTATCTCTCTGTCTCTCTTAGTTTTTGTGTCTATATATCTATCTCTGACTATCATTCTCCTTTTCTGTTGCTCTATGTCTCTCTCCTCTTCTTCCTCTGCCTTCCAATCTCTATCTCTGCCCCTCTCTTTCTCTCTTTACATTTCACTATCTTTTTCTCTCTTCCTCTCTCTTTCTGTCTCTATTTCCTCTGTCTCCTATCAAGCTCTCTTATTGCTCTCTTCTCTCAATCTTTTTGTTTTCACATTTCTATCTGTTTCAGTCAGACTTCTCCATCTGTTTCTGTCTCATTCTTTGCCTCTTCCCATTTCTATTTGTTTCTTTGTCTCTCCGAGTGTGTCTCTGTCTCTATCTCTCTGTCTCTCTTTTTCCCTATTTCTGTCTCATCCACCTGGATACAATACAAAAATGCTCCAGTAGGTCTAGGTGAAATATTTTAATACTATCTTCTTTATATGTCTTACATTTCTTAGATCCTTTTCCTGGGGTCCCCATTAGGACACAATATCAAGTCTTTCCCACTTTAAAGACCTTTGCTTTAAGTTTACTCACTAGTGACTGGTTAATGAATATCTCTCTAGGATTTAGGATTAAAAGTATAGGATTTCCTTTTTTCCCACGTGAATTCACAGCCGCCATATTTATACAAATACTGTTTCATCTCCCCAATTTCTTTAGAAAGCAGGACACATCTCAGCAATTCTGCCTCACAGTACTGAAAGCCCTTTACAGGAAGGAGTTATTATTTAAATTTTTTGTTTCTTCTTTTAGCTGTCATTCATAAGGCACTTTAACTTTTGCGAAGCTCATTACAAATGTCATCTCACTTTATCTTGGCAACAGTCCCAAGAAGTATGTATTATTATTATTCCAATTTTACAAA
Organism: Gracilinanus agilis; assembly: GCF_016433145.1. Taxonomy (NCBI): domain Eukaryota; kingdom Metazoa; phylum Chordata; class Mammalia; order Didelphimorphia; family Didelphidae; genus Gracilinanus; species Gracilinanus agilis. The sequence continues at coordinate 140,644,842 of NC_058135.1, forward strand.
TAAGGAAAGTGAGGCAGATAGGTTAACTGCTTTGTCCATGATTGTGCAATTTCTAGTAAATTTCTGAGGCTGATGTTAAAATAAAATCTTTCTGCTCTACATCCAGAACTCTATCCCCAGGTTAAGAAATGGTTATCTGAACAATCCTAAGGGGAAAATAGGTCTACTCATTTAGAGGGACTCAAACACTTTCCCTGGAGTCCATGTAACCCCTTGAGGAAGGAGAGGCCTCAGTCACCCAGTGCAGGGAGTTAAACAAATAGCCTGGAACTATATCTAAAAGTAAATCTGTCCTAATCAGATAAGTCTTCCTGGGAGCTGATCCTAGATCCTGCCAGAAGGAAGAGACCTCTCCTGAGGCAGTTGTGATATGTTAAGGATATAGTCTTTGGAAAGTGGACAGTTCAACCCTAGCAAAAGCAAGGAAAAAAAATAATTGATTCAAGATTCTATCCCAAAATTCATCATTTCCAGCTGCCTGAGAGGGCTATGGAAAGTGGAAAACTCAATAGTTGTTCTAGCAGGGGCCAATCTTGCACCTCTTTTGAGGTAATGTGGTCTCTTTGAACAGAGCTAGTATGGCAAGAAGACCCATGAGAAAAGCCGAGACTTTCTATAAAGTGGTGGCAGATTTGATTGTATCTGCAATGCCATAAAATGTATAGGTATAAAATGCAGTAAGACAAACCTTTTGCCCCAAGATGACAGAAAGGGGCTAATAGATTCAATTTGCTAATCAGGGGCACAACAGGAACCACAGAGGAGCATGACATTCTCTCTTTCAGAGATGAGCACTAGAATTGGCAAAACTAAGTTAAATCATATTACATTAATTGTTGAATGTCTATACACAAAGACAACACACATATATATGTGTTTTATATACATATATTTGAACACGTAGGTTAGTGTGTGGATATATACATCATATACCCACACACGTCTCCAGTACTTTAGTAGGTGCCTGCATCTCCAACCTTGTCAATGGGGACAATCATAGGATCCTGCAATTTCGGATTACTCATTTACATCAAGACTAACCTATATTTGAAAAAAAAATTTCTATAGCATTCTTTTAGAGTGGGGAAGTGCTTACTGTCTCAGTCCATCATTATACTTTTGCACATTTCAAATTATCAGTAAATTGCATTTTTGTTCTGTTTTTCTAAACATTGGGCCAACATTTTTGATTTTGTATCTTTTACTCAGTTTTACTCACTTTAACAAATTCTTCCCTCTGGAACCAAAAAGGCTATTTTTACTGTCTCCTATTTTCTCCAGGGGTCTAGAACATGTTCCTAGTCTTATGGAATTCTGGTTTTATTCTTTCATACATGTACCAGAAGACTCACCCAAGGTATTAAAGACTTTCATCTAGGTCATGTGTTCTTAACTTTTCTTGTGTCATGAATTCCACTGGAAATTTGGAGAACACTAGAGATCCCTTTATAAAATGTTTTAAGTGCATAAAATTAGATATACAGGATTACATTGAACACAAATTAAACTGAACTATATAGAGGTATATCTAAGCTCATACATATAGACATATATATATATTTATATATACACATACATAAATAGATAGATAGACCGACAGACAGCTGGGATGGACAGACAGACAGATAGATAGATAGATAGATAGATAGATAGATAGATAGATAGATAATGTTCAAGGATCCCAAAATAAAAACTCCTGATGTAGGTCTTTTTTTACATCTCAAGAATGCCAATGGCACCCTCAGGCTGTCCATGATTCTTTAATCAACCCATATGACAAGTCCATCTACTTTTCTATGAAAACATCAATAGTGATTTGATTCAGTTCTTCCAACATTATAGCAGTTCATTTTCCTTTGGACAAATAAATATTTAGAGTACCTATAGTCAAGTAAATATTTATAGATGTCTTAAAAAGTTTGTTTTAGGATTGCCTTTCTGCCAGTCTGCCATTGTAACCATGGAAACAAAAGGGAGACAAATAAGAATGAGAACCATTTTATGTTTGTTTTCTTTTATTTTATGCCCTGGTCAAAATAATTAATCAACTAGTAACCAATCTGCTGACAAAGAGAATATTTGTTCTCACAAGGTAGAGGAACACCTCTCCATAATTTGCCACTTGCCCTCACATTCCTTCATAAAATTCTCCAAGCTTAACCATTTTTCTTTCTATATCCCTGCAGACTCAAGGCACTGCCCTTCAGCTAGTCATGTAACCTAAGGACTCTTGTACCTTGCCATCTGCTTTCCCACTCCATCATTAGGATTGCAAGACTTTTCCAGATGACCTGAGGATGAATTTTTTTTGGATGTTTTCTTCTTGGATTAAATTGTGGTCACCTGAAAAACAAGGATTTTATTCTTTTTTTTCCTATTTGTTTTTCCTATGAATAGCAAGACATTGTGTGACATAGAGTAAGCATTGTTCCTCCCAATAATTTAGCATCTTACTTGAAGCCATTACCTTGCAGAGTTAACATTCCACTAACATACACATCAAGAACCCATCATCAACTCAAGATGAGTCAGCAAAGTTAAGATTCTGTTATTAAAAAATAAGTAAAAGAGATATTAGATGTAGCTATATATACAAATAGATACAGCTATAATCCTACTTATAACCTTTAATTCTTTTTAGGAAAGGAAATGGGGAGATTAAGTTGGTTGACCTTGAAAACTCAAGGTTTAAGGAATATTTCATATAAAATTATTATAAATGGATTGCAATTAGATTACATTTCCTCAATACAAATATATACACATATGTATATAATTATGGGCAGCTAGATGGCACAGTGGGTGGAGCACCAAGCCTGGAGTCAAGAACTCTCATCTTCCTGAGTTCAAATTGGATCTCAGATGCTTACTAGTTGAGTGACCCTAGACAAGTCACCTAGCCCTGTTTGCTTCAGTTTCATCATCTGTAATGAGCTGGAGAAGGAAATGGAAATGGCAAAACTCCAGTATCTCTGCCAGGAAAATTCCAAAAGGAATCATGAAGAATCAGACACAATTGAGACTCAACAATAATAATATATAATCATATACATAAATACATATAGTATTTATGAGATTCATTATCAGTGGGAGGGACCCAAGCTTAGGAAAATTACTCATCATTTTGAAGGAGAGACATTTTGTTCTAAACAGTTTGTCATTTTTATCAAAAATATAAAGATACAACGTGTTTACCAAATTTGCAATTTACATAAGGTGAATAGGAAAGCTTGGTATGGCATAACCAGAATCCCAAGAGATCTTGACAGGCTAGAAGGAGAGATCAAATTAGATATGAAAAACAGGTGGAAAAACATTAATTTCTCCTGGGTAGGAGGAGCCAATATAAAAAAATGACAACTCTACCTGAAATAATTTCTTTATTCAGGGCCATATGAATCAACCTACCCCAAAATTATTTCATAGAACTAGACAAAATAATAAAATTAATCTAGAAAACAAAAGGCCCAGAATATCAAAGGAATTCATGAAAAATATGAATGAAGGTAGCTTAGCTTTGCCACCTCTCAAATTGTATAATAAAGCAGCAATCATCAAAACAATCTGATGCTGACTTAGAAATAGAAGAGTAGGTCAATGGAATAGACTAAGCACTCAATACACAGTAATAAATGACCAAAGTAACAGTGTTTGAGAAACCCAAGGATCCAAGCTTTTGGAAGAATTTTCTATTTAACAAAAACTACTGGGAAAACTGGAAGACAGTAAGGAAGAAATTGGGCACAGACCAGCACCTCCTGTCAAATACCAAGATAAAATAAAAATTGATGCATGATTTAGAAAGAAAGGATGGTGCCATGAACATATTAGGGGAAAATGGAATAGTTGGCCTGTCAGATGCATGGATAGGGGAAGAATTTATGTCGAAACAAGACATATAGAATATCATGAGATGTAAAATAGGCAACTCTGACTACATGAAGTTAAAAAGACTATGCACAAACATAAGAAATGCAAAGGAGATTAGAAGGAAACAAAAAACTGGGAGAAAATTATAGGAAGTATCTTTGATGAAGACCCCATTTCTCAAATACAAAGAGAATTGAGTCCAATTTATAGGAATGCAAAGTATTTCTCAATTGACAAATAGTCAAAGGTAATTAAAACTATCTATAAACATGAAAAATGTTACTTTTAATTAGAACAATGTAAATTAAAAAAAAAAAAACTCAAGGTACCGTCTCATATCTGTCAAACTGGATAACCTGACAAAAAAAGAAAATGATAAATGTTGACAGGGATGTGGGAAAATTGGAACATGAATACCTTGTTGGTAGAGTTATGAACTGATATAATCATTGTGGAGAGCAATCTGCAACCATGCCCAAAGAGCATTCAAACTTTGCATACCCTTTACCCAGAAATATCCCCAAAACGTCAGCGATTGGGGGTAAGGACCTATTTGTACGAAAATATTTATAGCAGCTCTTTTCATGATGACAAAGAACTGGAAACTGAAGAGATGTCTATCGACTGGGAAATGGCTAAGCAAGTTCTGGTATATGCTTATAATGGAATGTTATTGTGCCATAAGAAATGACATACAAGGTGATCACAAAATTACTTAGAAAGACTTATATGGGGAGATGCAAAATGAATTGAGTAAAACCAGGAGAATGTTGTACATAGAATCAGTAATCATATATGATAATCAACTTTCAATGAATTAACTCTTATCAGATATGCAGCATTCAGGAGAATCAAGTGGGTCTCATGACACAAAAATCTATCCAATGCCATAAAAGGAAGTGATGGCGTCTGAATACAGATTGAAACATACGACTATTCTTCACTTCATATCCTCCATGGATTTTTGTTTAATGTGAGAGATATGTGTCTTCATTCACAAAATAATAAACATGGAAATATGTACTGTATGATAACACAAGTATATCCATGTATATAATATTACTTCTACCATTAGAATGAGGAGGGGGAGGAGAGAAAGAATATGCATCTCTAAATTCCAGAAAACAATTGTATTGACAAAGGACTTCCTTTAAAAAGAGATAGAAAAAAAAATTTTAAAAAGGAGCAACAGCTGAGTGGCTCACTAAATTGAGAGTCAGGCCCATAGATGGGAGTCCTGGGTTTAATTCTGGCCTCATACACTTCTTAGCTGTGTGACCCTGGGCAAGTCACTTGACCCCCATTGCCTACCCTTACCACTCTTCTGCCTTAGAACCAATACCCAGTATTCATTCTAAGACAGAAGGTAAGGGTTTTAAAAAAAAAAGAGATAGAGAAAAAAAAGGTAAATATAAAATTCCACCCTAAAAAAGGAGCAATTAAATAAGGAATTCCAGGGCAAAAATACAATGACCCTAAATCTTTGATGAGAAAATATGATACACATAAAAATATGTGTCCATATATAAATGTATATGGATGGAATTTCATGTTGTAAAGGAAGAAGGGATGTATGTGTGTGTATGTTTGTGTGTAATAAAGGGGAGAATTGTGGAAGTGAAGAGAAAGCGAGGGGGGAAGGTTTGAGAGAAAGAGGAATAACAATGTAAAAATAAGGGAAATTAGAGAAATATTAAAAACAGAATTCTAAAGTAAGATTTGGAATATATACTTGACTTCCTTAAAAGGGAAGAAATTTCATGCAAAAAAAGAAGAAATGCTATGAAGAGTAAATACATGGATAGAAATCTATAGTCTCTATAGGTACAGATATGAGTGTTTATTTAAGCAAATTGCTTGTTAATCTGTACTCTTCAACCTCAATTAGGCAACCTGAATGCAAATAATGGGGAGACACCGGAAAGACTTGTTTTTGGAGCCAAATCCTTTCCAACTTAATATTCCATATGTGAACACTCCTGGAGAACATAAACTATGATCGAACAAACCATAAACAGTGTCTGACTCTAGATCCTATGATTGCAAGTAGAGCCACAGTGAGTTAGAGAACATGAATTAAAATCCCATCTTTTGTTTCCTGCCTGTTTGAAATTCGACATGCCACCGAAATCAGTTTTTTTTTTCTTTAAAATGAAATGGTTTGAAGAAATAGTATCTATTGTTTCTTTCAACTCTAACCTTATGATTGTATGATTTCATCACCTTACCTTTCTCTTCAGTTTTGTGAATTATGTAGCCGGTGTATGTTTAGGGACAGCAGTGTACTATTTAATAGCACTGAATGCTATTAAATGAGGGCACATCTGTGGGGTAGTATTACAAGTAAAGAGAAATTTACTAATTCCTAGCAAAATGGGACTTACCATACTGTCACATATTTGCCTCTGGAGTGACCCTGAACACATTCCCCAAACAATGGGAGTACAGTTCATTTAACAGTATTGTTAGTTAAGAGAAAATGGAGAATAAAAGAGAATTTTCTTGACTACAATATACATTCAAGGGACTGTTCTTCATATTTGTGATCTGGTTAAATAAATACGTCGTATATGAAATATTGTTGTTGTCATCTGTTTTTGTTTCCAATTTGTTGCTACTGTTTGTATTGGCTTTTGTCTTAGTGAACCAACTTTCATAGGAGCGGGGAGCATTTACCTTTTCTACAAAGCTCTGAACAAGAGCCAAATATTAGTGAGAAACTCCAGTGGTTGAATGTAGTCAATACAAACTTGCAGATTTATTTCTGGTTCATATTTATTAAGTCATTACTACTGCTCTCAACAGTAATCCAGAATCTAATTCCACAAAGAACATTAAATTTGGAACAAAGGTTGTTGGGTTCTATTTTTTGTTCGTTTGTTTGTTTTTGTCTTTTTTGTTTTATTTTATTTTTTTACTTGAGGGATTACCAGTTCACACACTTCAAAGAAATGCCATCCTTGACAATTCATAGGAGCTGGTAATAAAATAATGAAGTAAAAAATGCCTTAATAACCAGTACATCTTTGTTTATATAATTTAATTTGAAAAATAAAAATTTTGGAATAAACGAATATTAGAAACTTTAATCCCCCCAAATAAGAGTTTTTTCAATCTGACCTTTTCAGCTTTCTCAATAAGTGTATTGGGTCAACACAATCAATTCAATCGACTACTTCAAAATCAATTGTGAAAACAACTAAAAATGCACTATAATGCTGTGCAGGACAATTTAGCTTTATTTTTGGAACACAATCAGAGTTTACCTAATTTATGGCACAACTATATATCATGACACTCGAGGTAACATTAATACTCACATAGTAAATGAGTTTTACTGTAAATGAAGTATGCAATAAATTTACATATCCTTAGATCTATATTTCTAGTCTTATCTCAATAGAATATGGCATCTTGAATAAACATCTTAATATCCACAACAGGGACTGAAGAAGTAGATAAAGAATGAGGGAACCTGAGCTCTCATCCTGTCTTTGACACTAATTAGATGGATGAGCTTGGGGAAATGATGTTACTCCCTTGGGTCTCAACTTCTTCATCTAAATAGTAAGGGAGGCATATTGACTCCTAAGGTTTCATCCCATGACAAATACTAAGAGGCTATGATACTGGAGAGAATATTTTTTTAGAACTCTACAGAGTGCTGCATATCTTCTTTCAAATTGGGCTATAAAGTTTTAGAAAATAGACTTTTTTAAGTTTCCAAGGGCCCCTTAGTAATTTTCACATACTCATTATAACTAACATTTGTATAGCACCAACTACCTACCAGGCACTGTGCTAAACATTTTACAAATATCTGATTTCATCCTTACTACTAACCTGAGAACAAGTATTTTTATTAGCTGCATTTTAAAGATGAGAAAATTGAGGTTAAGAAACTTTTCCAGGGTCACACAGCTAGTGAAATGTCTGAGGCTAGATCTGAATTTCAGGTCTAATGTGTACTCGAAACCAATAATCTGTTCTATAATATGGAAAGAGTTACTGGGCCCTGATGGAACACCTGCTAATTTATGGATGTACCAATCTTGAAAATAGTTCTAATCATTAAGACAATATTACTTACACCCAGCATAAATTGTCTTTGCAAAATGATAATGTCTGATAATCTAAAGTGATTGTGGCATTTAATATTAAGATGCAACTTATTAAACTCTAAAGATTTGTCTTAAATATTCCAAGAGATTCTAATCTTATACTTAGCCCTCATTGTGCAGATGTAATCTTGACAAGAAAGGAAGGAAACACTGATCTCTTATTTTAGGTTTTCTGCCATGGCAATTAAACAAATGTAGAGCATCAGAATAAATGGCTTTTTTTGTTTGTTTGTTTTATATTTAGTTAAGTCAATTGAATTTTTATAAAATTGTTTTTATATTTAGTTAAGTCAATTGAATTTTTATCAAATTGAATATTTATCAAACAAGAACAAAAAATATCCTGTTATTTTCATGATGGATTGAATGAGTTGTTCCTGATGCAGGAGCTTATTCTATTAGAGGTCAGAAATGATTTCAAGATATTTGAGTGAAATTTTCTACATTTATCAAAAAATAAAATCTATTCCCCACTTTTTATATTTTACATTCTTGAGAAGACTCAAAGACTTCCAGTGCCAGAATGACAGAGTGAGGGGGGAACTTGCCTTATCTCTCCCAAATTCCCTCCCAAATACTTTAAAACAAAGCCTCTTACCAAATTCTGGAACAATGAAGCAGTTTTCCCACCAACAGTAGCTCAAAGAAATAGCAGAAAATCTATCTTGTGGTGGTGTGGGGTGGAGGGGAAGGACTCAGTCCTGACCAGGCAGTGTGAGCCAGAGCAGGTGGTACCCCAGGGAAAAATGGCAAGGCTATGCTCCCCAACCCCAGCAGAGAAGTATCAACACAAAGCAAGCCAGCAGCTGGCTGGGTAGAGTAGAGATTAGAAGGGAGCCTTCAAATGGGCATTGGCCTATGGCAGAGGCTCACTCTCAGTATGGGCCATCAGCAAGCTCCCCCTCCCACCCCACCCCTGCCACCACTGCATAGGCTATCAGTGAGAGTTCACTTTGAGAGCAAGGCAGCAGCCAAAGTTTCCATCCCCACAGCAGCAGAGTCTCTACCCTGTACAAGTGTCAAAATAAACTGAAAAAATTAGCAAAAAACAAAGAACCTAATTAGAACTAATTAGAACTAATTAGAACTAGAAAGTAATTATGGCAATAGGGAGGATCATGCAACAAAACCAAGAAGAAAACAATATTAGAAAGGTTACAAATGAAATCTCAAAGAAAGATATAAATTGCAATTAGGCCCAAAAAGAACTTCTGGAAGAGAGACTGAAAAAAATTTTTGTTTGTTTTTTCAAAGTATTAGCTTCTAGTCTTATTTATTAATTCAATATTTCTTTTACTTTCAATTTTATTGATTTCTCCTTTAATTTTTACAATCTCTAATTTGGTGTTTAGCTGGGGATTTTTAATTTGTTCCCTTTGTACTTTTTTCATTTGCATGCACAATTCATTGATATTTGCCCTCTCTGTTAATACCTCCACTCAAGGATATAAATTTCCCCCTGAGTACTGCCTTAGCTGAATCCCACAGAGTTTGGTAGGATGTCTCATCATTGTCATTCTCTTCAATGAAATTGTTGACTGTTTCTATGATTTCTTCTTTGACTAGCTGGTTTTGGAGAATTATATTATTTAATTTCCAATTATTTTTTTGATTTGCCTGTCCATGTGCCCCTTATTAATTATTGTTTTTATTGCATTATGATTTGAAAAGGTTACATTTATTACTTCTTCTCTTTTGCATTTGTTTGCAATGCTCTATTACATGGTCAATCTTTGTGAATGTACCATATGCAGCTGAAAAGAAGGTGTATTCTTTTTGTCCCTATTTATTTTTCTCCACATATCTATTAAATCTAATTTTTCTAGGATTTCATTCATCTCTCTTATGTCTTTATTATTTATTTTTGGTTTGATTTATCTAGATCTGAAAGAGGAATATTTAGATCTCCCACTAGTATAGTTTTACTATCTATTTCCTTCTTGAGCTCTGCCAGTTTCTCCATTAGGAATTTGGATGCAATACCATTTGATGCATACATGTTGAGTACTATTATTTCCTCATTTTCTATACCACCTTTTATCAGGAAGTAATTACCTTCCCTGCCTCTTTTAATCAGATCTATTTTTACTTTCGTTTTGTCAGAAATCATGATCTCCACTCCTGCCTTCTTTTTCTCATTTGAAGCGCAAAAGATTTTACTCCAGTCCTTGACCTTAAACCTGTATATGTCCACCCACCTCATATGTGTTTCTTGTATCCAATATATGGTAGGATTTTGGTATCTAATCCACTCTGCTATTTGCTCCCATTTTATGGGTGAGTTCATCCCATTCCATTCAGAATTATAATTTTCAATTGTGTATTCCCTAACATTTTGGTATCCTCTCCTAGTTCTAACCCTTCTTCTTACGCTATTTCCTTTTAAACCAGTGGTTTGTTTTAAACCAGTCCCCCTTGTCCCTTACTTTGGTTTACTTCCCTTTCCACACCCTCCCTTATTATTCCCCTCTATTTATTTTTAAGGTCTAATGAATTCCTTCTCCCTTCTCCTCCCCTCCCATTCTTGACCTCCCCACTCCCCTGCTCCCCTTGGTTTATCCCTTCTGACTTTCTCAGTAGTGTTTTTTTTTTTTTCAGTAGGGTTTCATAGAATTCTAGAACCCAATGGATATAGCTATTCTTCCCTCTCAGGGCTAATTCCACTGAGTGTAAGGTTTAAATATTACCTCTTAATGCTCTCTTCCTCTCCTTCTTAATATATTATTCATCTCCTCCTCTTCCCATGCCCTCTTTGCGTGGTATAGAATACCCTATTTTTCTTATTCATTCAAGTTTCTTTTGGTGCCATCTACTATTCACCCCCCCCCCTTTTTTCCCCACCCAGTCTCATTTTAGACCATTTAGTGCTCCAACTTCTCCCTATGAATAATTCTTCTAATTACTATAATAGTGAATACAGTTTTTGAAAATTACACATAATATTTCTCCATATAGGAATACAAATGATTTAATCTTATTCAGGCCCTTAAAGAGGCGAATTTAAAAATAAAAGTTTTCTTTCTTTCCCCTCTGTTTCTTATTTAACTTTTCATGCTTCTCTTGGTTTTTGTGGTTGGATATCAAACCTTCCATTTAGTCCTGGTCTTTTCTGTGCAAATACTTGGAAATCTTCTATCTTGTTGAATGCCCACACTTTCCCCTGGAAGTATATAGTCAGTTTTGATGGGTACATGATCCTTGGTTGTAGACCCATTTCTCTGGCCTTTCTGAATATCATATTCCAAGCCTTGGGGTCTTTTAGTGTGGAGCCTGCCAGATCCTGTGTGATCCTGATTTGTGCTCCTTGATATCTGAATTGTCACTTTCTGGCTTCTTGTAAGATTTTTTCTTTTACTTGGAAGCTCTTGAATTTGGCTATTATATTCCTGGGGGTTGTCTTTTCAGAGTCTAGTGTAGAGGGTGATCTATGGATACTTTCAATGTCTATATTGCCCTCTTGTTGTAGAACTTCAGGGCAGTTTTGCTGAATAATTTCTTTTAGTATGGAGTCCAAATTTCTATTAATTTTTGCTTTTTCAGGAAGACCAATGATTCTCAAATTGTCTCTTCTAGACCTGTTCTCTTGGTCTATTAACTTCTCAGTAAGAAATTTATGTTTCCTTCTATTTTATCAGTCTTTTGATTTTGCTTAATTTGTTCTTGCTGTCTTGAGAGATCATTGGCTTCTACTTGCCCTATTCTGGTTTTTAGAGATTGGTTTTTGGTTATTATCTCATGATTTTGCTTTTTGGTTGGTCTATCCTGTTTTCCAGCTGTTTGATTTTGGTCTCCAATTTGCCTATAATTTCGTTTGATTTTTGGGCATCTTTCTCCAACTGGGAATTTCTGTCTTTTAACCTGTTAATTTCCTTTTGATCTATTTCACAATTCTCTTGCCAAATCTCTCCCATCTTTCTCATGATCTCAGATTTGAACTCTTCAAGAGCTTGTGACAAATTTTCATTTTTGGGTATGGTTTGGATGTGATTACTTATCTGTTCTCCTCTGCTGTTTGCTCTGTTGTCTGGATTTTTTCTGTGTAAAAGTTGTTGAGTGCTAAATATTTTTTCTTGATCTTTCTCTTTTGAGGTTCTTGTGACTGGCTTGCCATTATTATTATCTCTTTCTCAGTCAGAAGTCTGTGTGAGGCCCACAGGCTCTCTGCCTATTGTATCACAGTGCCCTGTGCCCTCTCAGCTTTATCCTCATGCCCATGGTTGGTCTGAGCTCTTTAGGCTCCTGAGGTCTCAACTCTAGTTGTTCTCAGGGTCAAGCCACCTGGTGGTCCCCTTCCTTGCTCCTCTACCAGACGCTCCTTTAACAGTCTCAGGGTGTTGCTTCCACAGTCATGCACCCCTCTGCCCTGGGTCTCCACCCAAGGTCCGTGACTGTGCTCAAGGTCTGTGTTCAAAGTCCAGTTCTTTAGTCTCTTGGGGTCTTAAATCTTTCTGCTCTCAGGAGCAGGCCTTCATGATCCCAACTAGCTGCCAAGAACATAATGAATGCCCCAAACTTGCTCTAACTCTTGGGCTGGCTTTGGCACTGTAGGTGGTGTGTGTAGGGGGTGCCAAGCTCGCGTTTTAGTGAGAGCTATTTTACCCCCTTGTAGCGTAGAAATTCCCTGATCCCACGTACCTTCAATGCTGAGCCCTGCTGTGCAGTCCCTTTGTTCATCTGTGTTTGTTTTTATGTCCTCTTGAGGAGTCCTATATGTGTGGGCTAGGAGAGGTTAAGCAGCTGCTTTTACTCTGCTGCCATCTTGACCTAAATTCCTTTTTAATAAACAAAATTTGTTTAATAATTTAAGAGGACAAAGGTTCTTTTCCTGTGTACATGTTTCCCATGATGTAGTTATAGGGAGGAGTGGATATGTTGATGGACTACTTCTTAATTAAGTATCACTAATTAAAGATGCCTTTGAATAGTCAAGGGAACTGAATAATAAGCTAGTAAAAATCTATTTATTACATTGCTTCTCTCAGTTGATGTCATCCTTGGTTATGAGACACAACCAGGGAGAACCACATAATTTTATTTGTTATAATTCTCGCCTAACTAATAAACCCGATGTAACCAATAAACTTACATTCTCACCCCAAAATCAGTCGCTTGAGATAATTTTAGTTGTAACAATGTTAACCATGGAGGACCTAACCATGAGAAATCAAGGCTGGCTCTGCCCTAAAGGAATACATATTCTGATTCAGAAAGATCCCACAGAAACAAAAAGGGAAGCTAGATGAGGCAAAGAGACATACATGGAAGCATATGTTTGGAAATGGTGGTCATGGGTCCATAGTTATATTTTCTCCAGTCCTCAGGAATTCTTAAATCTCCCTCAAGTAAAAATTCTTTATAAGGCATAAAGCAATTGTAGTCTCCATAGGTTAAAATCAACAAAATGAACAAAGTAACCACATGATAAATTAGTAGAGAAAAGGCTAATCCATAATTGACTCACTCAGTATCCCCTTTGCCAATAGCTGCCATGCTCCATTAGGATGCAACAAGTTGGCCCACCACTTTGTCTCCTATGAAGCATTTTAAAATGTTCTTGTTGTTGCTACAGATTTTTCCGGGACATGATGCCTTACCCTCATCCTACCATTCTGTGATAATAAGGAGCAGATCTGGATTCTGGGTACCTCGCTTTTGGAAGAGGAGGAAGTATAGGAAAGTAAAAGAATAATTTACTGTATGTGAGAGCATGCTACAGCAATGCTAAGCTAAAAAAAGGAAAGGATAGAGAGAACTGGGACAGAGTACCTTCGGGTATATATAGGAAAAAAGAACTTGAATCAAGTCTAAAAGATAAGAGATTGGAATCAAGTTGAAACTGGTTGAATTCCTCCCCCACCTCCACAAATTGTTGAGGTTTAGAAAATGATGTGAAGAGAAGCTGACAGCTTTAAGGTTCAGTCCTGGAGCAAGATAAGAAAAGAGTGAGGTGAGGTAGACTAGGGTGCTGGTTATTAAAGATAAAAGAACCAGAAGGTGAATAATAAGGGGACAGAAGAGACTAGATTTGGCAAAATAGTAAAAATCTTATGAGAAAAAAATAGTTAAAAATTAAGAACACAAAAAGTTGAATTTTTAGAGAAGAGAGTAAAACGAAAAAGAAGGTAGACACCAAGACAAACAAGTCCAAATTTCTCTAAATAAATATTTCAAGATAAAGAAAATTAAAATTAACCCTTGATGATGCAGAGAATTCTATGAAATCCCAAGATATTACAAAATCACAGCAATGTTACTAAGTGGTTCAAAAGAGATATAAGAATCTTGAAAGCAGAAATTAAGTAGAAACCAGTGGTAGAATTTATGGTTTGCACATAAGAAATAACTAGAAAAATAAGAAAACTTGAATCCATTGTTTTGTTTTCGAAAGAGGCAAAAGAAAGAAAAAAGTGTTAGGAATAAAATTGTACTGAGGTTAATGAAAATCTTGAAGAGACACCAAATGCAATAATGTTAAAATAACATCCAATCTCTATATGAAATTGATCTTGAAGACGATGTATGTAGAGAACTTGAGGATCACAAGTTAAAGAGAAAGAACATGAGAAGTTAAAAAAACCTACATATTATAATGCAAGAAATATTAGAAGAAAATTTATTAGAATTCCTGATTACAGAAAATATAGGTCAAATGGAAAGAATCCATATATTACCTTTGGGGATAGAGTAGGGAGAGTATGCTGTAAAGGTTGTGCAGGAAGCCCTATTGAGACTTGAATCCTGGCAAGAGCAGAAGAGTTCACACATAAGTGATTCCAGGGGCACAGTCCAAGCTTCTTTTGATACTGAGATGAAGAGGATGAAAGCTATTTAATGATAACTATATATTTGTCTCACTTTCTCTGAGAGATAGGATAGTTTAACAGTTAAAGAGCTGACCTTAGAGAGTCAGGAAAGCTTGAATTCAAATTCTAATGACTTGGCAAATCTATTTAACTTTTTGATACTCCCAATCAACTCTCTAAGATGATACTTTACAGAAAAGTTGTGGATTTGTGTGTATATATATATATATATATATATATATATATATACATACATACATATATGAGTTACCACAATGGGAGTTCCCTATATCAATTAAACTGAAGGATCATTTACCACATACACACACACAAATGCTCCTCCTCCATATATTTTCTGTTCCATAATTTAAATATCCTCTGGATTAACAAATGATTTTCAGGCTTTGTAAGTGTTAGAATTTTCTCTGGCAATGAAAGGATAATAATATTATAGTAAGAGATCTAAGATACCTAGGGTTGCTAGCTGCATTGATTTTGGGCAAATCACTTAAACTGCCTGAATTACCTTTTCTTTATCTGTAAAATGGATCCAATAATACTTCTAATACAGACATGTTATTAGGATCAAATAAGATGATAAATTGAAACATTCATAAGCTATAAAGTAAAATAAACATTCAGTAATTACTATTCATATCAACCTGTTTAACCCTCCTCTGATCATGTGCCACTTTTTCAATGAAATTATTAAAATGTAACAACCAGAAATGAACATAATATTTTAAGTGTAATCTGCATAGCACAGAGTATAGTGGTAGTATTTCTTTCCTCTATTTATACTAATATAGCTTAAGATCTTATGAGCTGTAAAATTTTTAAATTTTAGTATATCAGTGACAGTCCATTAGAAATTTTTGCATTCATTATTCTATCTAATGAAATATTTATTCTGTATTCAGTAAATATCTTTCGAGTCTCTTTTGTATACAAGGAATTGGGAAAAGGAAATGAAATGGCTCACCTAAGGAAGTAGTGGCTTCCCCCTTACTGAAAGTCTGAAGTCATATTTGAACCCAAGACCTCTTCTGCTATAAGCCTGGCTCTCAATACACTGAGCTACTTAGCTGCCCCAAAGCAGCTGTTTTTTTTTTTTTAAGACTACCTCTGAATGAGCCATTAGAGGAAAGAATTTATAAGTAGCATGGAGCTACAGTAACACTAGAGAGGTCAGACCCTAGAATGAATTTTTAAGAACTCCATGTTCGTTGTAGTTTCTGTAGCCTTTGATGATGGGAAGGCAGTTTGGGTTTCTAGGTAATTTTTGGACCCCACCAGCCTGATATTTCTGAGAGCAAAAGTCAGGGTGCATTTGGACAAAAAACATCAACCACCACCTATTTTATGTGTCTACATCAAGTGAAATAAGTCTACATTTTTCTCTTTGATTTCTGCCTTGAAACATTAATATTCTGCTCTAAGCAGCTAACTCATGTCCATGGAGACTTATGAACTTTTGTAATGAGCTTGACTGTCCCTCTGCATAGGAGGTTGTGAGCTTGCATAAATGAATGTTCACATGCATGGGTGATTGGTATTGGAGCATGGTGGAAAAGTGTCACTGACACCCCTGTGTTAAATTGGCATTTTCCATGGTCAAGCACCTGTCTGGAACCCCTAAAAGGAGATGTGTCCAGTGAGGAACTAGGGATCAAGCCCTCTGTGCTTTCTCTAGGACATGATCATTGGTTCATTTGTGTGGCTGTCATTTCTTTGGCAAGCTTTCAATGTGCATTTCTAGAATCCTCTTTCTATACTTCTGTCACAGAAAAAGAGTTGCAGCTATGGGTGATAAAGAGCATATTTTCTCTGCTTTGGGCAAATCACTGGATCATATAAGGGATTTCTATACTGAAGATAGATAAATACACAGATATACACGCATATATAAATATACATACATATATATATAAATTGAAAAACCTACAACCTGAAAATAAAGAAATATAATAAATATATAAGTATATATTTAATATCTTATTATATATTTACATTTCCAAGTTCTAGGTTTTTCAATTTTCAAATTCTACACTAGGTAATCTTCACAGCTAATCGCAATCAAAATATTCAATCTCCCCTTCCATTTTGGAGGCTTTCTCCATTTCTAGGCTTCTCATCTGCAATAATTTCCACTAATGAACTGAGCAGCCAAAACAACAATGCTATTGTTATTTTTGATCACATTTTGTCCCAGAAAATAGACTTATCGTAGCCATCTGTTTCAGCTTTGCAATTTAGAAAAGTGGGTTACTTGAGAGCTTTACTATTTTCAGAGGCAAACAGGGATAACACCTTAGGAAGGCAATCATTTTCTATGGGTTTCACCTTTTTACAGGTAGAATTAGGATGCTATCTATTTTAAGTTCTTTTTTTTAGCCTAACTTTTCTACTCCTATACATCCTATATATTGAGTGCAGCATTTTACTAATCATGCATGCTTGAAACATCAAAGTTGTCTCTGATTCCTCCTCCTTAACTCTCATATCCAATTGGTTGCTAAGTCTGGAAAATCTATTGTATATATGTATTGGTACACATGTCTATGTACATTACTGAAATAGTGTCCAACATTGTCTCCCTGTCATCAATTATGCTCCTCCTCTCTGACTGATCATTTATATTATTGTCAGATTAATATTCCACTGAGAAGATAAAAATAGATTACACTTTTACTTAAAATCCTTGACAGGTAGCCTATTCTCTGTCAAATATATCCATAGATTGGCCCTGGACAGATTGAGGAAGGTATCTTCCAGTCTTATTTCACAACACGCCTCTCCACCGGCAAGCATGTGTATGCATGCACACGCACACAGACACACACAGACTCCTGAGTTCCAGTAAAACAGTGCTACTCCCTGTTCCATAGCTGTCATTGCTCATTCCTGTCAGTAGCACCCAGGGATGCAAAGCATTAGATTCTATCATCAGAGATATGCGGGTACAAGCAAAGCACCAAAGTGGACTACAGGAGTATCAGGGATGGTTTCCATCCTAGAGGACTGGTATTTTAGCAGATGCTATCAGGTATGCCAGGACTTGTTTTTGGTTGGATCTCAAAGCACAGGTCATCATCCCCTTTATTTAAACTCTAGTTTCAGGGGCAGTTAGGCAGTTCAGTTGCCTGGAGTCCAGAAGCCTTTTTCTTTTTCTTTAAACTCTTACCTTCAATCTTAAAACCAATTCAAAGTATTGATTCTAAGGTGGAAGAGTGCAAAGGACTGGGCAGTGGAGGGTAAGTGGCTTGCCTAGTGTCACACAGCTAGGAAGCATCTCAGGTTCTCCTTTCTATAAGTCAATCCATTGCCCCATACACAATGCAGTTTCAAAGGTGATGGGAAGAGGTTTCCAGTGCAGGTAATGAAGCAACTGTAACTGATTTTGTCATTGTTCCTTGAGCTCTCTGTTTTTTTTTTCCTTTAGAAGATTGTGTATTAGGTTCTGTTCTCTTAAAGCACTACTCTAAGTAGTATAGTGCTGAAAGAAGGGAAACACCTTTAACACAAAGGATATATCAACTGGCAAAGGACAGTTAATAAATGGATAGTTTATTTAATATCTGAAAAAAACAGGTAATTTTTTAAAATTCTAAAACACATGTGTAAAGACATAATAAATAAATAAATATATGATAAATAAATAAATACAGAATTGGAATTCTACCCCATGTCTTTCTCATCTCCAAATCAATATTTACTGAATTTATAACAGCTTTGAAATCCAAGTTATTAACAGCTATATGAACTTCTTTGGGCCAGAATTTTTTCATCTGTTAAAATTAGAATGATGTAATAAGTTTGTTTGTTTTTTCAGATAAATACAGATTATACCACAGAGCTTTATAGACTTTATCATTCAAAACATTATATGACTAGGAACAGTGGGTTATCCATTGTACTAGATTCTCATTTGCCTCCCAGAAAGATTAATTATTTTAAGCGATATCCCATATAAATTCTTTGCACCATAGAAAAGTTGTGTTTCATGGCAGCAGAGGTGCCCTCACACCCTTTGAAAACCTTACAAATGCATGAAGTTGGTTAGAAGAACGTGGAAAGTCTGGATGTTTCTGTGTAGCTTGTCACCTTTTCACACATTTTTGTTTCATGTTTTTTGATCTTCATTCATTAAGGAGAATGCACCCTTCCATTTTGCCATACTTAAGGGCTGCAAAGCACTGAATTTGCACAAAATTGAAGAAATTGATTGTGACTTCTCAGAACCAATTAATTCAGAAACTAGTACTACAATGTAAAAGGTGTGGTAAACATTGAGGAAAGAAACGACAATGATAGGAATTTGTTTAATTAAAGAAAGTTATAGAGAATCTCTGACTACTGCAGATACGGAAAGGGAAGTTGTGATCTTTCTATTTTAAGCTTAGGATTAGTTAACCAGCATTGGAGTGATGTTCACTGTCATGCCATACTGCTGAGTTAGACACATGTGGAGGATTAATGATACCAAGATATTGGAGCATCTCTTATAGGTGGGCAGAAGAAATGGCATTAGAATACACTGACATATGAAATGAAACAACACAGATGTTGACTGGGAGAGACTGACAATAGTAGATCAAGTTGACATGTAGTAATTAGAAACAGTTTAACTCTAATTGGCCAAGAGTATTAAATAGCCTTGAAACAAAGGGGCACAGCTAGAAATAGTGATAAGATCTAGAAACAGGATTTAGCCATTAATCAAAAAAAATGACTTCATAAATAATCAGAGAGACAAGCACTAGAAGCCACATAACAATTATTCTAACAATGGCATGTATATGTTGCCCATGATTTTAGGTAAAATGATGGAAAGAGAAACAGAGAGTGAGACACTTCAAAGGATCCAGGATGTGCAGGTGGCAACTTATTCTTGCCTTTTCATCCCATCAGATTCCTGTTATTGTTCTCCCAGAGATCCTTCTTACAAAGGTATTCGATACATTATCATGTAGGCATTGTTTAGTTATTTCCACAGCATGAACTAACAGATTAAAAATTTATTTTGGAGTCATGAACATGTGAGATCAAATCTTCTGTCTGAAATACACTGATTGTGTGAGACTGGGTAAGTTAGGCTCTCAGAGCCTCCCATGAAACTTTATAAGAACAGAGGCAGCTGCAACACTGAGGCTATCTACTTTTCAGCATCTGGCCCAAAGGTGTTATCAGTGTCTCAAATCCACTGCCTCCTCTCATTGGTCAGTTCCTTTGTGGCACATATTTTATTTTATTTTATTTTATTTTATTTTATTTTATTTTGTCTTATTTTATTTTATTTTATTTTATTTTGTTTTGCTTTGCTTTATTTTATTTTTTAAACCCTTACCTTCCATTTTGGAGTCAATACTGTGTATTGGCTCTAAGACAGAAGAGTGGTAAGGGTAGGCAATGGGGGTTAAGTGACTTGCCCAGGGTCACACAGCTGGGAAGTGTCTGAGGCCAGATTTGAACCTAGGAACTCCCGTCTCTAGGTCTGGCTCTCAATCCACTGAGCTACCCAGCTGCCCCTATTGGCACATATTTTAAAAGAAATACACATACCAGCCTTGCTCACTTCTAACATGGATATCCCAGCTCAGCCCTTGAATCTCTAGACTACTTCTCCATCTTTTCCTGCTATGGGCACTTTCCCACCACTCTAAGTTTTCTAGATGTCTTTTTATTTGTTTTCATCCATTAAAATGTAGACTCTGTGAGGGAAGGAATTGTAGCTCTTTCTTGCATGTGTTTATATTCCCAAAATTTAACACAGTGCCCAACAGATAGTAAACACTTTTAGCAAATGCTTTATGAAATCTAATCTGTTTTTCCCCACTTTAGACATGTGAATAGGTTACTTGTTCTTTTAAATAATGCATTTGTTTAAGGAGTTCCCTCATATTGTTTCCTGCACATAACCTTTCATTGGAAAGATATTGCAGTATACTAACAAGTATATTTCTATTGTTTTTTGATAACCCACAATTCTGAGACATTAGATATTGTGATTTTTGCAGGAAGAACTTTTGTGCCTTTTTTACTGCTTTTCTTTTTGCCTGTCTTATATGTTTATAGGAATCTTCATATTATAAAAAATATAGCACAGTTTTCCAGACGTAGTCTAGCCCAACCTCCTTTTTTCATTATTCAGTTGTCTCATTAGACCATCTATTTGCATTGCCAGCTCCAGATAAGTGTCTATGTACTAATTATTCAACTGCATGTTGTTATCTCAGGAACAGACATTTTTCATCCATTTCCTTTTTCCTCTATGGATTGGTAAAATGGTGTCTATTGAATAATCATAGATCTCATTGACAACAACCTATTATAGTTTAAAGGCTTCCTTCCAAGAAGGAAACTCCCATGTTTAAAAAAAATAGAAATAGTTTACTTCTAATTGACCAAGAGTATTAAATAGCCTTTTTTTTAAAACTCTTACCATCAGTCTTGGAACCAATACTGTGTAAGGACTAGGCAATGGGGGTCAAGTGACTTGCCCAAGATCACACAACTGGGAAGTGTCTGAGGCCAGATTTGAACCCAGGACCTCTCCCGTCTCTAGGTCTGACTCTCAATCCACTGAGTCATCCAGCTGCCCTCCAAATATCCTTTAAACAAAGGGGTAGAGCCATAAATAGCTATAAAATGTAGAAATAAGATTTAGCCATTAATAGAAAGGATTTCATAAATAATCAGAGTGAAAAGCACAAGAAGCCATATACCAATTTTTATATGGATAGCATATATACAGGTAACATATATTAAGGTAATACAGGACTATATGGAAAATGGAGATGCCTCATTTCACCAATTTGTTAATATCAAGAGAGATATACAATATGGAAATTTATGTTCAATACATGTATTTAGCACATTGATGGATCATATCCCATGCTAGGTCCAAATTAAAAAAAAAAGATTCCATCTTTAAGGCATGTATAATCTGTCTCTATCCATTAAGTAATACTTTGATTCTTCTTACCCAGAAAATAAGCATCTACTCACCCTTTGGTTTGGCTCAATCATTTCTACATATCTTCCCTTTGATTTCTTGAAGGACCACGATCCTCTGGTTATACTTAAAATTTCTCAGGGTCCTAAAGGAAAACCTGTTGTTGCAGAGCATGATACTTCAACTAACTTTAGATATTATGGAGTCACTTGTTAAATTCCATTTGCAACCATGCAAAATGCTTACCTTCATAGACTTAAAACTTATTCCTATGTACCTAGCAATAAGGAAAAAATAATAATATCACATATATTCATCTGTTTTAAACCACTCCAGTAATGATAATCATATCACAATAGAGATAACTTTGTTAAAAAATGCATTCAGATTATAATATATAGAAATAGTCAGACATTTTCTGTAGGTGCAGAAAGCAGTTTGCCTCTTTAGAACTCAGAACTTGGCAAAGCAGCTCTGGGCATGTGCCAATCTGACAGTTAGAAAGGGAGTATAAATCGAGGTGCACAGACCCCCTCAACCTCACTTCTTCTTCTTGGATTGGGACGCAGGAAGGTGTTTGCTGTCCAGGCCCTGGGAGGAGGGAGATTGGTGTAGGCAGGTAGGTAGGTATGGTTTAAACCTATATTGCTAGCTATATCAATCACCTTTGTATTGATAAAGCCACTGAGCTTTTAATATCATACAAAATCACCTTATCGAATCATCAAGAAGCAACAACAGTCTCTGACCCAGGGAGACTTCATAGTTCCCTGGGCTCAGCATCAACAAAATCCATACCAGTTCAGAGTCAAAGGAGGCTCTCAAAGTCCCTTGATCTCTGCCCCTAAGATATCTTAATATTCAAATATTAGCATAATTTATTATACTTATTTTAGGCAAAATTAATTAGGATTCACCTATTTCCCTCTCTCCCATCTCCCAGTTTAACCTTCCTGTCAAGCTACCCAAATAAACCCAGTTAATCTTCAAGCCTCCAATAGTCTTATTCAAGAGTTTGACAACTTACCTTATTGAAGACAACATCCTTTATATAATCGTAGTCAGATAGTGGTAACTAATCTAGCTGATCAAATTACATCTAGATCAGTGATTCCCAAAGTGGGCGCTACCACCCCCTGGTGGGTGCTGCAGTGATCCAGGAGAGCAGTGATGGCCAAAGGTGCATTTATCTTTCCTATTAATTGCTATTAACATTTAAAAAATTAATTTCCAGGGGGCTAAGTAATATTTTTCTGGAAAGGGGGCAGTAGGCTAAAAAAGTTTGGGAACCACTGGGCTACATCAAGCTGGTGCTAAACCAATAATCATTGTTAAGGTCTCAGGAAGTCAAGATCCACTTTCTAGTTACTTCCAAGCTAACAGACACCTAGGGGCTGTTACTAAGGTTTGAGGTCTGGCTTGAGAATTCTCACTCCTTCAGGGAAGCTTTGCCAGGCTGCTGTGGGAAGCAAACCCCTGCTCCCATATATTAGCTAAACAAATAGTGCATCTCCGAATTTCTAAATAATAAGACCTCAGCTCCTCTTGTGTCCTTTGTGTCTTCATAACAAGATTCCATGGGGAAGAGTGAAATCACAGGAACAGAAACCTGAAAGGACAAAAAATAAGGTAGGAAAACCATGCGCTTAGAGACAGAGAGAAGGTCATATCGGGAAGTTAGAAGGAACTTTAGAATTCAACCTACTTTTGTAGAAGTAGATAAATAATCTGATACTCAAGATAATTATGTTATTTTCCAAGGTTCCATAGGGAGTGAGTGTCAGAGTTGGGATCTGAAGGCTTTGATCAAAAGACCAATGCCTTCTTTTCCCTAATTTGACATATTGCCTCCTTGTTATAGAAATACACATGCACAGAGATTGGGCTGTGTGTGTGTATATGCATGTGGCTAGGGAGAAAGTATTGTTTCTTCCTTTTGGTTTCAAACGTATGATTTCTCCTACAGAGGGAATTCCTGATGTGGAAACTGACTTCACCAATGCAAATGGACAATTAATGGTCTCAGAGAGTTGCCTAAAGGGAACCAAGATGTTCATTACCATGCTTAGGGTCCCAGGCAGTATATACATCTCTGGAGTCAGGCTTTAAGAATTTGTTCCGATGCCAAAACTAGTTTCTCTTTGATATCTTAAACCCTAAGTCACTTTTTACTCCCCTTATCCTTCATTGCTGAGTTATTATTATATATGCTCTCATGGTGTTTCCATACTTTCTCCAATTCTGAATAATTCTACATCATGTGAAATCTCTCACTTAGGTCATACAAGAATATGTAGCTTTCAGTAAACACGAGTAATTCGTGCAATGAATAACAATGTATATTTCTTTAAAAACACTGAGAATCCAGAATTTGTTAGTCAGAGAGGCAGGAAAATTACAAAAAACATTTAGGGATGATGAATTTAAGTATGCAGTATTCATTATTAAACCTAAGTACTTTAGATCTCTCTAGCCACTTTTGTACAGGCAAAGGAATGTAGGTTGGGCCACAGAATCTTGGCCCCCAAGACACCCTGATCTTCACGTCCAAAATACTGCTCAATTAGTTTGGCTCTTATTAGCAACTTTGGATTTTTCATTAAATTCAGCAAACATTTATTAAAGCCTTACAGTATACATGGCATTGACATGGGAATTGTTTCAAATATAGGGAAACCTCATCATTTGAATTACTGTAGCTAAACTAAACTATCATTCAGGTGAAGCCTCAGTTCCTAATAAATTATGTTTGATCATTCTATTTCTCTTAAATTAAGGTTAGGTATCCTGTATGATGTGAAAATAAAATGTCACAAGTTTAGTTGACAATCAATGATCATATCTTTAGTTGATAATGTTTGTAACTGACCCTTATGAAAGACTTATTTATATATCTATTGAAACCTTCATTTGAGCTTCACAACAAATTTATGAGTTAAGCAATATAGGTATTTTTAAGTCCATTTTATAGACAAGGACACTAGGGACTAAAGCAGTGAATTTGACAACAGTTGCACAACTTTTAAGAATCAGAGTAATGATTTAAATCTATATTTTCATGAATGCAAATCCTCTACACATAAAATATCATTAATATAGATTTTGATTCAATTATCTATAGATGAAAGAAAGTAAAAGTGGAGAGAGAGTTCTGTGTGATAATGACATATATTTTATACCATTTCAAGGTTTATGTCATGATTTTGCTCACAATAGTCCTCTGTGTGATTTAAATAAGAAGAAAGAAAAAAAATATTTTCTCCTATGTTTCAGACACTATGCTAAGCTAATTGATCATATTATCTCATTTTACCTTACAAAACCCTGAGAAGTAGATGCTTTTATTATCCCTATTTTGGAGTTAAGGAAACTGAGGCAGGTGGGTTAAGTGATTTGTAGGGTCTCCCACATATAGTAAATGCCTGAGTCAGGCTTTCCTGACCCTAGTCTTTATCCAGGATTAAATGTATTATTATTTCCAATTTACTAATGATTCTTAGAGTGGTTAAGTGACTTTTAAAAGGGCAAGAAATTCATTTAAAGCCAAGATTTGAACCTAGATATCAACAAATTCCTACATAAGAGTTTTTCCTCACCATTAAATGGCTGCAGTACATCATTATATTCCAATCATCTATTGATTAGTTTAGAAACATGCTGAGATTGGAGGTCAAAATATAAAATGGAGAGCACTATACAGATGGATAACAGCCACTGAAGGCTATTGAAAAAAATTACATGATCATAGCAATGACAAAAAATCTACTTTAAATTAAAATCATTTTCTCTTTTTTTTACTTGTTACACTTCTTTTTGCCATGTGACCCACCCAAATTATTTAGCTATAAAAAAACTAAATATATGAATATATCCACACTAGGGATTCATTTTTTTATTAGGTTCAGGGATAAATTCTGATAATTCATTGGCACATCTCAAAAGAGATGGCATAGGATTAAAACAACTTTCTTGCTAGATTTTCACAGAAAAAATTATTCACAAAAACACTTTCACAAAATAATTATCTTGCTAGATAATTTCAATCATCATTCAAAATGATACCATCATCATCATAATAATCATCATTTTCAACATCATCATTGTCACTATTGCTGATTTATGGCTTGACCTAAAACAGCCGCAAATCCCATTTCTACTGCAGAAGTATAGAATTATTGAATCATGGAATCTGAAGGGAACTCAGAGGCTACCAAGCTCAATCTATTCTTCTACACCATTATCATTCTATTTAAGGTAAACCAAGAAAAAGTTCGCTGCTTTTGGGAGTTGCAAATGAAGAGAGACAGACTGAGAGAGAAAAATAGAATTACAAGAAAGGACAATAAGAAAAAGAAAGTTCACATACCTTCCCCAAAAGTTTTCAGTTTATCATTACTATAAGATCATGTCATTTCCTTGTGATTATGATCTCTTTTCTAAATTATTTTACTTCTTCCATTTTACATTCCTCTTTTAGTCTTAGCCCAAATAAATGCTCCAAAACCAGGCTTCACTACATCCTGGATTATGTAACAAAAGTTATTTTATTTATTCCTCCCTTTTTGTTACAGTGATGAATTCCTTCTCACAAAGTCTGTACTAAATATGAAGTCTCTCTAAGTTTATATTGACTCCTTTCACTACAGTTTTTAGTCCATCTCATTTGTTGCAGTGAAGTAAAGTGGATAGAATAGTGGATTTGAATTTGGGAAGACGAGTTGGAATCCCTTGTCATCCATATTTCAACCATTGAGACTCTTGGTAAGGAACTTAGTATCTCAGCCTCACTTTCTTTTACATCTATGAAATAAGAACAATAAAAGCTATTTTATACTTATATTATGAGAATCAAAGGAGATAAAATACATAATGTGCTTTGTGGACCTGAAAGTGACATCCATTTTTTGCCATTACATAAGATAATATTGATAGTACTATGACAATAACTATTATTTGTATCAACCTCTACTACCATCAACAAAACCACCACCACCACCACCACCACCACCACCACCACCACCACCACCACCACTACTACTACTACTACTACTACTACTACTACTACTACTACTACTACTACTACTACTAATATGACTACCACATACTACAACTGTGACTACCACAATTCCTAGGAAAACTATAATTATTAAGAATATTACACCTTCTACTAACACTATCATTAATATCCATATTTTCCTGTTTTCTTTATAGTTATCTTTGGATAACTTCCTTTAATGGGCTGTGGGAAAATAGTCCCTTACGAAATGTGGAATTTCCCTACTTTTGTTCTTTTCTAAATATATGAGTATCCCTATAGCAAAGTATTCCAGGATACTAGTTTTGGAGTTACAGGCTTTATATTGGAATCTGGATTCTGAATCTCACTGCCTGTGTAACCTTGGACAAGTGAATCCACCTCTCATTTTCCCTTTCTATAAAATGAGAGGGTTAGATTTAATGACCTCTGAAGACTTTTTAGACAAGATCTAAGCTCATACAATCTAGCTTAAATCACATCAACAAGAAGTTTCCTCTGTTCCCCATTCATTGTAATATGATTTCCCCTAATATTTGAGGTATAAAATGTCAAGGAAGTATATGTTACTAGTTCTTGCTAGATTGGCTTTATACCTGGCTAAGTGTCTTTCATTCTTAGATTTTAACCTCAGTATAGAAATATAAATACCACAGTTTCAGAAATATTTTGAAAAAATACTGTAAATGTGAAAAAAAGTAAAAATTAAATATTTTTTTCACAAGCTTCTATGATACATAATAGAGAGCAAAACTATAATAAATAAAAATAGACACTCTATAAGAGTCAAATCTTTATGTTATAAATTAACAAACAAAAAGTGGTACTTCACCTTGATGACACTCTCCCCCAAACAAATTTTTGACCAGATGTGAAACAGCACCAATAATTATGCTATGATCACAAAACTTATTAAAGAAGCTTAGGAAATTTAAAGTAAAGCCATGTAATTTTCTGTGATAAAATGAAAATAGAGTCATTTAATGACATTATTTTGAGATCAGTATTATATAAAATAATTGAAATGGAACAGAATGCCATTAAGTAAACAAACAGAAATGATACCAGTGATTACAGGGATTATTTCAGAACAGGAAAATGTGTTGAACCTATGGCTGTAACATTTTCAACCAAATATTTGTGCAGATTTGTCATAGGTTGCTTTTAATCCATTTCATATTTCTTTTTCAGGCACCAAAAATAATATGCAGTATATCTCTTTCAGAACTGTGTAGTATCATTTGGCACCAGAAGCAATTACTTATTCAATTGAACAACTATTTGTATTCAAGTTATGAAATTCAAATTCAATTTGAGATATATTTTAAAGCAATTAAAGGAGGAGAATTGTGTGCCTCCTTCACTCCTAGATCTAGAGCTGAAAAGGATCTCAGAGGTTATCTAGATGAACCTCTATTTTTTTACAGATAAACAGACTCAAGGTTTTCTCAAACATAGATGGTAGAATATTAACCTAGGTGTTCTGATTGGAAAGATATTATTTTTTCTTCTGTACTATTTAACTCCATAGGTTACAATATTTTCATTGTTGATGGAAATACAAACATTGATAAAATTTTAAATGTTTTTGAACCATTCTATACTTTGTGCAAAGTAATGGGCTAAGAAAAAGAACCATGAAACATTGGATAGAGTGTAGAAATGAATTGAGAAAAACTTGACTTTATATTTCAGCCTTATATCTTACTTGCTGTGTAAAAGTAGCAAGTCTCTCAACCTGTGTTTGTCTAGAGCAATTTACTAATATTTATATATAGTAAATAGAAAACATAATTGGGTTGCAATATGGTATCTTTTTTTCATCACTAGAGAAAGTTTCAACTCTGGAAGTTCCCAATGCTAATCAAACCACAGGAGTTTCATGTATTCACATTTCTATATTTGTGAGACATTATTCTAAGTATAGCAGAAAGAACAATGTTACTACTACTACTACTACTACTACTACTACTACTACTACTACTACTACTACTACTACTACTACTACTACTACTATGACTACAACTATGACTACTACTAGTTGTCTTGTCTGAAATCTAAGAGGAAAAACAAACACAAGAAGACTGAAAGTGTCTTAAGACAAATGCCAAATGCCTCCCAAACTCACTGGACTTGGGTAGTAGTAGTAGTAGTAGTAGTAGTAGTAGTAGTAGTAGTAGTAGTAGTGGTAGTGGTAGAAATAGTAGTAGTAAATGAATGGATGAAAGCCTCCTGGCCACATGTCACAGGAAGTTAAATCAACAACCTAAAAATAGATCTATCAGAAAATATGTCTTGGAGAGGATCTGCAAATGAATAACCTCAGAGTTAAAGAAGAAAAACAATGGGTTGAATTACCTTTGCAAAATTGAATGATTCTTTTAATAGTCTAAAGATATTTGTAATCTAATAGTTTCTGTGGTCAGGTGATTGATAGCTATGAAATAGTAATGCTTATCAATAACTAAAATTTCACATCACAGAGAAAGCAATGGAAAATGCATGAACAGATTACAACACTTAGGCTATGAGAGATTATGAAAGATAAAAGGTGTAAAGGATTCACAAAAGAAATATGTGTACAAAATAAATGGTACTCTTGCTTATTTCATTTGTTTATTTGTGAAATCATGAAAAAGCAAGAAAAACAAGATACATTGTGGAAAGATGGCAGAATAAGATAGAATATTACTTCATTCTCCCAGTTCCCTCACATAAATTAAAACTAGTGCCTCTGAATGAACTTTAAAGCAGCAAAAATATTTAAGAGTGGGGGAGAAACAGTTATCCAAAACAAGACAATTTGAAAAGAATCTATGATGCTCTAGGCAACAATCTAACAACCAGATAAATAGATGGCAAGATCTGGAGGCAGCTCTGTAGGTACCACTTCAGGTTTAGAACTTTCAACCAATTGACTGTGTTGGGATTGGGCCGTTATCTAGGAGAAGATTTCAAAGCTAAAGTGCATTGACAAGATACCATATCAAGCTGTGGATACAGAAGAGGAGAGCTAATATACACAAGTGGGCATGATTGAAGGGAGGCAATAATCCTGGGAGAATGGAGCTCTTCATTCTGGCACCAAGACAGAGGGTTAGGATGATGATCACAACCTCTGGAGAAACCACAGAGTGTTGAATTTTCAAAGTTATAACATTGTTGGGGAACTTTCAATATAGGAATTAGAAGAACAAAGACCTCAAAGACCACCAGCAAGCTCAACACAACAACAGTAAAGACAACAACAAACTAAACTCTGAGACATTATCTTCCACATAAAAGGAGAACCTGATACTAGTATAAAAATTACCATTAAAAGATAGGGAAAATTAAAATTAAAAAAGTGAGTAAGCAAAAAAGAAAGAACCTAAAAGGAAACTAAGGCCAACCAGGAAAAAGAGATTCAAAACTAACAAAAGAAAATAATTCATTAAAAAATAGAATTGGCCGGAGGAAATCTGATGACATCTTAAGACAATAAGAAATAATAATGAAAAAATGAAAGAAAAAAAGAAGAGAATATAAATCATCTTATTACAAAATCTGTAATAGAAAATAGACACAGAAAAGACAATGTAAGAATTCTTGGACTCCCTCAAAGCTATGATCAAAATAAGAATTTGATAACTGTACTTCGAGAAATGATTAAAGAAAATTACCTTGAAATTTTGGAAATATAAGATAAAGTAAAATTTGAAAAAATTCATTGATCACTATCTATAAAAGATTCCAAAAGAAAAATACCAAAATACCTTAGTACCATTATATCTAAGTATTATAACTCCCAGATTTAGGAGAAAATACAAGTAACTAGAAACAATTTAAATGCTTTAGTTATATTCAGAATAACACAAAATTTAGCACTTTCTATATTAAAACAACAAAGGGAATGGAATACAATATTTCAAATTGCAAAGGAACAGGGTTTGCAACCAAGAATAACATAGTCAGCAAAGGTGAGTATATTCATGCAAGGAAAAAAAAGTCATTTAATGAAATTAAAAATTAAAAAATTCAAATATTCTTCAAAACCATGACAGAATGGAAAATCTGATCTATAAGAGTGTGAACATAAGAAAACATGAAACACTAATTTTATAAGGTCAAATTACTTACTTTCCATATGATAAAATGGTATATTTAAACCTTAAGAATGATATCATTGGATGGTTTTAAGAAGCATGTATATATATGTACATATACATATATACACACATGTAGAAGCATATATAGGTAAAAGATATAAGTTGAATTTGAATTAATAAGTAAAATTAAGAGTTTCTTTTATGAGGGGAAAAAAGCAAAATAGACAAACCATTGATTACTATGATTTTTTTTAAAGAGAGAAGAAAGTCAAATCACTACTAATGAAGATGAACTCAAAATAATTATTAGCAGTTATTTTGACTAATTCTATGCCAACAAATTAAACAATTTTAGGGAAATGGAAGAATACTTTAAAAATTGCCTAGATTAACAGAGGAGGAATTAGAATATCTAAACCAAAGTATTTTACAAAAAGAAATTAAAAAGGCCTTAAATGAAATTCCTGGGAAAAAAGCATCAGCACTTCATGGATTTACAAGTGAATTTTACAAAATATTTAAAGACCATATAATTCCAATAGAAAATAAATTACTTAGAACAATTGATAAATAAGGAATCTTACCAAATTCCTTTTATGAAATAAATATGACATTAATACTTGAACTAAGAAAATTATAGGCCAATTTCATTAATTAATATCATTGCAAAAATCCTAAATAAAATATTAGCCAAGAGAATACAAAATTATATCACAAAGGTTATACGTTATGACCAAACAGGATTCATACCAGGAATATAGGGATGCTTAAATATCAAATTGTTAAGTATTATCATAACTAAATATATCTATTAACATAATTGATTATATCAATAATAATAACATAAATTATCCATTTATATCGATATATTCAGAAAAATAAAACACTCTTCCCTATTAAAAACTCAGGAAAACATTGCTTGAAGTAGATTTTTACTTAGAATAATAAGTCTATACTTAAAACCAGCAAAAATTATATGTATATAAGTCTTTTCTATAATATCATTAGTGAAACTAGGATGTCTATTATCATCAATATTACTTAATATTTTTGTTAGAAATGCTAGTAATTTCTATAGGAGAAAAATAGTAATTCAAGGTATCAAAATGGATAATAAAACTATCTTTTTCACAGTTGATATACTGATATATGTTATAGAGACTCAATTAAAATTAGATGAAACTATTAATAATTTTAGCAAAGAAGCAGGATATAAAATCAAATAAAATAAATCATCAAATAAAATATATCACCACTAATGTTCTTCAAGAAGAGATAGTTAGAGATAATACATTTAAAATAACCATAGATATTATAAAATACCTAGGAACACATCTACCCAAAACAGAGGAACTACATGAGCTTAATTGTGAAACACGTTTTATACAAATAAAGTCATTTTTAAATATTTGGAGAAATATTTATTTTTTCTTGATTGGACAAAGGCAATGTAATTAAAGTGACAATCCTACCTAAAGTAATCTACTTATTCAATGTAATTCTAATTAAATTATCAAAAATATTTTATTGAACTAGAAAAAATAATAAAGTTCATTTGGAAAAACAAATGTCAAGAATTTTTAAAAAATTAATAAAAAATGTAAAGGAAGCTGGTCTAGAAGTGCCAGATTTTGAACTATATTATAAAACGATCATTATCAAAACTATATGGCACTGGCTAAGAAAAATTTTAAAAGTAGATCAGTGGAACAGAAGAGACCTATAACTAATATGTGTAAAGGATTATAGTAACTTTATGTTTGACAAAATTCAAGTTTTGGGGATAAGAATTCACTATGTGGTAAAAATTATTGGGAAAACTGGAGAGCAGTCTAGCAGAAACTAGATATAGATCAATATGTACTACTATTTACTAGAATAAGATTAAAATGGATACATGCCCTAGGCATAATGGGAGGTATCATAAGCAAATTAGAAAAAAAAGGGAGCATATTAACTATTAGATTTATGGATAGGAAAAGAATTAAGTTAGAAGGCATAACTAGTTGTACACAATCCAGCCTAAATGATGAGCGTGCTTGTTGATGATACATTATTATAGAGAACCCGTTTGCCAAACTTTATTCATTGTTACTTTGATATCAAAATTTGAAGGCTAGTCCTGACCATGTTTACTAAATGGTTAACTATTTCTACTTCAAATACTGATATATACTTTTGACATTTCACTAGTTAAAGAGATAATTATGATAATAATGATTTTTTTGGCACTGTTTCTGGGATCACATCCACCATTTGGTCTTTCCCAGCTCCCCTAAAAATCAGAATGGTTTTCATCAGTGTCTTGGTATTTGCCTAGCCATGAATCTAAATTTTTTAAAAATATACTTAAAAACCATCCTCTATCTTTGGGTGAAATGAAGGGGAAAAGTACAATTAAAGACAAATTTATTGAACAATCTTGTGGCAGCTTAATAATGTTATTAGACTGTATAGCTGTGATTTTTATAACTGTGGTCCATTTATGATTTTTAATGTATTATAGGAGTTCAGCATATTCTTAGATTTCTTGCTTTGTATGACAAGAGCAAAACTATGATTTTGTCACAAAGTGAGGATTACATGTAGACATTCTCAAATAAAAATTTGTAGATATGAAATTCTGCAAAGGTCAAGACTTATATTATCTTGTTAACATGAGCAGCACATTATTTCTGAATAGGTAAAAATATAATATGTTTCAAGCATCCAAGTAGATAAAACTCCAAGGAGCATCTGCTTCCAAGATCTAAACTTTAGTTCTTCCATTCAAGTTTCAACTTTATCTAGCATTCTATCTCTTTTACTGAAAAAATAAACAAACAAATAAACATGAAAACATGAGATTTTTTGGTTGTGCAATATTTCATTCCTAAGCTTTGTCACTATGGTGAACAATATGGCTTAATGGATGTGACCAAACTCACTTTAAGCTCCTTTCATTATTTAACCTAACATTGACTGCAAACTCAGAAATAAAATAAATAATTTTCTGAAAAGTATATTAGCATTTTTATTCTGGGACTCTGCAAACTATCTTACAATTTTATCAGGGAATAAAATTATTAGTAGTGGGATGTTTCCCACTTTAATGAGTCTCTTACTTGTTTGTTTTTTTGTTTTTGTTTCAGTCAACTTAAAGAAATTAAAATCAGTCAAATTTTCTCTAACTCTTCTATTTTTCAAAGTCAAGCTTAAATTGTAGTTGCTCAGCTTAAAAATGATATCTATTTCAGCTCAGTTGGTTTGTTTTATATTTCAGAGTATTTTATTGTATGCACTTAAAAACATCAATCTGAGAAGTTATCCACAAGGTTTCAGAAAAATGACAAAGACTTGATAAAAAAAGAAGAAATTATATTCCAGAAGATGAAAACTTTCCGTGAGAATTGGATATAGTCTACCTTTTTCATATCAGTTTGCTTTAAAGTTCTTAAAGCCAGATGTTATGTCATTCTTTCATCCATCACCTAGCACAGTCCCCTACACAGAATTCTGACTCATGTGGGAGGGAAAATGCCCTAATAGTTGTAATATTATACCTGATGAAACTGGACATACTCACATTAGAGAAGAAATTAAGGGGAACAATATCACATAAAAAGGGGATTAGACTTGTTCATTTTTTAGCTTCAAGGCTAGGAGCATTGGCTAATAGTTACAGAAAGATAAATTTAATCTTAGTTTGAATTAATTAAGAAAATAGTTTTTTTGGTGCCTTTTGGTTATATCACAATCATTTCTTAGAAACTTTACCTCACATTGGGAATTGAACTCTCCTCAAATATGAAAGAAAAACAATAAAACAAAAACAGTGCAGGAATCCTGTCTACTAACACATATAACAACCAAGCCCAGTACGCCAGGATAAAGGAGATATGGTACATTATTTTTTTATTCAGAAATGTTTTGTTTTTTTCCCTCATAACTTGAGGGAAACATTTTTTATAATTTACAGCATTTTAGTTATTACTTAGGGTTTTTTATCTTGTTCTGTTTATTTCACTCCAATTTTGATTCATTGTAAGGAAAATCATCTTAAACTTAAAAGTCTTCAAGCAGAGGCTAGAGAGATCATTGACATGTCATTTTCAGGTGTGGATTTGATTGGATGATTATTGAGATCTCTTCCTCTACCAAAGTGTGAATCATTAGATTTAAGCTTCAATCTTGCTTTCAATCATTAAAAACTGTGTGATAACAATTTCTCAATCTAAAATAAGTAAGAAAAACATGGTTTTTATCTTACCCTTCTATAAAATGGGAAAGATATCTGCCCCAAACTAAACCATAGGAATGGTAGTGAGGAAAGTTCTTTGAAAAGTTTAAAGTGATATATAAGTAGAGATTAGATTTTAATACTGTTGTTGTTACTGCAATTTTTTATTAAATTTGCTGCTTTTGCTGTTGTTGTTACAATGCCTGTTGAATAGAAATGAGCAGATATTTTTCATAGATTTAGTACAGCTCTCTTTGTCAGGGAAAACGATATCGTGATTTCTTATTCTGTCAGTTTACTCTCGTGATTACTCTACTTGCGTCTTAAATACAGCATTATAAATCCAGGATGTCACAATATTAAAGTAAAACACATAGGGATTTTGTGATGCTTGTGATATTGGTAATGATGTGTTTATTAGGCTGTCAGCATTATGTGATATATAACCCATTGATATGCAGATAAAACCTGGGTTCTGGTCCTGACAGTCCTAACAAGCTATGTGATCAAGGGAAAATTATCCACCCTTCTGAACTAGCTGATTTCTAAAGCCCCCAGCCCCCAGCTATATATCTGTGATCTCATGAATTAAAGAGGAAGAGAAAAAAGACCATTATTTTCATTAATAGATATCTTTCAATGATAACATCACTTTTATATATTTTTTTCCTTCTCATCAAAAGGAAAGCAGGTGAGCAATGTGCTGACTTGAAGAAGGGAATAAATGGAATGAAACTGTGTACAAGGGATGAGGGAATGGAACTACACTTTCTGCTTTAAGAGGCAACATGGAAAAAAATATATATATATATATATTTAGCATGAGAAGAACATCTGTTCAGAAGGCAATGCCCCACCCCCTCCAATGACTATAAACAAAAGAGAAATAGGCTGGTAAACAGAAGTTAGAGAGGCAAGTAAAAGCACACCATCTATCTATCTATCTATCTATCTATCTATCTATCTATCTATCTGTATGTATGTATGTATGTATGTATATATATAATTCTTTTTATAATTACTACCCAGGATATTCAAACTCACCCTTCAAATCTGATGCTAGTATCCCCATTGAATTCACAATTTCAGAGGTGAATATAAGAGTCAAGTTAACAATCAAATAAATTACCTATTAGGAAATAAAAGTATGACTAAAACCATTTCCAGGAGTGTGAAGATTATTATCCGATAAAGCATAGAATTTCTTGACCAAGAGAACTATAGGGTGTACCCCATATTTTCCTCTAGTTATAAGATTATTCTCTTTAGTAGGATAGAGAAATGCATTTTGCTATCTTCAACCCACATTTTTTCAGAACAAAAGGGATTGTTTAGAAGAAATTTCCAATTCTCAATATATTCCAAATGCAAACATATTACAAGTCTTATTTTTCTATCAGATTTTGATTTCAAGTGAGTAGGACAGGAAAACATCTATTTCTATTTTATTCAGACTGCCATCAATTGTCAACTTAGAACAAAACAAAAAATATTATAATGATAATAGATGAAAACTTGACAATGCACCATATATATAAGACCAGGATTTAGCATTGTATGGAATCATGATAATAATATCTCACTCTCCATATAATACTATATTTAACCTATCTCAGACTCCTGAATGCATCTCAGAATACAACCTTACAACCTTACAGGTACGTATAAAAATAGTTGCAAGAAAAGTTAAATTATTAATAAGCAAAAGTAGAAAAATTGAAATGAGAGAAATATAGGTTATATAATTTTCTTAGTTGCTTATTTTTGCTACATTTTTATTATCTATGGGAATTATGAGTTTGGGGGATCCCTTTTTCTTCCTACTTCATGAAATGAGCTTCTTTTGAATGATGAAGTTTAATACTGAAATATTAAAATGAATTTCAAAAGTTGAACAGCATATAATGATAAGGGATTTTTCTGTTTTTCCCCCTTGCTGGAAAGTCAGTAATTTAATAATAGCTAGTCTTTTGCAACTCTTAAATTTCTGTCAATTAGTTGTTGTTATTGTTTTTGTTGTTGTTTATCCATTGGGATAGTTGCAAACAATTAGAAGGGAAAGGCCCAATACTGACTTATAATTTCATTTTTCTGAAGTTGGAGTCTAACTGCGAAAGTGGCATTCAACAATGGGCTTTCTCCAATTGATAAAGCAGCTCTTTAACTTCTACTTTTACTTTGACAAAGGGATCCCCTGGAGGTTTTTCACTGGGCTAGCAAGTTACCAATAAGAAATTAGCAAATACCATCTGCTTTAGCTTGGTTCCCATAGAGAACAGAGCCAGTTCCATGTAGAAAATCTGTACCAGAGTTCTGGGTGCTCTGGCTTCTTGGGATTTCCTGCCAGGCAGGCTGCCTGAATCACATTGCTTGCAATCCTAACTCTGAAGTCACTATGACTCAAATTTCTTTGTTCTGGGGAGATCTCCTGTGGTTGCTGAAACTGAGGACAACCACAGAACAGAAACAAATACTCCAAGTTCCACATTTTGGAGGGGGATAAAAAAAAAAGAAAGAAGGAGAAGGATTTTCCTTTTCCTCTTACTGGTTCTTTACATGGCATTTATACTGAGGAAAGGAGATAGAAGTCCCCAGAAATAGCACAATGAAAAAGTTGGAAATAATTTTGATTTTCCTTTGATTGTTTAGGATTATATATGATATTCAACACAGACTCTGAAAATAGGGAAGCAAATGAAATGAAATTATTTAAATCTCATTAGACACTATAGATAACTCTTCTGAAATTAGGGTTGGAGGATGGGGGAATAGAGAAGAAAAGAAAAGAAAAGGAAAGGAAAGGAAAGGAAAGGAAAGGAAAGGAAAGGAAAGGAAAGGAAAGGAAAAGGAGAAAAAATGCATAATTATCTAATTGCTTTGGATGTCAAATTTCTGTGAATGTTAAATCTACCATAGAGTTATCCTCAAAGGACTTTGAACAAACCTAGTTTATTTGCACTCTGTATCCTATGTGTGAGAAATTAAGCTTTTTGATTCTCTATCTTCATCTTCAAAACTAGTGAAACCAGCCTGGCCACTTTTCCATGACTCTTATCTTTTATGGTCAGCATGAAGCTACAAGTTGAACCAACGAGAGGGGAAGGAACCTGCTAAAAGTAGAGCTGATTGTTTCTTTTCTGTGTTGTTTGCCTACACTTTCAGGATCTTATGGTGATCCCCACAGAACAATGAAGTTTGTCACAGTGATCTTGGAGATCAGATTTTGCCCAGATTACAGTTTTCCAGTTTAGCAAGGAAACTCTGAGAAGACAGTTTGGACTGAGACTGGAAGCCAATGAGGATTTTGGACTTGGAACTAGAGGATTTCAGTCTTGGAACTGACAGTTTAGTCTATGGGAACCAAATGTCTGAATCTAATCTTCCCCTCTACATGGGAGGTGGTGTTGAAGTGAGGTAAACTAAGTCATTGTCCACAAAACCTGTTTTTTTCCTGGTGTTATGTAATAAGTAGGCAATTTGGTATAGGGAGGAGTAAAGGGGTTATGTGAATAATGAAGGGATGATTGGGTTGTATAGGATGGTAGGGGAATGGATGGGAGTATACAGAAGGGCAGCTCAAACAGGCTTATTCATTGAGGCTAGAGACAGACGATACTGAGAGGAAATAAGTTGAGGTTCTTCAAGGCAGGGAAGGTATCTCTAAGATACAAGAGGAATTTGGGCCAGTCAGAAATGTTTAGATCAAGGCTGGGGGTTTCTCTTGTTAATTTCTAAAGTCCTTTGAGGGAGGAGTCAAAGGGTCCAACCTGCCAGTGAAATTGATGTCTGCAGGAAGTCTCCGCTGGATACTTCCTACCCAAGAAAGATGCCTAGGTTTCTCACAAGAAAATAAAAAAAAGTAATTTCTTCCCTCTTCAACCTTTGCCTTAATCTTCAATACAATCATTCACAGGAGGCTTTGTATAGGTAACAAAGGGGATTTATTAATGTCAGGGATAATCAGAGGGAAAGAGATTTTAGGTTTTTATAACTGCTTCTAGGGAGAAGGCTGGTGCTGGGGGATGGATCACAGGAGAGGGTTAGACTGAGAGAGGACTGCTCTCCCAGTAAGGAAGTTTGACTACCTTTGAAGTAAAGTATTTATCAAATCACTAAATTAGGGGTGGCTTGTTTTAGGATGCCCTACTTGCCTACAGAAATTAAACCCACGATGTCCAACCACCAAGCCCACCCTTCCTCCCAGGGCCCAAAGGCAAATTCAGGGAAAATAGTAGGGATGTAGATGGAGAGATCAGGGAGAGGTCTAGAGAAATCAGCTAGGTCCAAATGTCCCCAAGACAAATAAGCACATGCCAATGCTGAAACCAAAAGGCAAAAGCCCTTCAGTTGGAGCTTCGGCACTATTTATAGCCTCAGACTCCAAATGTTTTTTTCTGAACATTCTAAAACCTAACTGCCAGGGCTACTTACAGTAGAATTTGTAAAAGCAAAGGCTTTTGATAGCAACCCTGCATTACACTGGAAAAAAAGTGAAAATCAGAAATGAGCTTTTTCCTGTGAAGGTCGGCTCAAGTCAGGATCCATGAGAAAGTGACTCCCTTTACTACTTCACAGTCGAGAATAAGATATATGGTGGAAGTCCCAAAGTCCATGCTATTGACCAAAAATAGGTTCCAGACAGATGATAAGGGTTGTTGCTATTTCCCCAAGGTTATGTATCATTTATGAACATTTTCTTTGCATCTTGAACCCTACAAAAACTGCATTTTAATTTCAGTCCAGGTTAGCCTTCACTAGGAAGGTTTTCCTGGCCAGCTAGGTAAGTATATTAATCAATAGATTAATAAATAATTATTGGTTCCATTAATTTGAACTTCTACCTGTCTGGACTTGTTATGTGAGGTACCCCACTTCAGTGCAAGGGGGAAAAGGGGATTATCTTTCTCCTACTTCAAGGGAAATATGTTCATGTATTTTATTATAATTTTTCAAATAAATATTCCTTAGTAAAAAGTCCTATATTAATACACACACAATATAAACATACACATATTATTTAATAATAATACAACAATTCCTAGTATTGGTTTTAAATTTAGCTTATATTAATACTTTTTATGGTTATTTTAGCTTTAAAAGAGACCTCACAGTACTATGTAGATTCAAAAGGAAGAATCAGAGTTAGAGTTGATAAAGATTTATTGAGTCTAATATGTACCATGTGTTGTGTTTCTTTACTCTGTATTGGCTGGCATATATTCTATTATGTATACCTTCTCTGATTTCTGTTCTTTGTCCTCAAAGATCTCACACTCTTATGAGGAAGGTAACACAAAAAAAGAAAATGGGGGTTGGGAGGGAGGAATGATTTTCAACTAGCATAGGAAATGATCTGAGAAGGTGTGTTACAAAGTTGTTTTCCTTTTGCAAGATTACGAATTCTGGAGATCTTGAAATCCAGAAGAACAGCTAGGAAGGAAATCATGAGCTAAATGCCCTGGATATTCTTGTTCAAAAGAAAATTTGGTGGGGGGAGCTCCCATACGTATCACCCCTCAACATCTCTAACTTAAAGGTGGGAGAAACCTCCAAAAGATGGAAGGACTGAAGAGGTATACATTTCAAAGTTAATTTCATGTTATGGTTGTTTCGAGTTATCATAATGACCATAAGAGCATCGAGGTGAGAAATACGAGAGGAAGGTCCTGGGTACCCTAACCAAATGGTGGGGGACATAGAAGAAGTATATTATAGACTGACATAATTTTAAGCAAGTGTCTTAGCTGTTGTTTCCTCATCTATGAAATCATCATCATCATAATTGCACCTACCATCCAGATTTTTCATGAGGAAAAAATGAGAAAATATTTGTAAAGTTCTTTGCAAATTTAAAGTACTGTGTAAGCACTGATTTTGCTACTATTATTATTAAATTATGATATTCAGTTTTCAATCCTATCCACCAAATACACAAAAAACATTTGCTGAAATTTAGCAATTAAATTCCCATTTGAGGATCATAGGATCAAATATTTAGAGGTGCAAGGAAACTTAGCAGCAAATAAGTACAGCCCTCTCATTTTGTTGATGAAGAAAATGAGGATCAAATATGTTAAATGAATTGCCAAGGTTTATAAAATTATTACTTTTTGTGGCAAATTCGAACTCTGCCTTCCAGACTTCTGGAACTTCATCCTCTATCCACCATATGACATAGCTGCCATCTTCCCTTATATCAAGCAAATGCTTCCGTTATATAATTCTAACAAAGGGGTTTAAAACCCAATGAAACTCATCAGATGGAAGATTTTTACATAGGTTAAAAAATTCTGTTTATATGTTCTCTAATAATAAAGATAAGGGTTTGTAGTTATAAATTTATGACATACATAGATCAGATATGTGTGTTTTGGGAGGAAAGTTTCCTTTTTAAATGCTTGACTAATCTTAATGGCTTATTATTATCATTAGCCAATATCTTGAGGCACAATATAGACTTAAAGTATGGTACATTATTAATAACAGTTTATTTAAATTTATATTTCAAATGATCTTCTTGATAATTTTTAATCTTTTTGCCTGAATTATCAGTAGATCTGATTTTTACTTCATCATGTCACTGATCCTGATCACTGATTTTGATCACTGATGAAGTTCATTTATATTAAACCATTTATCACATCCTTAAGCAACTCTTTTATTATTTCATTTGACTCATATTTCAGCCCAGTGATAAAGTTAGTACAAGTATCTTTGTCTTTTAGATAAAGAAAACTGAGTTTCAGAAGAGAGAAATGACTCACTCAGCGATCCATAGTATCTGAAGTGGGATATGGACTCAGGTGTCTCTTCTTTTTCTAGTCCTATAATGGAAACCACTATGTAATGCTTTCTCTGAAGAGATACATTTAATATAAAGTTTTTTAAAGATTTTACATAATTACCTCAGGTGATCCGGAACAATCCTACTCTTACATGCCATTGTCTTATTATGAGCTTTTTAATCAGTGATATTTCTCATTATTGTTGTTTCAGTATTTATATTTATTTACTTTTAAAGTGTGATTTATGTTTCAAATTGTTTATATTATCATTAAAATAATAGATTCTAGAAATAACATAATTCATTTTCTCCTTTATCCTTTGAGACAGTCCAGGTTTCTAATAATAAACTATTATGAGACACTGAGAGATCTCTTATACACTTCTTTCCCCTTTTTTTTGTTATGTCAAAACAAATACAAAAAGAGATGTGGATGGCAGTTTGTGGAGTAGGAATATACATTTCCATATATCAACCAAAAAGTAGGATGGAAAGTTTGGAATTACTGTATTTCAGCTCTGAAGAAGGTCTCTTAGAATCTCATAGAAGTACCATAACTGAACTTCCTTTCCTTTTTACTTTGATTCAAGAATTAATTTGCAGAGAAGTGAAAGAGAGAGACAAATGTCACAAATGTCAGAAAATTATTATTAAAATTATAATCTAGAATAGATATATATTCTTCAGGTTATGTTTATATTCCTAGGAGTATGAATATATATATATATATATATTCCCTAGGAATTGGCCCTTTTGATGCTGGCGTCCCAGTGGTATCTGAATCCTGACCCTTCTTTTCCCTGTTTCTTCTTTTTCCCTATTCCTATACCTAGATATTTGATTTTAGGCCTTCATTGATATGAATTGAATGTGTTTAATTGTTGCTATGTATATAACTTAAGTATTTTACTTAAGTGTGAAAGCTTTGTGAAAGTTTTCTAGTCCCTAAGAAAACTGGGGCAACTTTACCCAATCAGTAAACCAGATTATATTCCCTATAAATGCATATTGGTCACTGTGGAGAGCTGGGAAAAAAAGGAAAATGGAGGCTGGGACTGAAGGAAGGGGCAGCTCTTTTGATATGCATAGGCAAAGGATAGGAATAAAGAAAGCTTTCCTCACCTGTGTAGGTGGGATCAAACCTGTTAGAATCAATGGCGTCTTTAAAATGACTCTGCAAATTAATTCTTTTTGAAAAATGTATTTACTTATGATAATTAATATTTTGTCTTTTATATATTTTCTAGATTACAATTTTAATAATAATTTTCTGACATTTGTGACATTTCTCTTCCCCTTTTCCACTCCTCTACAAATTAATTCCTGAATCAAAGTATCCTTAAGTAATTCTCTCAGTAATTCCAACAATACTTTGGGTGCTTCAATGCACACTGGTGGAAGCTTATGCAAGTGGGTGAACATTTGGGCATTAAACACAGTTAAGAGGTCCCCATCTGTCAGGTCATGGAAATTTTGAGATAGAAGGGCAAATTCAGACCAATGTGTTTCTTTAAACAAGTTCTGTTAACGGAAGAGTAAGATTTAGAAAATAAACAAATTAGCTGCCTTAAATTAGTTAAACAGCAGGAAGCCTACAGCAAAATTTATTAACCACATGGAAAGTATCAACAATGTCAAAACCAATATTACTATTTCTATTTTACATGTTTATTAGAAAAGAAACTTTACATTCCTAAAATAATATTCAATTTGGAATAGTGGTTGTAGTGGTAAGGGTAGTAAAGATGCATGTTTATATTTTGCTTAAAGGTTTCTCTCTGCTTTCCTCACAAC
Organism: Gracilinanus agilis; assembly: GCF_016433145.1. NCBI lineage: Eukaryota > Metazoa > Chordata > Mammalia > Didelphimorphia > Didelphidae > Gracilinanus > Gracilinanus agilis. The sequence goes on from NC_058135.1 coordinate 140,688,511, forward strand.
AATATTGTGAAATAGGTAGATGATCTCATCTGACTTTCTTTACCTCTTCCATTTAATATTTGTTTAAAAGAGATACAACTTAAAAAAATGTTAGGCTGATGCTGAACTGAACATATATGATTCTGAACTACATAAGGAAATGCTTTTTTTTAATGGTTCCCTCTCTTTTTGGATGTAGGTAGTGAAGAGAAGGAAAAAATAACTGCTATGTACAAAAATTGACCTTTAATAATATGCTCTGCATGCATACACAGAATTGCACTTTAACAAATGAGAGCTCCAAAAAATAAATGAATGATTTTTATGAAAGTTTGTGTTGTAAGACAATTCTTCTTTGAAAAAAAAATAACACACACACATATATAGCATGTATGTTAGATTTATATGTTACAGAGTATGTATATAAACACATTTTAATGCTATCTTCTCTAAAGCTGTGCTCCTTTTATTCACTGGCAATCATACAGATTGAAAGGGACAAAGGCAAACCTATGGCATGCATGCCAGAGGGCCTGCTCCTTTCTCCCTCTCCACACCTGTCTGAGGACATTTCTCACTTCACCCTCCCTCTGCCCAGGAGCCCAATGGGAGTGCTCCCTCTCTCTCCTGTCTAGGGTAAGGCAGCGGACTCACATGTGGCATGAGGGTTGCAATTTGGGCATTGAATCTCTCAAACTTTTGCCATCCCTACTTTGGCTTCCAGAGTTGTAAATTAACTTGGTGTTGTGCATTCCCTACAAACATACCTTGACACCATGATTCTATAAATACATTCCTCCTTTTCCCAACATATACTGAATGATCATGATTTGTGCATCAAATAATAGATTTTAAATGAAAGGAATCAAGTGGGCCACCATATGCGAAGAGCATTTGATGCACTGGACTATTTGCTAGCTAGTGAGTGACTCTGAGTTTGTGATTCATTCAGTGGATATGATAAGATTCTAATAGCAGATGAGAAAAAAAACAAAGAAAGTCTTTGGAAAGAGAGGAACATGATAAAAATAATTTATGAAACTATTAGAGGGAAATAGACTTTTAATTGACAAATGTCAGTTTTGTAGAACCACTAGAAAGTAGAATGTTATATGGAACCCCAAACAGGAGATATTTGAAAAGTTAATTTAATTAATTTGAAAAATTAATCATTTACTCTGGGTTTAGCAGTACACCAAAAAAATGAGGAAATAAATAGGGACCCCAAATAGTTCCCATCCTCAAAGAATTTTCATTTTAATGGATGACATAAACATGAAAGTGGATAGGAATGTAGAAGACAAATATTAAGTTGATGGTAGATCATTTCAGAGAAGAAAGTACTAGAAAATTGGGAGATGGGGGTAGGTGTGAAAAAATCTTTTGCAAATGGTGTCTGAGTGATATAAGAAGTAGAGTAAAGAAAGGAAATCATTACAGGAAGAGAGGAAAGAATGCAACAACAGAGAAAGGAGATAGAATGTCATGTATGAGGCACAAATTGGCCAGAATATCTAGATTGCAAAACATGCAAATGGGAATGAATTCTTAGAAGACTGGATAGGCAAGCTAGGAGAAGTAGTTGAAGTCCCTTAAACATTAAAAAAAGCCTTCATAATTGATTTTGAATGTAATTAATTTATTGATTAGATTGGTGTCATCAGACTTTAACACTTGAGTTGTAGTGACTCAAAGAAATGAGGCAGAATACCTTTTAGAAAGCTATTACAAGGGGCACCTAGGTAACTTAGTGGATTGATAGCCAAACCTAGAGATGAGAGGTCCTGTGTTCAAATTTGAACTCAACTACTTCCTAGCAGTGTGACCCTGGGCAAGTCACTTAATCTTCATTGTCTAGCCCTTACCATTCTTCTACCTTGGAACCAATACAGAATATTGATTCTAAGACAGAAGGTAAGGTTTAAAATAAAGTTGTTACCAAGAGAGAAGTGATAAAGGCTTGAATAAAGAGGAAGGCTGTGTGAATGTGAAATATGAGATATATCTAAGATATTGTGAAGAGAGAAATGATAATATTTGGCAATAAAATAGATAAATGACATGAATGAGAATGAAGTGTTGAGGATGACTCCAAAGTAGTGAGCTTAGGCAACTGGGTAGAAAGACTCTTCTGTGACTCAGTGGCTACTATCATACATTTGTTAAAAACAATGGTCCTCCTGCTAAACTTCTCCATAATCTCACTCAGTGATATGTAATCAGAAGATAAAAAATAGACAAGAAAAATCACACTGACTTAAACTCTTTGAAGCCATAAATGGTAGTGGGGAAATTGAACCAAGCTTTAAAAAAATTGGCCAACTTCTTCTGGTGTATACCACTGTTGCTGTTCCTCCTTCAAGTTCAGTTTGAGGGAGAGAAAATCTATATGTTTCATAATGATATTACTTTGAAAAAAATTAGAACAATTCAATATCAAGAAAGTTTGGGTCACAAAAATCTCATTGTGTTTATAAGTGAAGGACTTACTGAGAAATTTGGCATCTTTTACACAAACTGAACAGATATAAAAAGTGATTCTAATAATAAAGATAAGGGTTGATTCTGAGGCTTAATTATCATTCCCTATCATTCCCTAAGTGAGAGCTGTTCAATCAAACTATAAATGATAATACAAAAAAATAGCAGAAATCAACTGGTACTGTCCTATAAATCTTATTACATGACCACGAAGGCATTGCATGATGATTTTGCACATTTGTATCTAAAGAAACTTTGAATAACTGTTCAAGTGTTTGCGAGCCACAAATGTTAGTAGATGATACAAGTTTTGTTTGATATGTGTAAAAGAATATTCTCCCAGACCATGCTTAATATCATAGACTGTAAACATGATAAAAAATCATTGAAACTTGTGTGAATTGACTTTTCCCCTACTTTGTAAAAAAAGGAGAAAGAACATGATCATGGTTGTGACTGATCGAGTATCTATTCAAAAAAGGCAAACTGAAGAAAGACAAAGAAAGCTACAAATATTGCTAAGAAATCATGGGGAAGAATATTTCAAAGTATATTTCCATTCAGAATTCATTTTGAAGGAAACAGAAATTTTGAAATCTAATGACTCAAAGAGACATAGACCTTGAAGGGAATCAAGAAATCTAGCAACCTACCTCAGGGATAGGCACGAGCTGATTATTTCAACTGAGCTTAGTTAAATACACTAAGAACCTTAAAATCTGAGCAGAAATCTCAATAGTGGCAGCAAGTATCCCTGAGAGTGGATGCATGCAATGCTACCAGTAATGATATCACAGTTTTGACTCAAGGGTGTTTGCAAACTCTAATGAGCTAATGGACGTAAGGTACTTTACAAACCTTAAAAGTACTATATAAATGTCTATAATTATTATTATTATCAGCCTACAGTCACTGAGCCTCCATTCTGGCAATGATTTCATTCCCTAAGTACTACTACTATGTTCTTGCAGGAATCAACCAATTCTTATAGAGCAATAAGGGGTATGCTGATAAATATTAAATAATCAGGCTCTCTGGGGCAGGGGGAAATTACATATGAATACTTTAAACTTAATCTATATTGCTAATACATTATTAAATCTTGACAATTAACAAAACAATACAACAAACCCAGATTTATAGCAATTGCTGATTTCAGAGATATAAATGTATACATTAAAATTTTACAATCAGTCTTTATAAGACAGATAGAGCTGGTTGTAGTACACTCCTGAGTAAAAAATAAAGACAAAAAATGTCTTGTTTTTTAATGTTTTAAATAGAACCATGATTCTCTACTGACTTGTGCTTTGGAGTTGGAGGAAATGGAAAAGATAGAAGAATTCAGAGTCAATGTATATCAGTCAAGAGATAGGCTTAAAAAAGTCTTATTGTGGTAATAGCTAAGTGGCTCAGTGGATTGAGAGCCAGGCCTAGAGTCATGAGCTCCTGGGTTCAAATCTGGCCTCAGACACTTCCTAGCTGTGTGACCCTGGGCATGTCACCTAGCCCCCATTGCCTATGTTTTGCCACTTTTCTGCCTTGGAACAAATACACAATGAGGATTCCAAGTCAGAAGAAAAGTTTATTTTTTTAAGTCTAATTGCTTAGTATCTATAGCCAATCTGAACCATTTATTAGATCAAAATTGGGACTATAGGATATTCACAGTCAGCTCACAGATTATGGAAGTGCTAAGACATAAGATATACCAGATATATATGATATGTCAAAAAAGAATAGAAAGGTGTTAATCATATAGTCAGGTACAACTTATTGAAGGAGTGTATATAATGGATGATATATATCCCCCTGATAATACATTTTGTTATTTTTATAGCATTCATTATTGTTATGGCACTATATTTTTGTGTGTACTATTTGGCATACACTGCCAATAGGTGCTACTGTTATATGTATTATTGCAATGTGTACATGCCTTATGGTGCTAAATATGTTTTATACATTTTATTGCTTTATGTGCTATATGATTTATTTGTTGAATGTCACATATAAGAAACATTTTAAAACATTGTAACTTGTGTTGAACTTGTGCTAAATGTGTTAATTATGTAAAATATGTGAAATGTGAATATTTAAATGCTGTTTTGCATATCCACAGATGCCCTGATTTCCCCCAATTGGATTCAAAGGAATGTATATGGGAAACACTGAGGAAAATGACTTCAGAGAAAAAAGCAAAGACTACAAAGACTGGCTTCATTGTCCTCATTTCCAGCTGTTGTTTGAACACAACCAATAAGAGAATTTTGGAATTAATAACTGAGAAGACAAAGCTTAGGATGCTTCTATAGTGATTGAATAAATGTGCATTGACTGTTAATGGCTAACAGAAATGAGGTGTCAAGAAATGAGAAAACTGGTGCATATTGGAATAGAGCATCAGATCCCACTCCTCCAGATTGAATCCTTACTTGTAGCAAAGTTAAGTCATTAAGCAAAACATTTCCTAATTCATGTTCAAAAGTGATCTTTACTCTCTTATTCCATGTCATTATTATACCATAATACTATTCCATCAATATAGTGAATAATAATTCAAATTTCTCAAATCCTAAATGGGGTAATTTTTGCAGGTTAAAAGAGCATAGCTATAACTGAATGCTTTTGGAAAAATAATCAGATTAAACCCTCCTTTCCTCTCTCCCACCTTTCACCTTCCTTTCTTCTTTCCTTCTTTCCGTGTTTCCTTCCTTCCTTCCTTCCTTCCTTCCTTCATTCCTTCCTTCCTTCATTCCTTCCTTCCTTCCTTCCTTCCTTCTCCCTCTCTCCCTCCCTACCTGCCTCCTTATCTCCCTCCCTCTTTGCCTCCCTCATTCTCTCCCTTCCTCCCACCTTTCCTCCATCACTCCCTGCATCTCTTCCTCCCATTCTTCCATCCTCCCTTGTTCCTTTCCTCCCTTCCTCCCCCCTTTCTTCCCTCCTTTTCTGCCTCCATCCCTTCCTCCATCTCTTCCTTTCTCCTTCCTTTCTTCTTTCCTTCTCTCCTTTCCTTAAGCAGAAATCTTAACACAAATGGTTTATATTTAGAGATAGTCACATATTGTGTCTATATTTATCTATCCATTATATTACATTTTAGAGTGTTATTTAACTTACATTATTCCTTTCTTTATTATAAAACACTGCTCCTTTATAATATATAGCCAGAAATAATGACTGCCTATAATAGTGCTATGGAATTTTTTCCCCAATTCATGAAGTCTTACAAAGCTATAGAATATTTGAATATGGGTTTGTCATCTGTTATTTGTGGAGCTAGGCAGGGGAGGTCATAGGGTGAGCTTGAAGCTCATATACTAAGTCATTGTGGACCTGTGTAAAGGGAGTTATCTATGAAAAGAGAGTGTCTATGTCTCATTTAGGACAGACGATATATTAGCACATCATTGTAGCTCCAGTGTCTCATTCCTATCCCTTCATGTATTAGAGACTGGATACATGTTTGGTTTGGTTTTTAATAGAATTAAAACGTTTCTTGAATTGATCCTTGAAGCAGTGAAGTATGTTATATTTATATTTATATATTATAAACATTAATATATAAAAACTAATAATTTTTGATAGAAAATTCATTTTTATTATTTACAATGAAGAGAAAATAAGAAAAAAACCTGAAATGTTTATTTTCTGACACTATTCCATTTTTAACACACAAATATGTTTCTGCTATTTTCAGCGGGAAAGCACAATTTTATCTAATGACTAAACTCCTTTTAATGTTTTCTGAAAATCAAAAGAAAATAAAAGGATAAATAAGAACATGACATCTCTCAAAGTTTGCCTTTTTTCTATCTAGTATTTTCTTCTGTTTGGGGGAAAAATACTTTTTGTTTCTTTTTGACTAGAAATTGTGCATTGTCAGATGCAAAATAACAATCTTAATGTAAAAACAATTCACTCCCTGGAAAAGTAGAATGATTTCCCCCAAATAAGGGCAATATTTTCTACCTCTGCTATTTGAAGATTGTTTGTATATATAAATAGGAGGGGGAAAGAAAGCAAATAGAGTCAAGACAGATAAATATTTATATCTCAAATTTTGAAATGGATTCAGTGGAAAATATATACAAAGCAGAATTAGTAACTTCTTTCATATCATCTCCCACTCCCCATTCTAGAAACCAGTGAAGTATGTTCTAACTGCTGATATATTGGAATTAAAGGTATCTACACATAGATATATATCCATAAATATGCATGCATGTATGAATGCATTCCCACACAAATGTATGTATGCACATATGCAATTCTTTAAAAATAAATAGAGAAGAAACTCTCCAATGCACTGTAGATACCATTTTGGGGTGGCCACATAAGACTGCTGACTCATTTTGAAGTTGCAAGTCTACTGCAACCCAATGTATTCTGATGTGTAGAAACCTTCTCAAATTCTTATTTGGTCATCCAGTGTATTTATTATCATTCTCATGAATGAATCATCTGCCAATTGGGTAATCATAGCTTCTAAGTCTTCATCCAAAATAAAGATCAAAATATCAAATAATATCGTTCCAAACTGTGTGGTGAAAGTGAAGGAATGGAGGTAGGAGGATAGGATGGATGGGAGAAAGGAGAGAGGATGGTAGAGGAAGGGAAAGGAAGGTAGTGGGTCCCAGCCCCAGCAGGGGGAATTTGGGGAAATTGACCAGCTCTCTCAAATGAATCATCAGAGAGCAACTTTAGGGTTTGAATAGCTAGGCTTTATTTAGATTAGGAAAGGGAAAGGTCTAGGGAAAAGTAGGAGGTAGGAAGAAAGGGAAAAAGGTACCGAGAGAGATCAGGGTCTCAGGGTAGAGAGTGCTGCTTCCAGGTTGGCGAGAGTAGCCCACCTCTAGGGTCAGAGAGCAGACTCTCCTGGGGAGAGAGAGAACAGAGCTCAGGGTCAAGAGAGAAAAGGCACCAAACTTTCCCTTTTATACTTCCTCTGACACCTCCCACAAAGGAAGTGGGAGGTGTCAGGGGAAGTTGTATCAGAGAGAGTCCTGGGAGCTGTAGTATCCCAGGGCTTACAATAATTTCAAATGACACATTCCCCCCCTATGATCCTTTGGGAGACCAATCTCCCCAATGTATCATAACAAACATAAATAAATTTACAATTACAATAAATAAAGGGTAAATACATAAATACAAGGGGAGAAAAGTAACAATTTTTACAATATAAAGAAATAAAATGGTGCTTCTTTTATAAAAATATTCAGGGGGGAGTTCCCTTTTTTCACAAAATAGATACATACATAAAACAAATTCATTTAAACAAAACAGGTGAATTTAACAAAAAAAAAGAATTTTAAAACACACAAATGAATTTTTTAAAACCCAAAAAGTTCAAAATTTTTGTAAATCCGGTTGCTCTCTTAGGCTCCTGGATCATGCATTCTCCATGTGGTCTTCATGGGCATCTCCATTTTGACTCCAGAAGGCAGTAAACTTCTTTTCTAAAACAACCTAAATTCTACATATGAAATAAAAACACATTCCCCCCCTAAGGAGGATAGAAAGAAACAATTAAATCTCAGAGGGATATATGATTGAGGCAGGAGGCATATGAATCAGTAGTCTCCCAGGGCTTACAATAAGTTCAAATGACACAAAACACAAAGTCCTTTAGAAAACTACCAAAGAATGCTTTTGACATTAACAATTCCTACATTCAATTATTGGAAGTATTTATGACAAGCCTAAGGAGTAAGTCTCATGTTAGAAAGTATACTAAGTTGGTCACCATTGCCACTTGACATTTATATAGCATTATGAAGTTTGCAGGTCACTTTGCATTCATCGTAGTCTTGGTGCTCACAATAGACTACTAAGCTAGGCATGGAAATCTAAAACACACTACTCCTATAGCACTAATAATTTGGTCTAAAAGGTGAATTGTGCACGAAGCAGTAGAAAAATAATGTAATATTTTATGTGATTGCTTATTTTTTAGTTCAACTAATGACCTAACTTAATATAGAAAATCTGTTCATTTATATAAGTTCTAATAACAAGAAGCAACCTATTACATGGGGAAAAAAAACTGGCCTCCAGGTCAGGAAGAATTAGGTTAAATTCTACCTCTAACACATACTGTCTGTATAACTGTGGAACAGTCTGTTCTCAGTCAGTTAGTCAATAAACAATAAACGTTTACTATGAGGTCAAACTCTGAGCTACATAGTGAAAATATAAAGTAATGTTAAAAAAAAAAACAAAGAAAAAAAACAGTCCTTGCTCCCAAGGAGCTCATAGGTTATTGACAGAGATGATCAGAAAACAACTCTGCACAAATAAGTTATTTGTAGGATAAAATAGAAATGTACAACAGAAGGGAGACACTATAAAGTCTTTTTGGAAAAGGAGGGATCCTAGCTGAGACTTGAAACAAGGCAGGGAAACCAGGAGGTGGATATGAGTAAGGGAAGCATTTTACGTAGGGAGGATACACAGTGAAAATTCCTGGAGTTAGGAAATGAAATGCTTTGTTCAAGGAATAGCAAGATGGCCAGCATCACCATAATGAACAGAACATGACAAGATTTAAAGTGTAAAAAGACTGGAAAGTTATGGGGGACAGGTACAATGTAGATACAGATATAATCTTTTAGCCAGTCACTGTCAAAGTCCAGAATAGAGGGATTTGAGGCGTTTCAACAATTCAGTGACAGTGTCAGAGAAGAGAAGGGTTAAAAGATGTTACAAAAGTAAAATCCAAAGGCTTTAGCAAAAGATTAGATATGTGGAGTGAAAGAGGACAAGGATATAAGGATGGTACCTAGGTTGTGAGCCTAGGTGAATAGAAGGAAGATGACACTCTCCATAAAAAAGGGGTATTTAACAGTGGGGGAAGAATTGAGAAGTGAATGATGAGTTAACTTTTAGCTATGTTAGATTTAAGATGTCTACAAGAAATCCAATTCAAGATGTTCAGTAGATAGTTGGGACTTTTAGAGAATGGAGTCTAAAGTTTAGGATAAATAGATTTAAGAATCATGGACATAAAAGTGATAATCGTATCCAAGAGATTTGATAGGATCAACTAAAATGATTTAGAAAGAAAAAAGAAGAGGGTCCAGATTGGATCCCTTTATGACACTTTTCTTTAGAAGAATGATTGGATAAAACAAAGGAAACTGACAAGAAATGGCCAAATACAGAGGAGGAGAACCAGAAGAATAGTGTCATGAAAAACTTGAGAGAAGAGAGTATTAAAAAAAACAAAATAAAAAAAGAAGCATATCTCCAAAACTGTCAAAGTCTGCTCAGAGGTCAAGAAATATGAGAACTGAGAGACCATTTGGTAGAGGAATCAGGAGATTGTTAATTATACTGTAGAGATTAGTTTTAGACCAATACATTCAGAAGCAAGAGCTAAAAAGAGAGTGACAGAGGAGGAGGTGGTAGTATTTTTTGTAGTCAGTCTTCTCAAGGATTTTAGCTATAAAAAGCAGAAGAGATATAGGACAATAGTTACCTGGGATTTTTTTTCTATAAAATATGAGGCAAGTTTCTCAGCTGATTAACTAGAAAGTAGGAGACCCATGAGAGGTTTGAGGAGAGATGGCAGGGTTTGGAAGAGCCTCTCGGTAATTGGAATAGTAAGTTAACAAGAGAGGAGATTGTCTCAGAGCACTAAGAGAAGGTACAGTTGAGGTTATGTAACATAAAGTCTTAGTGGACTCAGTAAGAATTTTTTTTTAATTTCTTCAGCTTCATTTAACATAATACATGGAGGAATGACTTCAGTAGAAGGTAGGGAATAATCCAGCAGTAAGATCTGATAGGACAGGATCTTTGATAGGATAACAGACAAGAGACTCAAGAGAAAAGGCTATTATAAAATTTAATTCAGTGATGGGCAAAGTTTTTAATGAGGGGGCCAAAGAAAAGGAAATGCTCATCTGTCAGTCTGTTTCAAAGGCAAATCTTTCTGAAGTTTCATTGTATTGTATCCTACTCATTGTATTCCTGAGATTAGGAATAATGTCGCTGGGTGGGATAGAACATTTCAGGGGGCTGCATCTGGCCCATGGGCTATAGTTTGCTCATCATTGATTTAATTGGTTTCCAAAGGGCTCAATATGGGCATGTGTTGTGAGGAAGATTAGGTAGTAATTAATTTAGAATTAAGGTTCATCTAGCAGGCTGGAGCTGAAGAATTCTCAGATGGAATGAAGGAGCAGGAAGTGTGTGTGCCCTAAGAGAGGACTCCATTAGTGGTGGGCAAACTGCTGCCAGCCCAGGGAGATCTCAGACCCCACTTCCTGATTTCCTTGGGATCCTGAGTGGAGGTGGATTTCCCGCAAGAGGAGACCTACAGAGCAGAACCAAGCAGAGGAGGAGTTTGAAACCTGGTGGACAGCACCTCAAGTTCACTCACTCTTCTTGGTATCTTGGACCACCTAGGATTTTGGCATCCTGCGAACCTCTTTGGAAAATTGTGAGAACCCTCAAAGCCACCCCTCTGATCCATAGCTGTGCTGTTCAAGGCTGGCTAGTACCAGGCTTGAATCAGCTCCCAGAGACTGCACTGCTTCTTGGGCCCTGCCTGTTAGATCACTTAGATTAATGTAGAAATAAGTCCTCCCCTTGCCCTGTGGTTTTGTCCTTTAGATTTTAAGTATAGAAATCCCTTTCCCACCTTTTAGTTAAACATAATTAAAGCTGTTAAAACCCTTTTACCTTGTCTGCTTGTTTCTAGACTCTGGCCTAGGGAGAGCTGGGTGACAGTTAAGACTAACTGCCATTCCTGTGATAAATCCAGAGAACTTCTTATCCTGGTCCAGTCTCTTCTACAACCCAGTGTATGTACCCACAAATATTTAGATTTATTATAATATCCCTGGTGCCCTCCATTACCTTTACTATATTTTCTACACACTAGAGTATAACTAATGAAGATGTTGGTAACATAGAAGAAAATGTAAAGGTGAAAGGAAGAGGTCACAATGTGGGCAAAGAGGAAGTTTGGGATTTCACCATGCAGGGAGTAGTGAGAAAACAATAGGTAGGAATCAGAAAAGGCAATTTCAGAATTAATAAATATGGAAGCTTTGCATTTCTTTGTGATGGCAAGATCAAAGGTGTGACCATCTTTGTCTCTGACTAAGGTGAAATGCAGAAGTAGTTCTTGTGGTATAAAGAACTATGAGGTTTGGGCATTTGAGAGAGAAGGAATATTTATTCTGAAGCCTCCTTGTTTGATGACAGATGTTAAGGAAGAGTCTATAATTTAGGAATTAATGAAATAAACAAAGGGAGTTTTCTTTAGAGGTAGAAACCAACTACTAAAATTTTTATTTGAGTGGATAAGGATATGATGAACCTCAAAGTCTCAAAGGCAAAAACACCTTTTTTCAACACATGTATCACTTCTCCATCTATGTAAATCTACACATACACAAACACACATACACACAACCATTTAACTATAATCTATCCATTAATAAAATGTACTCCAAAATACACATATACATATCTAACTGATGACATCCATTTTAGACTTACACAGGGCAAAGCTATCATGGGGGACAGTTTATTTGGTGTTGTTGTTTTTGCTATTTTCATTATTACTGTTTTGACAGAATTTGTAAAGCCACAATTTGAATGTTCTATCCCTTAAAAATGAAAAGGCAGAGATAAAGAAAAAGAAATTTCCCTGTGAATCCTGTTTTAAGATGCAACAATGACATGTTTCTGTTATGACTCTCATAATGAATGAAGAGCTCCCTAGGATTTTGAGCCTCTGGGACTAAGAAATTCTAAAAAGATCACTCAGGTTTGTATGTTCCATTTATTTGTTTTTACTCTGCTTTGCCCTTTTGGGCCTCTTTTTTTTTTTAATCCTCTCTACATTGCTTACTATCCTTCATGTTTTGTTTTGTTTTTTAACTTTTCTTTGAGAGTTTTGGGCACATTTATAATATGTACATAACTTGTTTATATACATATTAATAGATGTGCCCAAAATCTGATTATAATTCTTATATTTCACATGATTTGTTCCTGCCTGTATCCCAAAAGAGAGGTTTTTTTTTTAATTTTTGATTATAATAATTTGTTTAACCTGAGTTTTCATTTGGTCATGTTTATTTTATTTCTTATTTCTCTTTGCTTTAATGTACTCTCTTTTCTTTCCTTTTCTTCTTCTTTACCTTTCTTTTCATGATTTTCTCTTTCCCTTTTCCTTCCCTGGTTTTTTGGGCTCTTACTTTACTCACCTGTGCTTTATTTTACTTGTCTATATTTTAATCGTTTGACTTTATTTAAAAATGTTTTACATTCCCCTGCTTTACTCCTTGGACTTCATTTCAATTTATCCTACCTTGCTTCCCCTTACTTCACTTTAGTAGATTTGTCAGGACTATTTCCAATAATGTAGATCACAACCCTTTCTTATACTACTCACTTAATTAAATTATATTTTCATTCCTAGGAAATTCAAGCCTATTCCTCTCTTTGAATTATTTTTAGGGGAAATATCTGGGAAGATCATGAATAAAATAATGAAGAGGATAAAAATAAAGAGGAGAAGGAGGAATGAGAAGAACAAGATGTTAGACACATACCTTATTATTTATTTTACTGACATAAAAAGCAAAATATATAACTCAAGTAAAACATTTTAGTTATATACATTATTTTTACATTAGAATAAATACCTTTGTCTTACCAGTAGTAGAAAAAATTAATGTGCTAATTTTATAAATGAAAAATTTGAATTCTATCTATTTTTCAAAAGACCATGAGGAAATTCAAAATACAATTTAGAGAGGGTAGTGAGTTGTTCAGTTGATAGAGAGACAGATCTAGAGATGTGAGGTCCTGGGTTCGAATTTGGCCTCAGATACTTCATATTTGCATGACCCTGGGCAAGTCACCTAACCCCCATTACCTGTACCTTATTGTCTTGTAATCAGTACTTAATATTGATTGAAAAATTAGCATCTGAAAAATAATATAGAGGACCTTTGGGACATTAGCTTTCTTGTAATTAGGAATATCCTAACTCCTCTCCTGATACTTCAATGCATTTTTAATCTTGATGTAGCATTTATTTCAATAATATAGATTTCAAATAATTCATTCATTCATTCTCATTGCTAATTATAATTGACCTTCTATAAATCCTCCACAATGAATCTACGTGTTATATTATATATTGCAAGACTTTCTCTAGAGCTCTTCACATTGAAGGGATAACAATGAATAACAAAGGCTGTCCATTGGTTAATTGGCTAAGTGGGCAGACTTGTTGGACTTGAACTCAGGAAGGCCTAAGCATGATCCATTTATTTTTTAGTTTCAGATACTTATTATAGTAAACGGAGAAATCACTCAACTTTTTTCAACCTCAGTTTCCTCATCTATTAAATGGGGATAATAATAATGTCTACCTCAGAGGATCAAAATAGATATTTTATATGAAAACTACTCCCTTTATGTCTGGTCTATTGGTATATAGAAATTGATTAAAAAAATGAAATAATCAGCTTATAAGACAGAAGCCAAATTGGAGACTAGGAATTGTGAATTTGGATATAGTTATAGAATTGGAGTGGTTTTAAAATCATTGTGCCAAAACTCCTTACTTTATAGAAGAGGAAATCAATGTGCAGAGAAGTTGTGATAGAGAAAAAGTGAAAGGAAAAGGAATAAGTATTTATATATTACCAATTATATCTTGCTCTAGGGACTGTGCTAAATGCTGATAGAGGGGAATTTGGAAAGATAGAAAGCAACTGAGAAGTGGAGGAACAGAGAACGGAAGGAAGAAATCCAAAGCAAGCAGTGGAAGCATTTAGAATCTTGAGGTGTGGAATTTGGTGCAACAAACTGACACAGAGGAATTGGATTCAAACTGTGGAGTGAGAATCCTCTCCAGAGCCCAGCTCCTCATACCTGTGGATCCTTGACTGATTCCTGAGATCAGCCAGCCACCTATTCAACATCTATCAATTTCCTTCTTTGTTCCCTATACTTGGAAAGCTTCTGCCAAAGATTGCCATTACTATTGATCTGAACTACTGAGTTTACCTTGGTGAACAGCTTCAAACCAAGGTGAACAGGGTCAAAACTGGCATTTGACTCCATCTTCAATTGAACTTCAATCTAATGCTATTTTTGTGGGCTTAGTTTAGATTTTAGGTAGATAGAAGGGAATATCAAAGCAGAGAGGAATTCAAGCAGCCTCGGAGTTGCTGAGGGACAAAGAAATCTTGTGAAAGATTAGATTCCTGGGAACAAGGTAGATTTGGGATAGAAATTAGGGAAAACCACAGCCCACTCACCTCATCCTATCCAAACCGTGATTTTTCAATAAATCTTGTTAACTTTAAAAAAACAGTCAAATCAGAGTTAATTGTTCTTAATATCAGAGAAGTGTCATCAAGCCTCTGATGCAGAAAGGATTGGTAACTCAACTGGGTAAAGCAAAACCCCCAGTCACAGTCTGTTTCAATCATCCTTTCAATGTTTTATAAATATTATCTCATTTGATCTGCACAACAATCTTGGTTAAGTAGGTGCTGCTTTTGTCCACTTTTTACAGTTGAGAAAACTGAGGCAAACAGATAATAAGTGGTTTCCAGGGCCACACAGCTAGTTAAGTGTATGAGATGCATTTGTATTCTCATCTTCCTGATTCCCTGCCTGGCAATTTTAACTGTGTCATGGGTGAAAGGACACATCTGTAATAAATAGTAAGGATAGATTCAAACCCAGCTTCTTTAATCTGATGAAAACATAAATAAATGAAATCAAGAGTTTCCATTCTGCTTACTTTGCCTCAAAAGTAAGTTACTTCTTTGTTCAAGGATTCTACAATTCAATAAATCTATGTATGTCCAGGAAAAATACATATCTATGATGATGGATTGGTTGGAATTTAGAGCCACTGGCTCAAGTTCAAAGGCAAAATTCTAGAGGTGTGATTCTTCCTTCTAACAGAAACTTCTGGACCCATTTCCAGTCTTGCAATTTACTCAATCCCTACTCCTAACAGGTCAACTTGTAAGTTAGGGTGACCAATAAACCTCTTTCCAGGACTTTCTTCCATCACACCGGGATTAGAGGCTCCAACTCCTACACCACTGCAAACATAGCCTGGCCTGGAGAACTACTATACTATGGATGCATTTTAATAGTTTGTAGATAAGTAAGTAAAGGAATAAAAAGGTTATGTTCTGGCCATCAGTGCTGCAGTCCCTTTTCCCTCCAAGTTCAAAGTAAACTTAGCATTAACCCTTTGTAATCAGAACCCTATTTTTATTTAATTTCCATAGGTTTCATTGGTTTTTACCATAAATTGTCATTCAATAGCTGAATATAGTTAAGACCTGAGGACTTGAGTTTAGACTTAACTCTACCACCTTTGTTGTATTACCAAAGAAAAATCACTTCATCTCTCTGATTTTAGTTTCTTTATCTGTAGAAGAAGAGGTTTAGACTTCAAGACCTCTGAGGTTTCCAAATATTTGATGCTAGATCTTTTTGTTCATCTTCCTCACATCTTTGTAGGCTCATTATAGTTAGATTTTCCTAATGACATCACATTTCTTACCATTCTTGTCATCTTTCTCTGCCCTCTCCTCAACACTCTGGTCAAGAAAGTCAAACTATCATGCTCTCTTCCCTACAATGTCCCTTGCAGACTCCAAACCCTCCACCTTGCCTCTGAAATTCAGCAATCCCCTTCCTTCTCTTAAAATTCCATTCCATTCCATCCATAACCCTTTTTGTTGTCATTGATAGGCTTCTGGATCATTCTGTCATTTCTTCACTTAACTTAGGACTTGTTTCATAGTCTTTTTTTCTATCCCAATTCTTGCCTCCTTCAAATACTATGCCTTTCCAGTTCCTAAGCCTCTTCAGTTTCCTTGCATGATTTCTGCCATGATTCCATCTCAGTCACAGAGGTGGTTACATCTTAATCAATAGCTCTCATCCTTCTAATGGCCTGAATTTATTTCAAATGCCAGAATGACTAGTTTTGCCTCTAGCAATCTAGTCCAAAGGGAATATCTGTAAGCTATGAGATCACAAATTCCTTGGTGTACAGAATTTTGTCTGAGAAGTACTCGTAGAAATGTAAGACCTTCAGAGATATGACTTTAGCTTTTCAGATTCTGTAGGTTTTTTTCTCACTGAAGACAAGATCACTTAGTATAAGGGACTGATAGCTTTGAAGTTTTAAGATTTGTTTCTCTATGATAATTACACAATCCTTGGAATAACAAATAATTATTTGCAACTTTTATTATGCATGCAAACTGTTATCTCCCATCTTTTGTTGTCTTAAATATTTTTTTTCTTTTTTATTCATTTCTTATAAATCATTATACACACCCAGAACCCTGAAACAGTTCAGCTTCAAGGCTTCAATTTTTTTTGGAATAATAGACCTTAGATTTCAGAGAAAGATACTTCTTAAAAAATTGAAATGTGTACATTTCTTCAAGTTAAAATGAAAACTCCATCTCTGATGTGTAAAGAGAAATGTTCCAGAATCCTATAATATTTGCATTTGATTTTCACTAATGACCTCATTTTTCACTGCTGCAGATAAGCCCTTGGACAGTCCCATCACTGTGATTCATCGATACAGACCTACTTTATCACATGGTTATATTAATACTTTTTGTAACACTTTATACCTTAGTGATTTTGAGATCAGCATTAATCATTCTGTATCTTGTTGGGCGACTCTTCTCTGAAAAAAGCTTGGAATTGAATTGATCTTCCGACTTCTTAAGATATGAGAAAAAGTAGAAATGGAGAAAGACTACTGGATTTGGATTCAGAGTAGCTGTATTTACTCTCTCATTTTCCTCATCTGTAAAATGGAGATAATATTTCTGACTTTATGACATTGTCAGAAAGATCACATTCCATAATGTATGTAAGATATTTTATACTCTGTAAATTGCTACATAAATTTGAACTTTTTTTCTCTTTTGAGTTCTAGTTGTGTCTTATCTATTCTTTACACCAGTAACATAAAAGACCCTGACATAGACAAAATAAAACAAATCTAGAAGAATGCCACCAAGATGCCAAAAGATCTTTCATTCATGTGTGGAACAATTAAGGGATCTAGTGATGTTTGCTTTGAAGAAGGGAATACTTATTATACAGTAAGGGGGAACATGGTAGCAGTACTGAGATATATATACATATATATCTCATATGTTAGAGGCATTAGATTACCTCTGGAGACAGAAATAAGGTAAGTGGATGGAAGGAAAGTACACAGCTAAAAATTAATGCTGCCCAAAACTGGAATATACAGCTTTTTTAGACTTTGTCACTGGGGTGCCATGAAGCCAAAAAAGATATCAAGGATATCACAGAGGAGATTTCTGCATCGAGTGAAGGTGAGACTAAATAAATTATCCCCAATAATCTTCCCTAGTCTAAAAATAAATCCTGATCTGGATTCTTTCCTACCTTTATATCCATTAGGAAGTCACATGATTTTTTTTCTAGATTTCGTATGAAAAAAATGAGTCAGACAACATGTTCCAAAAAGTTATTCCCAGGTTTATATTTCATGATCTTCGATTTTTGAGTGCAAATTACTTGCATTGGAAAGGTGTGGATTTCATTCACAATCCCTAGCATAGTGTTTGACACACAAGGTATTCTAGGCAAATTAATAAATAAACACAAAACTCTAACACTGATGAGAGAAAGGAGTATGGAAAGGAGATTCCACACGGGTAAGAATTAATCCAATAAAATGCAACAAATATTTATTAAGTACCAACTAGGCACAAGCTGTATTTGAGGTGAAAGTATGGTATAGACAAAATTAAAACCATTTCAATAGGAATTTGTTAATTCACTACCACATTTTTTTCCTCCTCTAGATCAAAAGACTATGGGATATGTGCAGTAACCCACTTCTGGGGTTTGAGAGATGAGGCAAGGCTCAACAGCTGATCATAAACAACTTAAAATCTATTGACCTACACCTATAGGATAGAAATTATGATCTAATAAATGCAGAAGAGAGACCCAACATAATATAAAATTCCTATGACGTGTCTCTTGAGTCCTGTGGAGGCTAATCAAGGTAGGGCCCTGAGGAAATCTTTCCAGCTGGTAGACATGAACTATCAGGCTGGCCTGTACCACAGAGGAAATGAATGACATCTGAGACGACAAAGTTCTTGCAGTAACTGGATTGAAAACGTGAATGTGCCTGTGCAGTTTGAGTATAGGAAATTACAAAGGATTGTAGAATTTTTCAGCTTAAAGTACTACCTGATGTCAGCTAGCCCAACCCTTATGTAATTAATAAAGCTCTGAAATCCAGCAATTTCAAGGGACTTACTCTGGGTTGTACAGGTGAGCAGCATCGCTTTCTGGGGCTGAAATGGAAGTTAAATGAACATCTGATTACAAATCAAGCCCCTTTTCTGATGTCCATAACATGTCCTCTGTGGCTCATCTAGCCTCCTTTTGCCTCTTGAGCAAAACTTCTTTCCTTCTGAAAGGCAAGTCTTAACCTTTGTCATCCCCACTCAGAGTCCTCGTTGAGAATCTATAGTTTTCATCTCTGCCCATGACTTCCATCACTGACTCTTTTCTACTCATTAAACAATCTTTCATAATGAGGAAGGAGACACTGCTACAGAGACCAGAAGAGTATGAATGGGAACTTTTAAAAGTATTCTTCCCTTCTTCCCTTCATGAACTGGCACTGGCAGGGGTTTGATCCATATTATTGCTTGACCTAATCATGTTTATGCTATTGGCTGGGACTACATTAAATGTAAAGGCCAGAGTATATGAAATAGTATGAATTTAAGAATGAAAAAATCACTAATAGGTGGGAAAAGAGATAAGATGACAGGGAAGGCTTCATCAAGAAAATGGTACTTTAGCTTGGCTTTAAAATAGAGAAAATAACAGACAGAGGGGGAGAGACAGAGACAGAGAGACTCAGAGAGACACAGAGAGAGACAGAGACAGATAGAGAGACAGAGAGACAGAGAGAGACAGACAGATAGACACAGAGAGAGAGAGAGAGGGGAACAGAGAGAGAACACAGAGAGAGGGAGACAGAGGAAAAGAGATAGGAAGAGAGAGAGAGAGAGAGAGAGAGAGAGAGAGAGAGAGAGACAGACAGACAGACAGAGAGAGAGAGAGAGAGAGAGAGAGAGAAAGAGAGAGAAAGAGAGAGAGACACAGACAGAGAGAGAGAGACACAGACAGAGAGAGAGAGAGAGAGAGAGAGAGAGAGAGAGTGAGAGAATTTCTGTGTGTGTGTTTGGGGGATAATCTTCTCCCAATACCAGGGACACAGTATACAAAGACATAAAGGTAGAAAAGGCTAGTACAAAATTCATGGACTGTGAGTAGTAGGATCTTTGTTTAAGTAGGAACTTGTATTTCTTTTAGATTACATGTTCATTTTTTCCTTCTGTATTCCCCATCAAAGAGAATATTGCCTTAAACATGGTGAGTAGCTAAGAAATTTTTGTTACATTTTATTGGATTAGAGTATAACTACTGATAGGTTTTATTTTTGCCATTCAAAGACTAGCCAGGCTAAATTCAGAAAGACTCATCACCAGGTTGATTTTAAGATGAATACTTTTTAAACCACACCAACTTTCAGACTGTCTACTGAGGCACACACATAATATTATCTACATATATGGAAGAAGGAGTCTCAAATAGATAAACTAGAGACCTATAAAACTTATATCATTCTTCCATGAATTGAGATATACTCTCTGGAATTATTTTCTGTCATCATTTATACTATATTTTTTAATATAAGCTCAGTCAATTAAGTAGAGGATATTTTGGGTTGAATTCCAAAGTACATTTGGAAATAATTCACTATTATAATATTACTATAATATTATAATAGAAGCAGACTATTTTTTATGTGGGAGAAAGCACTTTATGATCTATATTATACTACAGTATTTCACACACACCAACTCTTCTTTTATTAGACAGTCTATGAGAATCACTAAATATTGAGTAATCATCAGTTGAGATCTATTATGATAAATCACCCTTAAGTTGTAGAACCAGATTTAATTTTTATTTCCTTTAGGGAGATTTTTGTGTTTTCTTAGTTGGCATAAGAACCAGTGATTAAGGGTAGAATGAATTACAGAAGTAATGGGGTTGTATTTCTTGGAGATCTCCAAATAGCAGGTGGCTACATGGTCACTTTTCATGGCTACTGTAGAGGGGATTCCTACTTATGTGGACTCAGTGGTCTCTGAGGTCTCTTTTTCCTTTGATATTCACTATCTCTGATTGCAGGTTTGTTAGGATTGGTTAATTTGAGGAAAATGCATATTTTTGAGATCAGTTAAAATTTGGGAGTTTTTGGAAATAATTTTCAAGCTTAGCTCAGAAAGCAGACATATTTTAAATTCTGCAAAGTGACATAAAAGCTGATTTGAGGACTGAACATTGTCACATTCTGAAGCAAAGTATAAATTGAACGAAGCATGGACATTTTTGTACATAACATAAAATCAGATGTGAACTGAGGGAATCATCTATTTTTAGCTATGAAAGAAGCCTTAACATATTTTCATTGGGGACAGGATTTATTGGCCTTGTTTCATACTTTATTCACACACATACTGTATAAATGCCACTCCTGCACTGCCACCGATCAATCCAAATACTCCAGTGACGGAGAACTGCCACCAGAAGAAACCCAGATGCCTTTCCTCAGCCTGGCTCAGTTGGTTTAAATTCCCAAAACTGTACAAAAAGAAAAATGTTCCCTATAACCTGAAATTGACAGTTTGGGGCTTTATGTGAATCCCATAGAAAAGGTAGAGAAGTTTCCTTTCCCTCAAACACTTAATGCAAAATCATATGTTTTAAAAAATAACCTATTCTTTTTTTCAACATAACATAAAGAAATATCTAAGAAGAAAAACCTGATCCAGATTTTATTTCAAAATGTAACTTACTAAGGGCCAGGGGAAATCAAGATAGCAGAGAATTTACCTGGACCCATTTAATCTCTACCAAATTACCCTCCAAAAAACTATAATATAATACCTTGAAACAAATTCTGGAACAGCATAACTCAGAAAAAGATGGAATGAATTTTGTTCAGCCCAAAACAATGTAGAAGCATGGCATGAAATATCTATTGCACCCAAGTGGAAGTTGAGTCAGAGCAGCAAATCAAGGAAGGGACCAATGTGGCAACAGGTCTTGGAGGCAGCTGAAAGAGTAGCAAAGGTTTCTGGAACTCTCAGCCTCAGATGATAAGAAGGCTTAGAAAATTGCTCGATAGATTACAGGGACCCCTTTGCTGGCTCTGAGTACAAGACTCTTGTCTCATTGTTCATACCCAGATCCAAGACATAGTCCTGGGTCAGAGTTTCAGGGTGAAGAGGAACACTAGCACACACCAGCCCTTGTGGCAACAGTGAAGGAGAGAACCCTGGTCACAGTCCAAACTAATGGCACAAGGAAACATCAAGAAACAATCAAATAAAGTCAAAGGAATGAAAAAAAAAGAGCGAAGAAAATGTGAAATATCAACTTGAAAAAACAAACAAACAAACAAACAACTGACCTGGAAAGTACATTTGGGAGAAATAATCTAAGAATTATTGAACTATCTGAAAATCATGATAAAAAAAAGCTTAGACATCATTATTCAAAAAAAAATCACCAAAGTAAACTGCCCTGATATTCTACATCCAGAGGGCAAAATTGAAATTGAAAGAATTCAACAATCATCTGAAAGAGATCCTAAAAAATATATCTCCCAGGAATATTACATCCAAATTCCACAACTCTCAAGTCAAGGAGAAAATACCATAAGTCGTCAAAAAAAATATGTCAAATATTGTAGAGCCACAGTCAGAATAACATAAAATCTATCACCTTCTAAATAAAAGAATTGAAGTGCCTGGAATATGATATTCCAAAGAGCAAAGGAACTAGGATTTCAAAAAAGAATAACTTACTTGAGCTTAATCCTTCAGAGGAAAAATTGGCATTCGGTGAAATAAGGATTTCCAAACATTCCTGATGAAAAGACCAGAGCTGAATGGAAATTCTGACTCTCAAATATGAGCCTCAAAAGAAGTATTAAAAAGGTAAATAGGAAAAAAAAGAATCAAGATATTCAATAAGGTTAAACTATATATATTTACACCTATAAGGGAGAGCACCCTTTTAACCCCTAAGAACATTAACATTATTAGGGCATTTAGAAGTCATATTCATAGATGGCAGGAAAGAGTGTTAAATGAATATGATGAGATGATATGTAAAAAAAATGAGATTAAGAGGTGAGAAAGAGGAATACATTGGGAGTGTGAAGATGGGAAAAATAGAATAGGGTAAATGATCTCAAAAAAAGGGGTATGAAAAAGCTTTTATAGTGGAAAGGAAAATGGAGAAGGTAGGGAGGAGAATGCATAAACCTTACTCTCATCAGAATTGACTCAATATGAATATACATAATCAATTGGGTACAGAAATCTATCTTGTGCTACATCAGTGATTCCCAAAGTGGGCACCACCACCCCCTGGTGGGTGCTGTAGTGATCCATGGAGGGGGTGATGGACACAGTTGCATTTGGGGGTGGTGAACAACTGTAAGGGGGTGGTGATAGTATGTGACAGGGGGTGCTAAGTAATATTTTTTCTGAAAAGGGGGTGGTAGGCCAAAAAAGTTTGGGAACCACTGTTCTATATGAATGTGAGAATGGAAGGGGATGAGTAAAGGGGTTGGAGCTGATATAAAAGATGTCAAATTGGGGTAGGTGGTGGTCAGAAGCTAAGCAGGGAAAACCAGGATTCAGAGAAATAAAGAATAATCATAATGGTAAAAAAATACAACAATTCTGTCTAATAAAGCCTCATTTCTCAAATTTATAGATAAACGAGTTGAAGGACATTCAAAAATGACAAAAGGATATGAACAGGCAATTCTCAGACTAAGCAATTAAAGCTCTCTATAGTCATGGAAAAATCTTCTAAATATTTATTAACTGGAGAAATACAAATTAAAAGAACACTTAGGTACCAGCCTACAGTTATCAGATTGGCTATTATGACAGAAAAGAAAAATTACAAAACTTGGTGGAGATGTGGGAAAATTGAGAGATTAATATACTTTGGGGGGAGTTGTGAACTTTTCCAACCATTCTGGAGAGCAACTTGGACATTTACCCAAAGTGCTTTAAAACAGTTCATTCCCATTGACCCAGAAATACCATTACTAGTTTTGTATCCCAAAAAGAAAAAAAAAGAAAAAAGAAAGGATTCATATATACAAAAGTATTTAAAGCAGCTCTTTTTGTGAGGGCAAATAATTAGAAAGTGAGGAGATACCAAACAAAAGGGAATGGTTGACTAAATTATAATTAACATATGATTATAATGGAATATTATTATCCTATAATAAATGACAAACAGGAAGAGTTAAGAAAAACATGGAAATACTTAACACAAACTGAATCATAGTGAAATGAATAGAACCAGGGGAACATTATACACAGTGATAGAAATATTGTAAAATGAATAATTGTGAATAACTCAGCTATTTTCAGCAATGCAATGATCCAAAATAATCCCACAGGTCTCATGATAACAAATGTCATCTGTTTCTAGAGAAAGAACTGATAGAGTTTGAATCCAGAACAAAGTAAGCTTTTAAAAAAATTCTTAATATTTTTGGTCATTTCCTTCTTTAAAAGGATTAATATTATTGGAAAAACTGTTTTACACAATTGCACATATTAACTCTATGTCAGATTGCTTACTCTCACAAATGTTGTTACAGGGGATGTGGAGAGATTTAAAGACTCACAATTCTTTAAAATTTTTTGAAAACATGTTTTACATTTAATTGAAGAAAAATTAAATTAAAAAAAGAAAAAGATTGTGAAAAATTCAACTTATTATTTGGAGTTTCTGTAACATTTTTTCAGGATCCATATAATGTCATTATGATACTTAAAAATAATAAAATAAAAGCTATCTTTTGCTTTTGTCTTTGTATGCCCAACACCTGGCATAGTGCTCGTGGTTGTTTCATACTACTTCTAACAAATTCTTTCTGTGATGCTATGTCAAGCTATATGTTGAATTCATTATCACTGTCTACACAAAACGAAGCAGTCAGCAATTCTAGAATTGATGACTATATTTGGCCTTTGGAAACTTTATGAGATAGACACCCAACTGTGAAAGGCACAATATCACAAAGTATATTTGTGGATCTGAAAGCCAATATATTTTAAGAAAGATTTTTTTAGGTGAAGTACAATTCTTTTATAATCCCACATACTTTTCCCCTGCTTTAAGTATTTGATTTATAAGAATCTCTCAAGTAGAAAAAGCTACCCCCTAAAAAAAGAAAGAAAAAAGAAAGAAAGAAAATAAATCCTTTCCTGAATGAAGCAATGATTATTAAAAGATAAGAGCATAAGATTTCTCTCTTGACAGAGTTTTTATAAAGATAAGAATTCCTATCCAATCCAATCCACAAATATCTACTGAGTAAATGAAATATGCTTGGTTGTCCATTAGGTGATAGTGACTCAAAGGTGAAAAAAATAATCTTTGTCCTCAAGGAGCTTACATTGTATTGTAGAAAAAACAGTGAGTAAGTAATACTAACAACGAAAGAAATTATGGGAAAAAATACTTCCCATTGGAAATACCACATTAGGTGAGCTTTGAAAGTCACTAGTGATTATAAAAGGAGTTATGAAGGGATTTTCTTTCAGGCATAAGGGAAAGACAGCCTGTGAAAAGACTTTAAAGATCAGAAACAAAGCTTCAGGTTTGGGAAATAGAAAATAAGCTAGTTTAGTATTAAATATCAATTTTTGGGGGTGGGTTTTAAATATAGAATGGTAAACCAAGTGTTTCACCCTTTTGATGCTTCTAGCTGCCACTGAAATCTTAATTCAATATAGTTCAATACAGGTTTTTCAAGTACCCAAAATGTGCCCAGCACTGAGCATTCAAGATATCTGAAGAAAATTAAACAATCCCTGGTATTAAAGTTTTTATCAAGATTGATAGTTCCTCTCTGTCACCTATTTCAAGCTACAAATGATTTGAACAAAATAGAACGACAAAGAAAAACAAAGTTTAGGCAAGACAAAGTTTCAGCATGATTCGTGGTGTATAGGTTTTGGAGAAACTAATAAAAAAGAATTTATAAATCTGAAGCAAACACTACAAAAGCCATTGTTTTTCACTACTAGTTGAAAGTTTGAAATTTTGATACACATTTAAATTTTGACATTTCAGGCAAATTGCTTGACCCTTATGGCTTAGGGTTTCAATTAACTATTTGTTTTTGTTTCTCCTTCTGTTTTTAAACTCTGAGGCAAAATACACTTCAAGAATATGATTTGTTTTGTTTTATCTCCATCCTGTCCTCAACATAAGACAACATGTACATACAAATGCATGCATGCAAACATGCACAGATGCCCATGCACACATATATACACACTCACACACGCACATAAACACACACATATTTAAAGAAACAATAAAGAAGAAAACTTTCCTGAAAGTAAGATAGCCATTCAATCAAGGTACTTTTTTTTTTTACCGGAATACTTAGGAATTCTGATATGGATAATAGATTATAAAATAAGTCTATTTTAGAGGACTGATTCTGAATTCTCAGAATTCTAGACCTCCTACTCTCAAACCAGACTTGACTAAGTCAAGTCATCAATCAAATATGATTCCACTCCAAAATTCATTGTATCTTCATATCTTAAATAAAATTCTACCCTTTGCTTTCCCACCTAAAATCAATTGATTCTTAATGAAATGAAACATATTTATGAAAAGGAAACAGTTTGACAAAATCTCAGAAAGAAAAGTGAATGTTCAGAAAGTCAGGAATAATAGAATTTGAGCAGAAGAAATGTAGGGAATGATGAGAAAAAATGAAAATTTGCATAAGTAGTACCAAAATTGTGGAAAACCTTGAATGTAAAGTGAAAGGTTTATCCTTTTGTTTT
Organism: Gracilinanus agilis; assembly: GCF_016433145.1. Taxonomy (NCBI): domain Eukaryota; kingdom Metazoa; phylum Chordata; class Mammalia; order Didelphimorphia; family Didelphidae; genus Gracilinanus; species Gracilinanus agilis. Next base: position 140,714,991 of record NC_058135.1, read on the forward strand.
GTTTTGTTTTATTCGAGAGTCAATTATATGGTCCTGAAAGTTTTTGAATTAAAGAATGGCATAACTCAAACTATGCATGATAAAGAGCATTTTGGCATCAGGTTAAAGAATACATTGAAGGGAAAGATAGTAGAACTAAAAAGCTCTCTCAGAAAATTATTTCAAAAGGACAAGTTTTAAAAGATTTTATTAGGGTGATAACAGTGGATATAGGAGGAGAAAGGTTTAAGAGATGGTGTTTATGTGGAATGTATAGGACATGATTGCTATTGTTTATTTGTTTCAGTCATGTCCAACTCTTTGTGACCCCATTTGAGTTTTCTTGGTAAAGACATCGGAATAGTTTGCATTTCCTTTTAAAGCTCATTTTTACAGATGAGGAAACGAAGGCAAACAGAGTTAAGTGACAATTCCAGGGTCACACAGCTGGTAAATGTCTGAAACTGGATTTGAGCTCAGGAAGACAAATCAGCCTGACTCCAGGCTTGGCATTTTACCCCAATGAGGTATCTAACTGCCCTATATGGCATGATAACTAAATGAGTTAAAACTATAAGAGAAAAGATAATTTAAAACTATAGGATAAAAAATAAGATAAAATACTGAGGTCAGATGTCTAGGGAGAATTATGCTGAAAAGTAATATGCTTAGTTTGAGACATAGCCAATTGGGTAACAGTAGGAAACTCTAGGAAGAAATAACATTCATTATAAGTAGCTGGAGACAAATTGTGTATTTGATCAAAATTGATTTAGAGGGGATACCCGTTATGGGAATGAATAGAATTGCAAAGGATAAGAGTGTAAAAGGAGAAAAGAATAACAGTCAAGACTAGAAATTTGAGTAATCAGATCAAAGTGGGGAAATCTAGGACTGAGGAGAGCTGAGCTTGTTTGTCAGAGTGAGTCAGTGGTAAGGATGTAACTGAAAATGAATGAGAGTGGAGATGATTGTTGGTTGTTTAAGTAAGGTCATGGAGGCTAAAAGGAATAAGACCAGGAAAATAGGTATATAGACTAGGTTTAGTGAGGAACAGGGAAATTTCCCATCACCACCCCCTAAAGTCAGAGTGAAAGAGCAAGAACAACAATATCCAAAAGTTTTAAGGCACAAAAGGGAGATTGAGGAGATTACAGGTCAATGTACTCAATTTCCTTGATAATATCTGAGGTTATTCCAGGGGGAGGAAGCATACATATACTGTGAGGGTATTAATAAGGTCCCCATTTCCTATTTGCCCTGGACCAAAAAAAAAAGAATGAAACTGGATGAAATCTTCCTCAATTCATTGAGAGCTATTAATCAGACAATAATTTATTTGCAATTCTATAAATCGTTCTCCTATACCTGGCTTTTGTGGCTATTGTGAAATTTCTGCATTCTTCTATAATCCTGCTTAACTGGACCTCAGTGGTAGTCAACCCTCTGTCTTCATGTCTCTCTCTTTTTTTTTAAACCTTTACTTCCTGTCTTAGAATCAATACTGTTTATTGTTTCCAAGGTAAGGACTAGGCAATGGGGTTTAAGTGACTTGCCAAGGGTCCCATAGGTAGGAAGTAGCTTGTTAAGATTTAAGTTTTCTGGAGATTGTACCTTAATTTATGACTATTTATTAAATAATAAAAAAGTGTGCCAGAAGAAGAGAGTCACATATGGTTGGCTATTCCCATTAGCAAACTCTTTGGAGAGCTAGACCAAAAGCAGAGAGTGTGGTCTATGTATATCTTTTTGCTCTGGATTCCCAGCCCCCAAAGCCTCCATTTTCTCCCTTTTTCCAGTTTATGCTCTTAGTGATGTCCCTTTTTGAAGCCCCTTCAACTGGAGGACTCTTACCTCACTCTAGGGAACAGATGGGTCTTCCTAGTCTCAGGGAGTGACACTGGGCAAGAGAATAAAGGCTTCCAGAAGCAAGGAGTTAGGAAACATTTAGAATGCATAGTATCCCTGCCTACCACTATCTTTCCTCTACTCCACTCTCTTACATAGCTTGTTTAAAAATAAAGAACAGGCTTTGTTTGCCTTTGTATTCAACCAGTGGGTGAGGGAAGAAGTAGAATTGTACACGTCTTAATATTAAGCCTTTCTCCCTTTTTAAAAATCCTAAATTTGTCTTGGGGTGCCAAAGAAAGGGGTACAGGCTAGTGCTAACATTTCATTGTCTGGAACCAAATTTGAAACCAGGACCTCTCATCTCTAGGTCTGGCTTTCAATCCACTGAGCCACCCAGCTGTCCCTTCAACTATCTCTTGATATTTTGATGTACAAATTCAGGTTCCAGGATGAGAAAAAGAGGAAGAATTTGTATGGCACTATAATTTAATTTCCATTACAATAAGGTTGATGATGATGATGATGATGATGATGATGACGATGATGATGATGATGGATGGTGATGACAATTTGACAAGAGCCCAAACTGGAGAGGGTAAGTGTAGGTTTTTAGTAATTACTAATTAACTAATTGAGATAATTCACTCATTCTAACAGAAATAGCAGTATCTCGATGTTGGAAGAGTCCTCAGAGTTTATTTATTCCAGCCAATATCTGAACCAGAATCCCACCTGCAAGAGAGTTGAAAAAGGGATGATCAGAGGGAACATAACTACCTCCTGAAGCAGAATATTTTTCTTTTCAATAACTTCAATTGTCAGAAATGTTCTCTCTCCTGTAAGCCTTAAACTGCCCTTTGGAGGTAAGAAGAATAAGCTTAATCTTTCTCAAAGGTAAAAGTCTTTCTACTACTTGGAAAAAAAGTGTTGTATTTTCTTAAGTTTTCTCAAGTTTTGGCTAATGATTCTCATTTCTTTTGAACAATCTTCATATGAAGTAATTTTGCAGCCCTTCATTGTCCCAATTGTCTTCTTTTGGGTACTTTCCATTTTGTCAACACACTTTCTTTTATGTGTCTTGGAAATGACACCCAAGATGTGGGTATGAGCAGTGCAGAATACAGACGGATTTTCATATCTTGAGTAAGGGACATTAAACCTTACTTTGCCAGGAAAAAGTCAATTCAAAATCAATTCTTTGATGCAACATTTTGAATTGATTATACTTTGATCCAATTAATCAATTTGATCAAATTAAGACTCAGTTACATGCAAAATTTTCTTTTTTAAAAAATATTTATTAATATTTATTTTTTAGAAAAGTTAACATGGTTACATAATTCATGCTCTTACTTTCCCCTTCACCCTCGAGCTTCCTCCCCACCCCCCATGGCTGCTGCGTATTTCCACTGGTTTTAACATGTGTCATTGATCAAGACCTATTTCCAAATTTTTGATAGTTGCATTGGTGAGGTAGTATCAAGTCTACATCCCCAATCATGTCCACCTCAACCCATGTGTTCAAGCAATTGTTTTTCTTCTCTTTCCACTCCTGTAGTTCTTCCTCTGAATGTGGGTAACATTCTTTTCCATAAATCCCTCAGAATTGTCCTGGGTGATTGCATTGTTGCTAGTACAAAAGTCCATTACATTCGATTTTACCACAGTGTATTGGTCTCTGTGTACGATGTTCTTCTGGCTCTGCTCCTTTCACTCTGCATCAATTCCTGGAGGTCTTTCCAATTCACATGGAATTCCTCCAGTTTATTATTCCTTTGAGCACAATAGTATCCCATCACAAGCATATACCACAATTTGTTCAGTCATTCCCCAATTGAAAGGTATACCCTCATTTTCCAGTTTATTGCCACCACAAAAAGCACAGCTATAAATATTTTCGTACAGGTCTGTTTATCTATGATCTCTTTGGGGTACAAACCCAACAATGGTATGGCTGGATCAAAGGGCAGGCATTCTTTTATAGCCCTTAGAGCATATTTCCAAATTGCCATCCAGAATGGTTAGATCAGTTCACAACTCCACCAGCAATGCATTAATATCCCAGTTTTGCCACATCCCCTCCAGCATTCATTACTCTCCCCTTCTTTCATTTTATCCAATCTGCTAGGTGTGAGGTGGTACCTCAGAGTTGTTTTGATTTGTAATTCTCTAATTATTAGAGATTTAGAACACTTTCTCATGTGCTTATTGATACTTTTGATTTCTTTATCTGAAAATTGCCTATTCATGTCTTTTGCCCATTTATCAATTAGGGAATGGCTTGATTTTTTATACAATTGCTTTAACTCCTTGTATATTTGAGTAATTAGACCCCTGTCAGAGTTTTTCGTTAAAAAGATTTTTTCCCAATTTGTTTTTTCCCTTCTGATTTTGGCTACACTATTTTTGTTTGTACAAAAGCTTTTTAGTTTGATATAATCAAAATCATTTCTTTTATATTTTATAATTTTCTCTAACTCTGGCTTGTTTTAAAATCTTTCCTTTCCCATAGATCTGACAAGTAAACTATTCTGTGTTCACTTAACTTATTTATAGTTTCCCTCTTTATATTCAAGTCATTCATCCATTCCAAATTTATCTTGGTGTAGGGTGTGAGATGTTGATCTAAACCTAATCTCTCCCATAAGGTTTCCCTAATTTCCCACGGTTTTTGTCAAATAGTGCATTTTTGTCCCAAAAGTTGAGCTCTTTGGATTTATCATACACTGTCTTGCTGAAGTCACTTCCCCCAAGTCTATTCCACTGATCCTCCATTCTGTCTCTTAGCCAGTACCATACCATTTTGATGACTGCTGCTTTATAGTACAGTTTAATATCTGGTACTGCTAGGCCCCTTTCCTTCATATTTTTTTTCATTATTTCCCTTGATATTCTTAATCTTTTGTTATTTCAGATGAATTTTGTTATAATTTTTCCTAATTAATTAAACATTTTTTGGTAGTTTGATAGGTATGACAATAAATAGGTAAATTTATTTGGGTAGAATGGTCATTTTTATTATGCTAGCTCATCCTACCCATGAACGATCAATGTTTTTCCAATTGTTTATATCTAGTTTTAATTGTTTGGAAAGTGTTTTGTAGTTATGTTCATATAATTCCTGTGTTTGTTTTGGTAGATTCCTAAGTATTTTATATTGTCTAGGGTGATATTAAAAGATGTTTCTCTTTCTACCTCTTGCTGTTGTGATGTGTTGGAAATATATAGAAATGCTGATGAGTTATGGGCATTTATTTTGTGTCCTACAACTTTGCTAAAGTTGTTGATTATTTCTTCCAGCTTCTTAGTGGATTCTCTAGGAATTTTTTAAGTAGACCATCATATCATCTGCAAAGAGTGATAGCTTAGTCTCCTCCTTGCCTATTTTGATAACTTCAATTTCTATCTCTTCTCTAATTGCTACTGCTAGTACTATGTTGAATAATAGAGGTGATAATGGGCATCCTTGTTTCACTCCTGATCTTATTGGGAAGGCTTCTAATTTATCTCCATTGCAGATGATGCTTGTTGATGGTTTTAGGTATATACTGTTTATTATTTTTAGGAAAGGCCCTTCTATTCCTATACTTTCCAGGGTTTTCAATAGGAATGGGTGTTATATTTTGTCAAAGGTTTTTTTCAGCATCTATTGAGATAATCATGTGATTTTTGTGTGTTAGATTGTTGATATGGTCAATTATGTGGATGGTTTTCCTAATGTTGAACCATCCTTGAATTCCTGGTATAAATCCCACCTGATCATGGTGGATGATCCTCTTGATCACTTGCTGGAATCTCTTTGCTAATATTCTATTTAAGATTTTTGCATCTATGTTCATTAGGGATATTTATCTGTAGTTTTCTTTCTCTGTTTTTGATCTCCCTGGCTTTGGAATCAGTACCATATTTGTATCATAAAAGGAATTTGGTAGGACTCCTTCTTTGCTTATCATATCAAATAATTTGTATAGTATTGGGATTAGTTGCTCTTTGAATGTCTGATAGAATTCACTTGTGAATCCATTAGGCCCTAGCAATTTTTTCTTAGGGAGTACTTTGATAGCTTGTTCAATTTCTTTTTCTGATATGGGAATATTTAGGTATTCTATTTCTTCTGTTGTTAATCTTGGCAATTTGTATTTTTGTAAATATTCATCCATATCTTCTAGATTGCTTATTTATTGCCATATAATTGTGCAAAATCATCTTTAATGATTACCTTAATTTCCTCTTCATTAGAGGTGAGGTCTCCCTTTTTATCTTTGATACTGTCAATTTCTTCTTTCTTTTTTTTAATAGATTGACCAGTACTTTGTCTATTTTATCTGTTTTTTCAAAATACCAGCGTCTAGTGTTATTTATTAATTCAATAGCTCTTTTACTTTTGATTTTATTAATTTCTCCCTGGATTTTTAGTATTTCCAATTTAGTTTTTATCTGGGGATTTTTAATTTGCTCTCTTTCTAATTTTTTTTAAATTGCATGCCCAATTCATTAGTCTCTGCCCTCCTTATTTTGTTAATATATGCACTCAAGTATATACATTTCCCCTTGAGTACTGCCTTGACTGCATCCCACAGAGTTTGGTAGGATGTCTCATCATTGTAATTCTTTTCAATGAAATTCTTGATTGTTTCTATGATTTCTTCTTTGACTAATTGGTTTTGGAGAATTATATTATTTAATTTCCAATTAGTTTTTGATTTGCCTGTCCAGGTGTCCTTACTAATTATCATTTTTATTACATTATGATCTGAGGTTACATTTATTATTTCTGCTCTTTTGCATTTGTTTGCAATGTTTCTATGCCCTATTACATGGTCAATCTTTGTGAATGTACCATGTGCAGCTGAAAAGAAGGCGTATTCCTTTTTGTCCCTATTTATTTTTCTCCACATATCTATTGAATCTAATATTTCTAGGACTTCATTCATCTTTCTTATTTCATCCCTCTTTCTTATTTTTTGGTTTGATTTATCTAGATCTGAAAGAGGAATATTTAGATCTCCCACTAGTATGGTTTTACTGTCTATTTCCTTCTTGAGATTTGCCAGTTTCCCCTTAATGAATCTGGTTGCTATGCCATTTGGTGTATACATATTGAACAATGTTATTTCCTCATTGTCTATACTGCCTTTCATCAGAATGAAGTGACCTTCCCTGTCTTTTTTAATCATATCTATTTTTACTTTGATTTTGTCAGATATCATAATTGCCACTCCTGCCTTCTTTTTCTCATTTAAGGCCCAAAGTATTTTGCTCAAACCCTTTATCTTAAACCTGTGTATGTGCACCCACCTCATATGTGTTTCTTGTATCCAATATATGGTAGGATTTTGGTTTCTAATCCACTCTGCTATTTGCTTCCATTTTACGGGCGAGTTCTTCCCATTCACATTCAGAGTTATAATTATCAGTTGTATATTCACCAACATTTTGGTATCCTTTCCTAGTTCTACCCCTTCTTCTTAAACTATTTCTTTTTAAAACAGTGGTTTGCTTTATGCCAGTAACCCTCGTCCCCTCCTTTGATTTACTTCCCTTTCTGCCCCATCCCTTATTATTCCCTTCTTTTTATTTTTAAGATCTAATGAATTCCCTCCCCCTTCTTCTCCCCTCCCTTTTTTGACCTCCCCACTCCCCTCTTCCCCTTGGTTTATCCCTTCTGACTTTCTCAGTAGCGTTAGTTAGAGTTTTATATCCCAATGGATAAAGCTACTCTTCCCTCCAGGGTTAATTACACTGAAGGTAAGGTTTAAATATTACCTCTTAATGCTCTGTTCCTCTTCTTCTTATAATAGTATTCATCCCTTCCCCTTCCCATGCCCTCTTTGTGTGTAATAGAATATCCTATTTTTCTTATTCATTCAAGTTTCTCTTGGTGTCCTCTACTGTTCACCCCCTTTTTCCCCCCACCCCCTTATCATCTTAGACCATTTAGTACTCCAACCTCTCCCTGTGAATAATTCATCTAATTACTGTAATAGTGGATATTTTAATGGTGAATAGAGTTCACTACAGAGAATTACACATAACATTTCTCCATATAGGAATACCAATAATTAGATCTTATTGAAACCCTTAAAGAAGCAAATTTAAAAAAAATATGAGTTTTCTTTCTCTCCCCTCTGTTTCTTATTTACCTTTTCATGTTTCCCTTAATTTTTGAGGTTGGATATTGAACTTTCCATTTAGTCCTGGTCTTTTCTGTGCAAATACTTGGAAATCTTCTATCTTGTTTATTGCCCAAACTTTCCTCTGGAAGTATATAGTTAGTTTTGATGGGTAGGTGAATCTTGGTTGTGGACGCAGTTCTCTTGCCTTTCTGAATATCATATTCCAAGCCTTGAGGTCTTTTAGTGTGGCGGGTGCCAGATCCTGTGTGATCCTGATTGATGCTCCTTGATATATGAATTGTCTCTTTCTGGCTTCTTGTACAATTTTTTTCTTTTACTTGGAAGCTCTTGAATTTGGCTATTATATTCCTGGGGGTTGTCTTTTCTGGGTCTAGTGTAGAGGGTGATCTATGGATCCTTTCAATGTCTATATTGCCCTCTTGTTGTAGAACTTCAGGGCAATTTTGCTGAATAATTTCTTTTAGTATGGAGTCCAAATTTCTATTAATTTCTGCTTTTTCAGGGAGACCAATGAATCTCAAGTTGTCTTTTCTAGACCTGTTTTCTTGGTCTCTCACTTTCTCATTGAGATATTTCATGTTTCCTTCTATTTTATCAGTCCTTTGACTTTGTTTTATTTGTTCTTGCTGTCTTGAGAGATCATTAGCTTCTAATTGCCCAATTCTAGCCTTTAGGGACTGGTTTTTGGCTATAATCTTTTTGTTTTCCTTTTCCATCTGGTCATTTCTGGTCTTTAGTTTACTTGCCTCACTTTCCAATTGTGAAATTCTGCCTTTTAAACTGCTCTTTTCTTGCCAGATTTTGATTTCCAATTTGCTTACCATTTCTTTTAATTTTGGGGCATCTTTCTCCAATTGGGAGTTTCTGTCTTCTAACCTGTTTATTTCCTTTTGAGCTATTTCCCACTTCTCTAGCCCAATCTCTTCCATCTTTCTCATCATCTCATATTTCAACTCTTCATTAGCTTGTGGCCAGTTTTAGTTTTCATTGTGGCCAGTTTGGATATGATTACTTGTTTGTTCTCCTCTGCTGTTTGCTCTGTTGTTTGGATTTTATCTGTGTAAAAGTTGTCAAGTGTTACAGATTTTATCTTGGTGATCTTTCTGTTTTGGGGTTCTTTTCTCTGATTTGCTATTGTTAGCCCTGGGCCCTCTCAGGTTTATCCTCACACTCAAGGTCTGTCTGCACTCTTTAGACTCCTGAGGTCTCAGGTCTACTTGTTCTCAGCGTCAAGACTCCTGGTGGTCCCCTTACTTGTTCCTCTGCCCGAGGCTCTTTTAATAGTCTCAGGGTGCTGCTTCCACAGGCGTACACCCTTTCTGCACTGGGTCTCCACTCAAGGTCTCGTCTGCGCTCAGGATCCGAGTCCTCGCCTGAGTTGAGGATCCATGTCTGGGCTTGAGTCCATGCCTGCATTCCTGCCTGCACTCATGCCTGCTCTCAGGGTCTTTGTTCAAAGTCCAAGCTTCCTTTAGCCTCTTGGTGTCTTTATTCTTGATGCTCTCAGGGGCAGGCCCTGGTGACCCCAGGTAGCTGCCAAGGACTTAATCCAGGCCCCAAACTTGCTCTAGCTCTTGTGGGCTGGCTTTGGCATTGTAGGTGGTGTGGGGCGGGGGAGGGGGTTGCTTAGCTCGCATTTTAGTGAGAGCTGTTTCACCCCTTTATAGCATGGAAATGCCCCGATTCCACTAACCTCTGATGCTGCTCCTTGTTGTGGGGTCCCTTCGTTCCTCTGGATTTGTTTTTATGTCTTCTTGAGGAGTCCTATATGTTTCGGTTAGGAGAGGTTAAGCAGCTGCTTTTTACTTTGTGGCCATCTTAACCAGGAAGTCCTATGGTATTTATTCACATGCAAAATTTTCTTCTTAAAAAGTGTTCATGCTTATCTTAAGGCCTTTTCTAAATCTTCAGTAGCAAAATATTTAAGTATTAATTCATTTTACCTTGTAATTTCAAATTAACTTTACATTCATAATTTCAAATTTATTGCCTTTATTTAACCATATACAGGTTATAACTCTAGAAAACTATAAGTTTCTTAAGGGAAGGAATCATTTTGTTTATTTGTTTGTTTTGTTTCTCTTTGAGTCCCCATTGACAAGAACAGTAAGGACCCTAAACACTTAAAATATTTAATTGTAAGTCAAAAACACAGGGTTTTTTTGTTCGTTTTCTGTTACACCAAGTGATTTATCATAATAATCTCTAGTAGTAAAGTTGTAGAGACCAGTTTCTAATTGACATATTAATCATGACTTATGCTGATAATTGTTTGATTAAATCTAAAAACATAGACTTATTTTACAATGTTTAAAGCTGCTACAAAGATCCTATGAATTATATAGTGAGTAGTATTATGGATACAGAACTGGGAAGAACTGAGTACAAATGCAGCTTCAGGTACTTACTAATATGACTTTTGGGCAAGTTATTTAATCTTCAAATGCCCCAGTTACTTCAATTATAAAAAGGAAATAATAATATCTTGTTATTATTTCTTGTTGTGAGGATCAAATGAGATAATATTTGAAAACTTCTTTGCAAAATATTTTGATGTAATGTAGGTCTTTAATAAATTTTTGTTTCCTTTCTTCCTTCTTTGCTTTTTTCCTTCCTTCTTTCCTTCTCTCCTTCACTTATTTTTTTTAAAATATTACTATGTTATAGTGAGGAAAAGTCACTTTTAGCACATCCTTTGAAGTTTACTGTTTATGTGATCTTCAGCCATTTATTTAAACTCACAGTATCCTAAACAACTCCTTAAAGCTATAATTTCCAAAACATAAGTTCATCTGCATAAATTGGAGGAGGAGGGGTATATTTCTCCACTAGGAATTCCTAGTTAGATGAAACAATAAATACAATTTAAATATATGTATAGTAGGACTAATAAATGCACATATAATGTTTGAATGTAAGTATTTTAAATGGAGATTGCAAAATCTCATATATTTTCCATTTTCCAAAGCTGTGTTCTTATGTGCTCATATACTTATGCCAAATTATAGCATTTGTGTATGTGCGTGTGTATACACAAACAATTCACACTGAGGGACTGCAAAGCTGACATTTCTTACGCTAGTTGGCTAAAATACTAGAATCAACAAGTTACATTTGAATACAGGGGATCCCGGTTTTAACTGGTCCAATTTTAAATGAACACTAAAGGGATAAACGGATTACTCGCTTTTGAAATCTAGCATATTTGCACTAAACCTTTAAAAACTGATATTTATAAAATCTAACATTCCTGGGGATGTACAGCTTCAATCTTCCTCCAATCAGGATCAATTCTGAGCGCAAAGAAAGGAATAGACTATAATTATAAAGTTGTTTAGCACTATTGAATCCATTCATAGGCTTATGCTTGGGGTTCCAGCTGCATTATCAAAAATGTAGTGGCTGGCTCTTGAATTTTTCCAAAGCAATAAGTGAAATCTCTGAAGGACAACAAAGGAATGGGAAAGTAGCAAGTTTTCTGCTTCTCGATTGAATGCAAATGGCATTTCCATTCATTCCATTCTCAGCAATCTGTCACCTTTTAGTTTCCCTTTTGCACAAAAAAATGGAGGATAATGTTGGCAATAGTAATGGCATAAGTGGACAGGGCCTGATCATTAAAATGTTTACCATTTCCAGAATGATGCCTGCAGATGTTACGAAATTGAAACTGGATAGGTGTTAAAATTGCTGCCGGTTTCTATTCATTTGAATGGCAGCAACCCAGAACTCTGTTTTATGGTTTCATGTAGAGGGGCAATCCATTATCTTTTTTTTTTCACCTCCCTGAGATCAAATAGCATTTTTGTTAGGATTACATCCCTGTGGTATGCTGCAATGGAACCAATACTGAGAGGCTTGAATGTCAAGCCTATTTCCAAATTCAACTCCTTCACAAATGTGGAGTTGACTTTGAAATTGAACTCTAAAATATGTAACGGAATTTTAAAGTTTTGAAGAGAAAAAATATTCCTTTAAAATAAGCACTAAATAAATCCACTGGCAATCCAAAGTAGAAAACGAAATGGCTGTGTATATAATATTTAACTATTTTTAGTATCATTTTGCAGTCTCAAACTGCTTTAAAATTTTCAAATGACTAATATTTACATCTAAACTCTGTGTGAGGTTTTGTCAGCACTCTTTCATAAATAAAAAAAAAGAATCATTTAAAAAAAAAAGGTAAGTAGTAGTTCCCCTTTACCCCTAAGATCAACATTTTAGCGTATTGGTGATTTGAATCCATTCATCCCACAATACCAATGAAGTGAATTGAAAACATCACATCAAGAGGCAGTTAGGTAGCTGAGTGGATAGAAAGCCAGGACTAGAGAAGGAAGGTGCTAGGTTCCAAATCTGACCTCAGACACTTCCTAGATGTGTGACTCTGGGCAACATTTTTGTGATTATTTTTCTTCATTTAAGAAAGAATACTGACAAAACCTCTGGGCAAGTCACTTAACTCTCATTTGTTAGCCCTTATCTCTCTTCTGCCTTAGAACCAATACATAGCACTGATTCTAAGCTAAATGGTAAGGGTTTATATATAGATAAAGATGTAGAGATATATATTTTTGTGTAAAATATATATTACATGAAATTATATATGTTATTAAATGTATTATGCAAATATATAATGTGAAATATGTGTATGATGTGAAATATGTATATTATGTGATATATATATTCATTATTTATATTTTTATATATATCACATGTCATTTGGGTGTATGGAGAACAAGTGTGGTTTGTATTGTGGGCAAAGAACCAATTTCTGGAAAGCAAATTAAGTCACAAATGGTTGTATAGCATATTGCTGAGTTTGTTGGGGATAGGGTGGAATGGAACTGTAAAATGGGATTTCACAAAGATGCTGGGGATTTGAACCCTCAGTCTCCAGAAGAGGCAGTATACTGGTACTAATTTTGTGACAGGAATTTTTTTTGGTAAATTTGGGGGCCAAGAGCTTGTTCTTTGCCACCTGAACCATTTCAATAAAGAAGTCTTTTAGGAAAAATCTGAACTGATTTTAAAGACTTTATAAAAGCAAGCCACTATGAATTTTTTTTTCCTTCTTTTTTTAGCAATTGCTTCTTAACAGTGACTATGTAAAACAGTTAACAGGGAAACAGCAGACAGCTGTTCTCCTCTGAGCAGGACTCTTTTTAAGTATGTGTAAGCATTAGGACCTGCTTTTATTTTTTACCCCACACCCCTAGATACAGCCCACTTTCCATCTCTCTGATGGGTCTCATCAACTCACTCCACCAGACCCACATTGACCATGCACTGGGAAACCAGCCTTTGATTTCTATTGAATGCTGAAGTATCCAAGTGCCTACTTATCTCAAAAAGAAATGGTCTCAGCTAGAAGCTTCCATTGTTTCTACTATGATGTTTGCCTGATCTTAACCTCTAGCTTTATGTGTCCTCCTTGGTTCCTGATCACGTTCTTGATTTTTGACCCATGAATCTATTCTGATTTTTAAAACCTGTAAAACTGAAATAATCTGATATTCTAATGGTTAGCCTATACGTCAAGAATAATAAAAAAAAATATCCTTCATTTCTCTGGCTTTCAAATACCATCTTGCCTTGACATCTCATTTCTGTGTTCTTCCTGACCCCTGCTTGCTGAGCAGCTATTGGAAGTAATTTGGCATCTTGATTCCTGGCTTCTTTGTATTCTTAGGTATAGTTGATTCCCCAGACTCGCTTCTATTCCATATTGTCAGGGTGTCTATGATTTCTTATCTCCAACTTCTATCCTATTTACTGAAATTTACTGCTACTAACACTCAGGCATAAGTATATAAGAGAAAAAGAGGCTTTTCAGGTATTCTAAATTCAATGAACTCTTGGTAAATTTTACTTTTTTTCTGAGAATGAACATTCCATTGACATGAGCACAATAAATTAAAAGTTTAGTAAAAAAGCACAGATGAATTACAAATATATTAGTGCATATAGAAATATCTCCTTATTTGTCCTTATTGCAATAATAACAACAAAAACATTTAAGGCAGATTAAAAATCAGAACTATATTTTAAATATCTATTATAGAATTGCCACCTAACATTATTGAAAAATAGATGTCTGTTTAGCTCTATTACCAAAATCAAAATTTCTGATCATGAAAAAAAATAAGAACAATAGATAATATTTTATGTCCATCAAAATGCTTGGAAGAAAGAAAGAGGAAATAATATTTTGATACAACAGAATATAGAAATTTTTTTTTGCTCTCTTGATTTTGTTAGTTTTGTCAGCAATGTAGAAGAAATTATAAACTTGCAGCCCTAAGACTTTCTATTTGGTGCTGGCAAGTAATTTCAAACAAGTCAACCTTAATAAAAGAAAATAAGGTTTCACCTTCTCTTGCTTTGATTTCACTTATTTTATGTATAATGGGACATATTCTCATGAAATCTTTGAAACTAAAGCTTTTCATCCTGGAATCTCCAAGATGTACTTATTCAAAATTAATTCAATCAAGAAATATTTATAAAGTTCTGCCCAATCAACCATTATTATAATATGTTTACTGGGTTCCAGGTACTATGCTAAGTACCAAAGATTCAAAGACTATAAAATGGAATGATATTGAGGTTATCATGATGGAGTACATATTAAGTTAGTGTAAGACATGGGTCTTGATCCCATGGAGTGTTTAATCTAATAGGGAAAATGAAATTTGATAGGAAATATGAAAAATGTAGGAACAATGCTATTCATGGACTGAAGAAGTAAAAAGCACTAGCATTTGGGGGAATCAAGGCCTCAACTAGGAAAAAAAAAATATTTCAAGTGAACTATAAGCAATGTTTTGGGGCAGCTAGATGGCTCAGTGGATAGAACACTAGGACCGGAGTCAGGAAGACCTGAAGTTAAAGGGATCCTCAGACTGTTACTAATTGTGTGACTTTGAGTTAGTCACTTAACCTCTGTTTGCCTGAATTCCAGGGAGAAGAAAATTATAATCTCTCCAGTATCTTTGTGAAGAAGACCCGATGGCCAGTTTTAGCATGCTATTAGTCCATAGCATTTCAAAGAATTAGATATGAATGAATAACTGAACAACAAATGGTTATTTTTACAGGCCACATGTTAAGGGTAATAGTTTTCATGTTTGTGCAATAGTATAAGATAAAAGTAATCCATTTTTTCCTGAAGCCTAAAATAAATAAGAAAAGAATACTATGAGATAAAATAAGAAAATTAGATTGATAATGTATTTATTTCAATGACTTATTTTGTTAAAAGGGTAAGTTCAATTACAGAGACTCAGTGGTGACAGTGATGGGAAAAAGGAATAAATAAAATATTTTAGCCACAGAATGTAGAAAGCTTTGGATGGCAAAATTATAATTATTTCTTCTGTGGTCTGAAGGGAACCATTGAAGAGGTTTGAATGAAGGAATGGGATCATATCTCTTGCTATAGATTAGTTTGGTAGTTGTATAAAGGAGTGATTAGGAAGTGAGTATAGGCAAGATA
Organism: Gracilinanus agilis; assembly: GCF_016433145.1. Taxonomy (NCBI): domain Eukaryota; kingdom Metazoa; phylum Chordata; class Mammalia; order Didelphimorphia; family Didelphidae; genus Gracilinanus; species Gracilinanus agilis. The sequence goes on from NC_058135.1 coordinate 140,730,456, forward strand.
GGTGGAACTGCATAGGAAAAATGGTGAGAAATGATAACACTATGCAGTAAAGAATAAAGAGGGGATAGAAGTTTCCTCTAGTACCAATGGGAGGTCAGTAAGGTGAGGGTTGAGAAACATTCACTGGATTTCATTACCAATATGTCTAGGGGTTCAGATACACTAAAAACCACTGATTAAAAAATACCTTTCAGTTTAAAACATTGACTTGGGCAGGTAACCAAATTCCTGGCAAATGTTTTTTAGTCTACTAAAAATAATAATATAATTGTATCATACACTACCTACCTCCAGATTGCTCCATATTGCACAGGATGAGGTGGTCTTTATACCATCTGATATGTTAAGTATTCGTGGATAATTGTTCTGGAATCTTCTATTTAAATTATCCTTGGAAGATAACATTTCCTATATCTTATTCACAGAATGTTATGCAAGTAACATTCTTTGACAATCTGCACAGGAGTATAGGGCTTCACTAAAATTTGCTGGATGCCAAATGTGACCTAAATTGTCTTGAAAAAAAAAAGCATAAGCCCCATTGGAAAAGGTTCATTTGGCATCATTTGCTGTAGTTTGGCACTCAAAACTATCGTTTCTAAAGGATGATAGCTTTGTGTAAAGTTCCTACAAACTTAGCTTTCTAGCTATATCAGTTGTTTTCTTTTTCCTCTCCCTTAGGAGTAGAAGCAGGGGCTGCTCCAGGCAAAACTGTCAAGGTAAAGCTCATCTTTATTTTCCTTTTTACTCATTCTTTTTTGCATTTATCACTAGTAGTAGTAGCTCCAGTCTCTTAGGTGACCAGTAGTTTTCAACTCCAAGAAGAGGATTTGGTCAAATTCATTCAACTGAGAAGAAGAGTAAAATCTATGAATTGTTGTATTTATAATCTGTGGCTGTTTTCCTTAATGCACTGGAGAAAGAAATGGCAAACCATTCAAGTCCCTTTGCCAAGAAAACCACAGTATGGTTCAAAGGGTCATGCATTTTAAAATATTTTATTGAAGGGATCCCTAGACTTGTGGTACAAAAAGGCTAACACTTCTTCAAGATCAAAGACATACTATCTCAATACCACATTTATGTATGAAAAACATTGTGGCTGAGGTATCTTATTTAAGTATTCCACTTGACTCATGAACGCAGTACCATTGATACCTATTAGAGAAAGACTGCTAGATTTGGCCTCAGAAAAACCTGATTATTACCTGCAGAGCAAGTTACCTACCCTTTCTAAGACTTGGTTTTGCATATATTTAAATAGGATTGTGCTAGATAACCAGTAATATTATATAATCTCTAAATCTGTGATTCTATGAACATTAGCAAGAAAAGTAATTTTACATAATGCAATGAGCAAAATCTATGAAACATACTAATACAAACTTTATTTTTTACCTTTCTCAATAACTTGAGGAGAAAAGTAGTACAAAGTCTTCACTCTAGGCTACTGCCCTTTAATAGAATATTGGCAAGAGACGACAATGAACTGTTAAGTTTGTGATACTTTCTGAAACAATACTGTCAGATGGGAGACATCTGGAGTGTATTATTAAGCTATACATTACAGATCTCTGTAAAAATCAGAAGGTAATTAGGCAAAGGAGATAAAGAAGTAAAAAACATGTTTATTGAAATAAGTTTGCTAAGAAATAGGGAAAAAAGTTGCCAGAACAATCTGCTCAGCCAAAATGTTACCTTGAAATAACAAACCACACGAGGTCGGGAAATTTTAATGGACATTTGTTAAAGAATGGAGTTTGTGATGAATTCCTCCTCCCCCCAATCCAAAATGCTTGGGTTTTTCAAATGTATAGAGAAATGAATTTTTCTTACGAGTTTTTCTTCAATTTAGCTATTTCTATGTCTAGAAAATAAATGGATCTCCAGAAGGATGACTACACTGCAATTTTTAGCTCATAAGAAATTTACAGTTTCATATCTTTTCTAATACAATTACCTGAATCATTTACATTCCTGGATATAACTTCAGAATCAGTCACTTTGACTTGCAGGTAATGTCATTTAGAAAGGATCAAGATGGTATGAAAATCCTTTTGCTATGAGGAATTCATTTTTGAAGGGCTGATATTTATTTTTAAGAGATCTGAACATTATGGTTTTTTTTAGAAACTTGGCACTTGGTAGAAAAATCTGCTTTGTTATTATAAGCATAAAGGAGAAGTGTATAATCCTTATGCTATGAAAGCCAGAATAGGATGCTTTTATAGTCAGCTAAAACTATCAATTTCTTTGAGGCTGTTTAAATCTATCACTTCAGTCGAAGTACACTGTATTTGCAATTGTTTTATTTTACTTCTTTTGAATTATAAGTGATTCAGTTTTCAAGAAAGGAAAAGGATTGGTTGCCCTCAGGTATAGCATCTTCATATTCATGGTCAAGTCTCAATAACAAAAGACTTGTTTCACACTTAGCATGAGGCTGGTACAATTCATAATTTTCTTTGGAGTGTTTCTCATCTGAAGTCTGAAGACAGAATGAAGAAGTGTGAAAGTAGCATTATGAAAAAGGAATATCTCAGAATAAGAAATTATAAGGTGATCAAAACCATAGGAAGAAATTGGGGTTAATAGAATTTTAAATTGAGACTCAGATCCTGGGTGCCTGAGGATTAATCTAAGGACTGACCTTATTAGAGGACATAAATTGAAAACCATTTGGGAACTCTGTTGAATTGTGTAAACCCCATTGACTAGTTGTAGGAGGAGCAGGTGTTGGGTTACTATGTAAACTGAATTGTGCTTTTGTAGACCTCCTAAATTCTTAGTGGCTTTTTTGGGCAGCTTTCTCTGTTCAGGAGAAGGTATGGATACACACCTGCCTATCAGAAATTTTATTATGAATTGCTTTATTGGTTTTACTATTCCTATGGCAAGAGTAAAATTATGTATAGTTAAATATGTTTTATATTATTCCTGTGGGTTACCATTTCTATTTGCAATGTTCACGAGATTAGATCCAGTGAAATTGAGTAAGTTAGGAGTAGTTAGGTCAAAATCAGTGGTTGGGAACTCTGAGCTAATTCAGGTAAATCCACATTAATCATACTTTTTGTACTAACAAGCTAGCATGATTTCTCAGTCAGAAGCAGAATTGGAGGTAGGTCAGCCAAACTGTGAGAAACATACATTCCACTGTTGTAAATACTGGGCTCCCAGATCTGGATCCTTCTATTCCTAATCCTATCAGTATTCAGAAAATATGACAAATTGGAAACAAAACAATGATAACAACAAACAAAAATAAATAAAGCAATTGATTGTCGGAAAACAAATATTTGTAAAGGTTCAATAGATATGACTTGATTAAAAGGCTTTCTTGGTTTTACTTAAAAAATCTCAAGCCATAGAATTCAGCAAGGATTTGCTGTTCTTTTACTATAAAAGTTCATATTTAAGGGAAAGTCAGATATTTCAATGGTATCCTCTAAATGTATTTTTTTTCCAAAGAAAGTATAGGTTAGTGGACAAAGGATCTTTGGAAGGCAGATGGAGGGAGAAAGTATGACAAAGAATGACATGATAAGAAAGTATAAATGCATGACCATATGTACCAGAAGAAAAACCAAACCCAGTGAGGTTTAAATTGTCCACTTTCCCATAGCCCTCTTGGGATATAAAGACATTAATAAGAATTCATTTGAACTAGGGAACTATATGAGGGAAAGCATAAATCCTGTGAATATCATCTCCATTTTGCTAACGAGAAAATTTGGGATCAAGGAAGTTCATCCTCTGATCCAAGACCAGCTTATCCTGGGCCTTTTGGTTTCATCCCCTGTTTTCATTCTCCTATGTAGGAGTGGCTACCTTGAGAATATTTTATCAAGCAGGCTTCATACTGCCACTATTTTTTGAGGAAAGGTAGAATTTGAGTTAAGAGTTAACTTGGTATTCATGGAAATAGAAGATTATTAGTGGAAATTGATGTTAGGTTTGGAGAAAGAGGTAGAAAGAACACAGAACAGCTTTAAGAGAGGTTAACCCTTATGGTCAAAAACAGGTCGCTGACAAATAAAAAAAGAGAAAGGATGAAATTGTTTACTCAATTTGCCTCGACATTTAATTTCACACTTAGAGAAGTCAGGCCATATTTTTAAAAGGCTTTCCTTAGCCTTTTAAAGTTTAGGTCCTAATCCACACGTTGATCACTTGCTTCTGCATTTAAATTGTATTTGCCTCTGAATTATTGTACCTTTAACCTCTTGGTTTCTGTCTTCAGGATGTAAAACAAAATAGGCACAAGGAGGCTGGTGTTCCAACAGAATGCCCATTCCAGTACCAATTTAATGATTCTGCAATCCTGATGAAATGAGAAAAAGTATATAGATAGATGAGTGAATAAAAAGCAAAACCTAGCTTTCTGAAAATTCAATGTATTGGAAAGAGAAAATAGATATTCATCCTAATAAGTAGGGTACATACACACAAACACACGTACATACATACACAAGCTCACACGTATTCCTTCCAGATATATATAAAAGAATCCAAAGTTCTTTAGGAAGGAATTTAAGCCATTCTGAAAGGATTTGGCACAGATGGCTATCCCATCCCTTTTCCTCCATTTAAAAAAATCCCAACAACTACTTTTTTTTTCTTTTTGGCTAGCCCTATTGGCAAGTGGCAAGGAGTGTGGATGCAGGCATGGCAATAGCACCAGTAATATAAAATAAAAACAACAATATCTTCTTAGAATTCTTTGAAATGAGAACATTCAACAGAAAGCACCAAGCATGGCCATTGAGAAAAAGTAGGGAAGTGAGTCATCACCTTATTGAAGATGGAGATTAGAGGCATCATGTACCCAACTACACTTGGGTGAGCAGCACATTTATTTGCAGCTGAGGAAGCTACAATAAGAGCAGCAGAAGCTGACTGCAGTGATAGAAAAAAGTAGGGAAGGAGGAGGATGAACAGCAGAGGCGATAGAATATATGGGAGACAGAACTAGACAGCAACAGAACCAGTATTTTTCTTCCATTTAGGCTGCTGATACTTCTTCTAGACTTTACTGTATGGTGCTATAATTTTCTTCGTGGACTCTAATGGAACCATTCTGAGAACAGAAAAGGGATGAGGAGAAAAGACTGGTTAGAAATAGTATTTCCTTGGAGGTAGAATAACTTTTTTGCTGTGTTCTCAGGTATATGCTGAAGGAAGGCTATGTTCTTTAACCTCTACTTTTAAATTAGAAAAAAAAATACAAATAACTTTGCTAAAGGAATTGCCAAATGGTAATGTTTATTAAAAGTCCCTTTTCATTATACTATATAACTCTACCTTCTACTTAGCCATAAACATTGTCTCATGAAACTTATAGGAGAAAATCTTGCTTTATACCATTGACCCATTTTGTATGTTTGCTAACTCTTCAGATACATTATTTATTAATTGCAAAGACACATAAAACTATTCCCTTGGAAATAGAGTTATTTTAATGAATCTATGTTTTAATCAATGTGGATACTATTTCCCTTAGTGCAAATCAGATCCCATTTTCACCTTTTCATCTTGGTAAACTCTTGCCCATGTTTTCCCAAAAAATCTTTGCAAAGGGTGACCTGACATACCAAAAGCCTTTCTCTAGATCCTTGATCTTAGGGGTCTAGGTCATTTAATGTAGAGATCACTGGACATGGTGTAACAAAGATCTGAGTTTAAACCCTGACTCAGACATTTAGCTGTATGAATGAGTAAATAACTCTACCTCTCAGCCTCAGTTTTCTTATCTTTAAATGGGAAAAATAATAGAATTTGCATCACAGAAAGTTTGTGAGGATCAAAAGTGTGTATGTGTATATAAATATATACACATATATATATGTGTGTGCCCATACATATATATTCACACACATATATGCATATATATGATAATGCTGATGAGGATAACCAATAGAACATATGGACTGTCTAGGTACCATTTCTTCCTGCTACACCAATGGCACATCTACATGTTATGAATAACTTTCTGTCTTAATCATTGGAAGATATAACTATTTATTATATAAGCAAACATACATTCAGAGAGACATAGGAAGATCTTTAATATTAATTAAAGTGAAATATAGTTGAGTAACATATATATGATAGAGCAATAAAAGTAGAAGGGGTTTTAGTAATGATGTACTCCTTCTACTATTTTATAGATGGGGACATTCAAGTTTTCCAAGCATCTGTACCTGAAAGAAAGATAGAACTGTATTTATTTAGGCAGGCATAAGTTTAAATTCTGATCTTCTAAAAATTAAAAAAAAAAGCAGGGAAGTGTTTACATCTCTGTAGGAAGTTATCTGAGAAATATTTGCCTTGATGGGAAACCCATAATTCAGGTTTTGTTTCCCCTTTTTTATAGCAAGCTTAGTAAGAAGTATTTATATGACTAACTAAAAGTCACAAACTACAAATCCAAAAGGCATTTTTGAATTTCAATCACTCCTTAATCTATATAACTTTAGCATGCTTATGGATGGGATTATATGAGAAACTATGCAAAATTTCCACCTCATGAGCAAGATCATTATTCTCTTCATCAGATAATGAAGGAGTATGTGGTACGCATTAATGCATTAATGTTTTAATAGTAACAACAACAACAAAATGTCTGCCATCATTTCCAAAGTTCCCCTGCTATAATTTACTCCGAGGGACTATGTAAACCAAGTTTTAAGAGTTATACCAAAAGATTAAATATTTAGACAAGGAAGAGAAAATTTGTCAGGGAAGAATAAGGAGAGAAATGGTAGAAGCAAAGGATCTCCTCTCCCAAAGCAACATATCTTGCTTTGAACCCACTGACTTTTTTTTTTTACTTTTAATCCCTAAATTGAACTCACTGCATCTCTTCATTATACCTTGCATGATTTTTTGATATCTTATCCCAGAAATATTTGCATTGAGTTTCAAAATTTTGACCTATAATTATCTATTTCTAGGCCTGGTCATTCATGCCTTCCACAAACATTCATTTACCAAATGATATCTATGTATAATGCATGTATTATTCTGGATGTAAAAATAAAGATAAGTTTATTTCTTTAAAAAATGCTTGCTTCTTCATTCCATTTCCGAACTATTGAGTTAAACTGTAAAAACAAAGTAAGGAAGGAAGTTTGATATTTATTGGGAGTGGGTATTGGGGTTAATGTGGAATTAACATTACATTCAAAGATATTGCAGAGCAAAAATTGATATAACGGTCCCAAGAGCTAATGCAATTTTGGACTTCACTGAGAGATGTATAGGTTCTAAAGATAAGGTGGTGTTAGCTTTAATGAAATGTGACCAGGCCAGAGAATGTGTGGAATGCTCTGTTTAGTGCTGGACTTTTGAATTTAGGAAGAATGTTGAAAATAAAGTGTGGAAATGCTTCTTAAAGCAAACGTCTGATGTCATCATTATCTCTAGCACCCCACTATCATCTTTGGGATAAAATATTCATTTCTAAAAATTGCATTTATGATTTGGCTCTAGTCTAGCTTTTCCAGACATTTCAAAATATTTCCCCTTTATTTACTTTATGCTTCAGTATAACTATCCTACTTGCTGTTCTAGGCACCCAGCATTCCATATATATATATATATATATATATATATATATATATATGTATATATATATGTGTGTGTGTACATATATATATATGTGTGTGTACATATATATGTATATATATATATTATGTAGACATGCTGTGCTCCAAGCATAAAATAATATCTCCTCTGTGCTTGTGTTTCTGAGTGTCCTTAAATTTCTTTAGGACTTACTTCAAGAGGTACGATCTATGGAGGAATCTTTGCTGATATACAGAGTGTCACTCCTCTCTTCCTCTTCATATTACTTTGTATTTTATATTTGATCAGCAGAACATAAGCTCCTTGAGGACAGGCAATATTTTTGTTGCCTTTTGTTTTGTCTTTGTTCCCAGTACCCATCATGTTGCTATGCACATAGCAAGTACTTAATCCAAAAAATATTTACTTGTTAATTTGAATTGTTTTATTGGAGGTCTTCTTTTAGCGGCAATGATTTAGGATTCTTTGACTACATGAAACTCTTCTTTTTCTATCCCTTCCTCTCTCTCTCTCTCTCTCTCTCTCTCTCTCATTCAGGTAACAAGAACACATGTAGAAATCAAGTCCCTCTAATAGTACTTGATATTTCCATATTCACAAGTAATTATGTTAACATAAAAAACCCTGATAATGACTGGATTACATGCAATTCAATAATTTTATAAGCACCATGAATTAATGCATATCTTCAATGTTATAAGAACCCCTGTTTTCCCAACCTAATGAATGCCAAATTTTCTAACATCAGAGTTGGCCCTGTTTCTAGGTAAGCACTTGAGGGGAAAGTAGTTGGGCAGAATGCCATAGGTAAGTTAATTCAATCAATTCCAAAATTTACATTTTCTGTCTGAGAAGTGTTTATAAAAGGAATTCAGGTTGTATTCCTTATAAGGATTATTTCCAAAGATCATTTGGATATATTTACATTTTCTATTAATGTAGAGGGATAAGAACAAAAGCAGAACTTTGTTAATCAGAATTATTGCATAGTATTCTGAGAACTTTCTAGAGTGGTTGCAATTTCATTTTCCAGTTGGTTACTTATAGAAGGTAGTCAGGACAACAATAAAAGAATTGGAATATTTTTAAGGGAACAAAGGGATATGGCTGCCTGATTCTTGCTTCCCCCACTTCAAATAGTAAAAAGGAAAAATGCACATAGACACACAAATGGCATAAATGTGAATCATTGTATCAAAGTGACCATCTACCCAACTGTGACAAAATAAGACATAACTAGAATCTCGGGTATGTTTGATTTTATTAAATTAAATGATCATATTCCCCAAAGTAACAACCAGAAGTTATTCATAGAACTATGAGACTGACTAGAGTATATCATGAATTTAACTTACTAAATATCCAAGTTGGTCCAGTTTCAATATGAGTTTTATGCTTCCTTAATAGGATAAACTCCTTATAAGGGAAATTATTTTCCTGGGGTATGGGAGATAAGAGAGATAGATATAATTTAAGTCTAAATTATAATTAATTTTCTAACAGCTTTCTTTGTCACACACATTTATTTAAATTAAGATCCCTTTTCTAAAGTACCATTCTGATATTTTATTATGGGGGAGAGCAGGAGATCCTGAATTCTTAAATACTAAAATAAAATATCAATAATTCTGGTAGGTTCCACCAAGCTGGAAAGAATTCAGATTGTATTCCAAGGAGAGAGTGTGTCTTCAATCTGAGGACTAGCTTAGCTAAGCATAGAGAATTTTATTGACAAGAAAATTAATTGTCATTAGGTATTGATTTTCAAGATACATAAGTGGGGTTCAGTGATCTGTGAAATAGGTATAGATAAAAATGATCCTTGGCCTCTGTTGACCCACCCATTCCATTTTCACATTTGATATAACAAAATAGTGTGAGGACAATGTTTTGAAAGAATATCTCCCACCTCTTGGCAGAGAAGTACTTTGTTTGAAAGCTTATCTCCCACATTTTGGCAGGGAGGCAAGAGAGTAGACATGGATTCTAAGAAATAAACAGTACTTTTTATTTGCTTTTCTTGAATTTAGATATTTATTATCAATATTTGAGGCAGTTAGGTGATAAAGTAAATTGAATGCTGCCCTTGGAGACAGAAAGATTAAGCTTTAAACCCTACCTGCTATCTGTGTGACCCTGAGCAAATCATTTAACTTTTCTCAGTCTCATTTCCCTTATTTGTAAAATGGGGCTAATAATAGTACCTACCTCACAAGGGTATTATGGAAACCAAGTGAGATAACTTATGTTAAGCACTTTAGAAACCACAAAGTGCTTTATAAGTGCTAGCTGTCATCATCTTCCTAGTTTTCATTATTATAAAAGATGTTTCTAGTTGGTAAGAGGTCCAGGTAGGTTAGGAGGTTGTGAAAATTTTGCCAAAAAGCATTGACAAAATGTTGAAAATATAGAAGGGTAATAATGAAAAGTGCAGAAGAAGCCAAAGTGCAATTGTTACACCTTGTTCAATCTGAGATCCACAGAGAAGTTCATCATTTATGCTTAAGTTCAATTTCTTATCGAGTCCTCTTGATCTTTGTATATTGAAATGTCTCTGTTTAATTTCATGATAAAAAGGGGGCAAAATGCTAAGCACAGAAGATATCTTAAGTTACCTACATATATTAATTTATCCATTGACATTCTTAAGATGTGAAGTTTGTTCAAGAAAAAGTGACGTTAGCCTCCAATTAGACATTCCATCTCTTGGCTCCAGGTTTTTGTTGGTATTGGTGGTGGTGTTTTCTGGCAATCCAGACTACCTGGAACTGTCCCTCCTCATCTGCACCTATGAGTTTCTTTGCCTTTCTTCAAAACCCAGATGAAATCAAATCTTCTAATGAAAGCCTTTCCCAAACACATTTAATTCTAGTATCTTTTTAAATTTTTTTTTCAAATTTTCCTACCCATATTTTATTCAGACATATTTGTTTTCCTGTTGTTTCTATGCCTTATTAGTTTGAAAGCTCTTTGAGAGCAGGAGGATCTTTTGCTTTGTTTTGTATTCTCAGTGCTTAGCAGAATGTCTGGCATAGTGTGGAAGCTTAATGGATGTTTTTCAATTAATTAACTGAAATATTAAACCAATATACCAGTAGAGGAAGCAAACCACTTGTATTTGACATTCTTATAAATTAAAGGAAATCTAAAAAAATAAAATAAAATTAGTAGCCATTAAATCCAACCCATAAATGAAATGGTCATTATATGTCCATCAAGTAGTTGTATTAATAGACTTATTTTGACCACATTATAAAAATGTTAATAAACTTTATCTAATGAAACACTTGAAGTCATGCCCTGAAATGTTCAGAATTACATTGGGAAAATAAATCCCAAATGGACAATTATTTTATGTTTCTTGCGTACAATGAAGAAATATAAAACTTAAAAAAACTTGACAAAATTCCTCAAATTATATTGATCAGTACTTTAATATCCATTGCTTTCCATGCAAAAAGGGAGATCAAGAAAAATATATATATATTTATATAGGTTAACCTATATTTTTAATTCACATTGAGTTAGTCCACTTCTGTTTATAAAAAGGTGGACAGAAAAATATATAACGGACAAAGATAAAAAGTTTGGAGAGCTCAAAAACACATTGAATAAGAGCAAGAATTCCACCTACATTACACCTTAGAAAGCTACATGGTGATTTTATAACTGCCAGCTGCTTATTTCTATAAAACATTTCAATAATAATATCATTTTGCTATTATTATATGAATATAAATCATGGACCACTAGGAGTGATTATTAAATTATCATTTCAAAAAGTCCAAAGGGGAACTGGAAGAAGTGCAGGATGCAATATTTTTAGCAGCTCTTTTTTGTGTACAAGAAGTGGTAAAAAATGATACCATCTTTAAAGGTATATGTGAGCTGAGATGAGCATTTCAAATGCTACACTGACAGCCTGAAATATTAAAAGAACCAGTGGGAACATTATAATTGCATTGGTGGATCCTCTGTGGAGGATTTCAGTTTAGTTGAATAAAAAAATCATTAAGCACATACTGCTTAAAATGGGAGTTGATTTATGAAATCTGGCAAGAATTATGTAAAGATGAGAAGGTAGAGCCAAAATGGTAGAGAAAAGTATGGTTCTCAACTGATTTCTCCCAAATTCCTCTCCAAAAAAACTTTAAAATAACACCTTAAAATGAATTCTGGAGCAGAATTCACAAAAGGACAAGGTAAAGCAATTTTCTCACCTAAGACAGGTTGAATGGTTGGTAGGAAAGGTCGGTTGCACCTGCTTGAGGGATGATCACAGTCCAGCAAGCCTTGCTGGGACAGGCTCTACCTCCCCAAGCCAGCAGCAGTTTTTGTGGGAAATTGAATTGGGCAAAGGTGGAAGAAGAGGTTTCTGAAGCTCTCATTCACCCAACAGTAAGGAGGTTGGACAACTGCTCAGAAAGTTACAGGGTCTCCTTTTCTGATTGAGTGAGGACTTTGTTATATTGTCCATATTCAAATTCTGATTGAAGTCTCAATTTGAAGTCCCACTAGCACACTAGAGTATTAAGCCACAGGTGAGCAGGGTTCCTGGTCATGATACAATATTTGAAAAGTGTTTGTAGTTGTTCACATTGTCAACCATTGGCCAAGATAATAATGAATTCGTATCTCCTTAGATTATACCACCTTGAAAGAACTGAAATCTTATAGACTCCCACAACTAGCTTGGAAAGCAGCTGAAAGCAAAACCTAAAGGATGGGGCAGTTCCCTCTCCCTTCCAAGAACATAGACCAACTTTAGCAGGCTTTTTAAAAGTTAAAAGTTATGAAATAGTCTGGAAAAATGAACAGGAAACAAAAAAGGATCTTGGCATAGAAAGTAGCAAAGACGAGACAAAAGTTTAAAGCATAAACTCAGAAGAAAATGAAAGCAAAACTGCAATATTCAGTCTCAAAGATAAATGCAAATTTGTTTTACAATCAAGAAGAATTCATGCAAGAGCTCAAAGGGCTTTTAAAAATCAATTAAAAGAATTGGGGGAAAAATTGAGAAAAAGTGAGATTGATTCAAGAAAATGATAAAAAAAATTGTTGATAGTTTGGTAAAAGAGGCATAAAAATAATGAAAAAAATAACATCTTAGAACAAAGAATAGGCCAAATTGTAAAGGAAGCACAAGAATCCAAAGAAGTTAGGAACTCTTTAAAGAGTAGAATTGCCCAAATGGAAAAGGACATGCAAAAGCTAACTATAGGAAATAATTCCTAAATATAAGAATTAGGAAAGTGGAAGCTAATGGCTCTATGAGACATCAAGAAACAATTGGACAAAAAAAATTTTTTTAATGAAAAAAGAAAAAAATTCTGAAATATTTCATCAGAAAAACAAATTTATCTATATTACTTGTATCTATACTTATATCTATATGTATAAAACAGATATATCTATATTACTTATAATCTAGATACAGCAAAGACAATTGCAGAACTATTACGATACTTTAAAGTGAGAGAAGAATGGAAGAAAGACAGAGATAGAGACAGTGACAGAAGAGAGAGAAAGAGAGGTAGAGACAGAAAGGGAAACAGACAGAGCCATAGTCAGTATAACACAAGATTGAACAGATTCTTTGATAAAGGATCAGTTAAAAATATTATGAAGGATAATGAATTTAGGATTAAAACTAAAATTCATCTACCCAGCAAAAAAAAGGGTAATTATTTTGGGGTATGAAAATGCTCATTTAATGAAATAGAGTACTTTCCATCATTCCTATTGAAAAGACTAAAGCTGAATTGACAATTTGATTTTCAAAAAGAAGTCTCAAGAGAAGCATAAACATGTCAATAGGGAAGACAAACTATAAGGAATTGAAGAAAATTAAATGGTTTACAAATCTTTGTGTTAAGATGATACTTGTAACTCCTAAGAACTTTATCATTATTAAGGCAGTTAGAAGGAGTATACATAGAGGACACAAACATGAGTTTAATAAAATGTGATATCTTTTAAAATATAATTAAATTAAGGGATGAGAAAGGGTAATGCACTGGAACGAGGGAATCAGTAGAACTGGGTAAATTATCTCACATAAAAGAGGCACAAAAGAACTTTTACAATGAAGGGGGGAATGGTTACTCTCATTGGAATTCAATCAAAGAACGAATATGATATACTTTCAGGTTGGTAGACATCTATTTCATACTATAGGAAAATTGTAGTAGAAAAAGAGAAGAAAAATGTGGGAAGCTAATAGAAGGGAGAGGAAACTGAATTGGAAAAGAGGTGGTCAAAAGCCAAAAGTTTCTGGGAATTGATAGAGTGAAAGGAGAAAGAGAAGGATAAACATATAGAAAATAGGATGGAAGAAAATAGTAAGTATAACTGAAAAAAATTACATTTTCTCTGACAAAGCCTCACTTCTTAAATATATAAGGAAATGATTCAAATATATACAAGTCATTTTCCAATTTGTAAATGATCACAGGATATGAAAAGATAGTTTTCAGATGAAATAATCAAAGCTATCTATAGTCTTATAGAAAAATGCTTTAAACAACTATTAATTTGAGAATTGCAAAATAAAACCACTCTGAGGTACCACCACAGATCTATCAGACTGACTAATATGACAGAAAAGGAAAATGACAAACATTGGAATGTATCTGTGAAAATCGCGTGGATTGTGAACTGATTCCACCATTCTAGAGGAAAATTTTGAATTATAATCAAAAGACTATACAGCCATGCATACCTCTGACCCTAGTAATGGCATTATTATTTCTATATCCCAAAGAGGAAAAAATTGAAAGCCCCTCTATGTGCAGAAAAAAATTACACTAACTCTTTTTGTGGTGGCAAAGAATTGGAAATTGAAGGTGCTCATAAAATGGGGAATAGCTGAATGAGTTGTGGTATGTTATGATAATGAAAAATTATTCTGGAATAAGAAATAGCTAGAAGCATATTCACAGAAAAAATGTGGAAAGACAGATAAACTGATGCAAAGTGAAATCAGCAGAACCAGGAGAACAATGTACACAGTAACATCAATATGGTACAATGACTGTCATTTTTGGCAATCCAATGATTTGTGAAAATCCAAGACAATAAGAAAGACTTAAAATTTTTAAAAATATTATTAACTCTAGAGAAAGAACTGATGGAGTCTAAATAAAGATCAAAGCATACCTTTTTGGGTCTACTTTCTTTTATAACATAACTAATATCTAAATATGTTTTCATGATTGCATATGTATAATCCATATCAAAATGCTTCCTATCTCAGGGGGGAGTGAGACAAGTGATTGAGAAAATTAAAACTCAAAATTTTAAAAATAGAATGCCAAAATTATATTGCACGAAATTGGGAATAATAAGATATTTTTAAAAATAAAAATAATTCTGTAAAATATGAAAAGACTTGGAGGTCTTAAAGTTTAAAATGATGATATCGCACTACTATTGAAGTAAGAATGCTTTTCAATAATTGCTTAAAAAAAGTTCTCAATGCAACCCTTCCTTTTACCATTATAAAAATAACCGATGATTCATTCTCAGTGTTTTCAGCATTGCAGAGGAGCGAATAGGAAGAAATTTCACCATATTATGCAAAGCATACAATCCTATGCTTAATTAGTATTCCATGTGTTGGAGTATAGAGGTGTCAGGGAGAGGGAGAGCCTTATATCATTTGATTGGGGATAAAGTGGCCACAGATTTTGTGAAATCTAAAAGAGAACCTAGAATATAAGATGTGTAGCCTGCACATGGCCCTATACATGATGTACTCTGGCTGTATCCATATTTCTCTAACAGTGCTTTGCCCCTCATGCCAGGTAAAACTGGATATCTACTACTATATTCCTCTCCCCACATCCATCATCCTAACTTTCCTTGCTCAGGACTGATATTTTTATGAATGCCTCAAACCTCAGCTGAGAAGTTAGTTGATAGCACACTGGAATTGAATTCAGGGAGATTTTAGTTTAAATCAAGGCTTGCTTCAAATAATTATAAGTTTTGGGAGTTGTGGAAAACTTTTCTTAGTCCCACTTTCCCCATCTATGAAATGAGGATAATAATAGCTCCTAACTCACACAGGAAATAATATGTGAGCATTTTGTAAACTTTAAATTGCTACATGTAAATGCTAGCTCTTATAACGTCACCATTGAGAATCTATTTGGCAAAACATAAATCTAATTCTTTCTGTAGTGTTTTTATTATATTTCTAATTAGAGGACTTGTGTATGGAATTTGACCTTATTCATTCAATGTCCTCTATTTGATTTTTACATTGACTATATGGCACAGAAGTGGTTTCGGGCAGAGAACCATATCATCAATTTGAGAAACATAGAGACCACAACTTAAGGATTTAAGACACAGCTCAATATTATGAGCAAAAACAAATTTAATTAAAATTAAAGCTTGTGGACATGCTACCTAAAAGTGTAGGATTAACAAATATAATGAAAAAATTCCAGTGTTTTGGTGGTCACTAATTGGATAGATAACAACCCATCCAGGTCTGTCAATATTTGAGACACTTTCACATCTTCCTATAAATCACCAAAGGGTCTCCCCAACATTCTGAAGACATTATTTTGATTGTCTTGATTATCAAAGGATTATATAGGCTAGCCACAAGTTTTCTCTTATGTTGTCTACATGATTGGTCCATCTTTTCTTTTTGTCATTCATGACTTGAATGACATCTTTCCTCAAATTTTTCTTTATAGTCTCTTATGTATAATGTATTATAGCTTTGTTCACATTCATCATGTGCACATCTATTTTCTTTTAAGTTATGCTCAAAATATTTTTTTGAGAGAACAGTGTACTCAGAGCCATATGTCATTAGGAGAATATTGATGATAATTAATGTGAGCTGTGATTGCATAAATGTAGAGGACTTCTATTATGGAGATTCCCTCTACTGATACAGATTAGCAAATTATTTGTAAATTAGTTATATGACAGCATCATGCATTTTAAACTGGAAGATACCTTTGAGGTCACATGCCAACCCCCTCATTTTATAAGTGAGAAAACTGTAAGTTATTTGCTGAAGTTCACACAGATAGCAAGTGATAGGGATGGGATTAGCACCAAGATCATCTGATTCTACATCCTCTGCTCTTTTTTTTAAAACATTTTCGTCCTGTCTTAGGATCAATGTTAAGTATTGGTTTCAAAGCAGAAAAGTCACAAAGGCTAGGAAAATGGAGTTAAGTGACTTGCACAGGGTCACACAACCAGGAAATATCTAAAGGACATCTTACATACTTTCAAACTCACTACTTTACCTCTTTTGGAGAATTGTCTACGATTGTAAAGAGCTAAGTGATTTATGTAAAGAAACATAGCTAGAATATGACAGAAACAGTTATTCTTGACTCTGAGGCTGATCCTCTATTCATATCATCATGAAGCCTAAAATTGACTGTTCTTGCTCCCCCATTTTTGTTAGTGCAAAAGTAAAAGTGTTTCTAACACACACACACAGAGTAAAGCAATACCTGCTTAGATTATTTCAGACTTGTATCCACAATTTTGATTGTATCCTACTTTCTTAATCTATGCACCTAATATTCAGAGAAAATCTCCATACATGGAATAATGAGCCTTGAAAATACATGCATAAAAATAACCAAAGTAGGCTGCTTTCCTTTCTGGTTAATATCACCTGTAGATGTGTCACATGCTGGATGTTTAAAAGGATCTAAAAAGAAAGCATTGATTCAAACAGGAAATGAAACCATTGTTCCTAAAGATGTGTGCTTGCTGCATTGTTCAGTGTTGATAGATATTGGAGAGGATGGCAATAGGGGGGTAATGTTGGTCAGTCTCTTGGAAAATGGAATTATGCATAGCTGTTACACTCTGAGAAAATAAAGACTCAAGTCAGCCAGTGGAAGGCAAATACCAATTGTAGTTCAAAGATTAGTAGACTCAATTTTAAACACAGAGATCGACTTTACAGCATCTAAAATTCTTTTACTCAGACTTCCTCTAAATGTGCTAGTTAACAGTGCATGGATATTTTTAGTGAGGCACATTTTTTCTGATCGCTATAGTTAGAAGAACATTCCATTGAAATGCCAGAGATAATAACTATTAAAGTCCTTTGAAAATCATAGTAATTCCCAAATTACAATTGGTGAGCTTTTTAAGTGTTTTTTTTTTTATGGTTAGTTACAGGTTTTTAGTTAAGTTTGCTTACCTGATAAGTGCTATTCATGCATAAAATCAGGAGGGGGGAAAAGAATGGGTAAATCTATCTGAAAATCTGCAAATCCTGAGTTCTTATTGTCTGTTTCATTTTGAAATGTTAGTTGATCCTTAAAACAATTCAAAATTGTAAGTAGGGATATACTCCAATTTTACTGCTTTGTTCTCCTACTCCTACTGTCCCAAGGAATATTTCAACTCTATGAGTAATTTATATTTGGAACTGACTCCTACCTTGGTTTTCACTTGCTTCTTCTCAGGACAGGAGCAGAAGTGGAAATATAAATGTGATCTGATAATCTATTTGGCAATTGCCATCTTCTACCTTTAGCTTCCTAAGACTTGGGATTTATACATGCAATATAGATCTCTGAGAACTTTCATGCATTTTTGTAAGGGTGATGAGTAAAAGAGATGGTTGACACCAAAAGATGTTCCTAACTTTCCACCCCCTTCATGAATCTTCTGATCAACTTGACATTTGTATGACATACTCGGCACATCTTAAGGAAATGGAAAAAAAATCATTTTAAAAAAGACATATGTGGGAAGATTTTCCAGTGTGGGCAGAAAGATGGGAATTGTAGAAGTCATTTTTCTTTTGCAAATAGTTTTTTTTTAATGGTTTAAGAAAAATTTAAAATGCAATGAGATTTTAATAAAACTTCAAAATGAAAAGCTTGAGACCATGGATTTTTATCAAGAACCAGATATGGCTTACATTTGGGGGTAAAATCAGAGACTCCTCCCCCCATATCCACATTTCAGTAGATTTGGGAGTGTCAAAGGATGCATGTTTCTATAAACAATGTGGTACTGGTCACTCCGAGGGTATGAAAAAGTCTCGTTTGCTAACACTGCCATTTTGTGGCAGACCTCAAAGAAGAAGTCTTTTCATTTCTCTTGTAGGTAACTGGAGCTAACCAGATTCATGTGCGAGGAACCATCAAATTCATTTTTTAAATGTTTGGTAAGGTTTTTGAGTTGAATTTAAAGAAAAGACTTAGAAATACAGAATATATTCATATGACTCCTTACTATATGCACCAAAAGAACAGTGAATCTGGCACTTGATAATTGAGGCAGAATATGAGTCATATAATATTTTTGCAAAGAAAAATATAGCCTGGAATTAAAAAAAATAAAAACAATACTTTTATATTCCCACCTACCTGATAGACTGAAGAAAAAATAAATTAATAAAAACAAATACACTTTAAAAGTAAAAGCAACCCACCCTGATTTAAATGAGATCCAGCTCTGATTCCCATTATGGTTCCTAATGATGCTCATTACAATCCTAACTACATTTTAATGCTGAAATGTAATGCCTCTATTCATCATCAGAATGAAATACGGATGCTGACAATTGACGAAACTTAATAATAATAGAAAAGCTCCCCAAATTCAAAATTCACTGTGCATATTTTTCAGCTTGAAAGGAAATTTGTGATGGATGCTGATCTGCTCTACAGAAGGAGAATGACACTTCTGAAGGGAGAAAAAAAAGTTTTTATTAAGGATGTTAGTGAGATGTCTCACTTTAGGAAAACAGGCAGAGAAGAATGGGAGAAAGTCCTAATTTTATAAAAAGAAAGAAAGAAAACAGGGAGTTCCCTAATAGAAAGCTATGAATTTTAAGAAACAATGGAAATAAGAGGCTAATATATCTTTTCTTCTCTTGTTTCACTTTGTAACTACCTATTTTTTTTCCTAATGATCGAATCGTTTTCTTGTAAAGGGAATATTCAAGCATTAGAAAAGGGATGAGTATCAGTCCCAGAGAAATGGAAAGGTTAGTAAAGGTCAGTTATCATAGAGCAATATGTTTTGTTCTTTCTGTTGGAACAAGTAAATATATGAATGGTTAAAGATTCTGTTCTTGTGTCAGGTGACATATTTTGACACTGTCACCATATTTACCCAAGAAATAGAATGTTAGCATATTGTTTGGAGTTACTGATTTGCTTGCATGAAAGGGCCATAAAAATATGTGAAAGAAAACATGACCTCGATGGCGGTCCTTTCCAGGCTCCCTTCTACAAGTTACATTTAATAGTTTTATTTTATCTTGCTGTTATCAATTGTTCTGATGTTCACTTTGAAGTTTTGATCTACCCAGGATTGCATTGATATGGGTATGTGCTTTAGGAAATCCCAGGTGGAAGATAAATGAGACAGGGGTGAGATTTGAAAGAAGAACATGAATAGAGATAAAGAAAGATGAAGTAATTTGTTCAAGGTGAGGCATCATCTCAGTGATAGAACCAGTCTTGGATCTCCACGTCATAGAGGAAAAAACAGATAACAGTATATTTCCCACTAGGAACTTCTCAAGGACTTTTGATTTAGATGAGCAAATATATACACTGTCATAAAGAACTGAGAAGGTTCACAACAAACCCTACACCTAGAGAAATCCAATGTCTGGGAGCAAATAGAGTAGCTAAGAGAATAACACTCAAGAAGATTTTACACAGGCTAAGTGATGGAAAGGGCAATGGATTTGGAATGAGGAGTTAGGAGCTTTTTAATAACCTTTAAAAATTCCTTCTTTTCCCCTCACCTTAGCTTCTTGATCTGTAAAATGCAGTAAATCTGGATGATTTCTAAGCCTTTTCTGTCTGCAGTGCCTCTTCATTCTCATGGTGCTTAAAAAAGATTTAAAACAAGTACAAGCTAAAACAGATACAAAATTAAAACAAATGTAGAATTAAAACACAAAACAAAGTGTCTCAATTAATTATGTTCTGATGTTGAGACATGTCAAATTAAAATACAAAATTAAAATTAAAATTACAGAATATTAAAAAGAAGGCAGCCCAGGCAGTTAATGTAGCTTTAGAGATAAGCTCTAATAGGGAAATACAGAAATCTACCCTATGGGATAGTCAAATTCTCTCTGGTAAATCATAATGAGCAAAACTTAATCTTTCCCCTAACTTTTCAACAGTACACATAGAGACCTCTTAGGCAAGCTTGAGCTTCCCCAATGAATTGCTTTCAATAGTGACTGATGGTTAAAAATGTACAAATTCTACTCTCTCCATTTATTCCTCAAGGGTTTTAAATTAATTCTTTGAAGGAGCAGGGCTGATATTCTTACTAGACTTCTGGGTTAAGATGGTGGCAGAGTAGAAGCAGCATGCTTACCCTCTCCTAACCCACACAGATAGGACTCCTCAAGAGGACATAAAAATCAAATCCAGAGAACGAAGGGACCCCACAACATGGTGCAGCATTGAAGGTATGTGGTATCTGGGCATTTCCATGCTATAAGGGGGTGAAATAGCTCTCACTAAAATGAGAGCTGAACAACCCCCCACATGCACACACACCACCTACAGTGCCAAAGCCAGTGCACAAGAGTTAGAGCAAGTTTGGGGCATTCATTAAATTCTTGGCAGCTACCTGGGATCACCAGGGCCTGATCTTGAGAGCAGGAAGACTTAAGACCCCAAGAGGCTAATGAACTTGGACTTTGAACACAGACCTTGAGCTCAGGTGCAGACACTGAGTACAGGCATGAACAGGGACCTTGAGTGTAGGCATGGACCTTGGGTGGGGCACCCAGTGCAGAGGGGTGCATGACTGTGGAAGCAGTGCCCTGAGACTGTTAAAGGAGCCTCAGGGAGAGGAGCAAGGGGACCATAAGGAATCTTGACCCTGAGAACAGCTAGACTTGAGACACTAGGAGCCTAAAGAGCTCAGACCCACTGTGGGTGCAAGTTTAAAGCTGAGAGGGTCTGACGACCCTGTGACTCAGGCAAAAACTACTCCACATCTCAATAGGAAGAGCCGGTCTGCCTTACCCAAACTTCTGACTGAGAAAGAAAAATATAATAATAATAATGGTAAGCCATGCACAAGAACCTCTGAAGAGAAAGATCAAGAAAAAACCTTTAACACTTGACAACTTTTACACAGAAAAATTCCAGACAAAAGAGCAAATAGCAGAGGATAACAAACAAGTAATCACATCCAAACCGTCCCCAAAAAATGAAAATTGGTCACAAGCTCTTGAAGAGTTCAAATCTGAGATCATGATAAAGATGGAAGAAATTTGGCAAGAAAAGTGGGAAATAGCTCAAAAGGAAATTAACAGGTTAAAAAACTCCCAATTGGAGAAAGATGCCCCAGTATCAAATGAAATGATAAGCAAATTGGAGGAAACCATGAAAAAGAGAATAGACCCAACTGAAAAGGAAAATCAAAAGATTATAGCTGAAGGAGCAGGACTATGATGTCAGGAGGAAAAGAAGACTCAGAAAAGACATTGCTTTGAGATGTTTCAAGGAGAAATATTTTCTTTTAAAACAAAACAAATAAAATTAAAATAACATTTTTAAACAGTACTGAACCAAATAGAAATGGCCAACCCTTAAAGGCAGAGTTCAAGATGAGCCTTTAGCCTAGAAACTATGACTTCAAATCAGAAAGTTCTAATTGAAGGGAGGTTAGAGAAGTTTCAAGCCTGAAAACAGATAAACAGGATATGTCCCATGAATGAGAAAAGAAAAGCTTAAGAACTTTAAAAACAGAGAACAAACAAACAAAAAACAGACCTAACCTGTGGAAGAACTCTGGGTTCAGATCCAGTTTCTGACTCTTACTACCTATGTGAACTTGGGCAAATAAGTTACTTTATCTTTCACTGCCTTAAAGTTTCTGTTTTTTTTTTTGTTTGTTTCTTTTCCATTTGTATGTAATAGTGATTTTTCTGACCCCTACTACATGGAAAACAGTACTGTCACATTTTTCAGGGTTTTTCAGTACACTCAAGGAAAATGGAACATGTCCAGTGCTTCTGCCATACTTCTCTAAACATTATCAATTTCATTAAGCCAGTTTTAGGAGATTCCCTGTGCCCTACTTACATTTAAATACTTAAGTTAGATTGACTTTTACAAGAGAATAATTATTCCAAAGGTATAAAAATACAAAGGAAAATATGTGTATATCAATATCTATATACAAGCATTCCTTCCTATTTCTCATTTTTCTTTCCTTTCTCCTCCTTCTCTTTTCTTTCTTCTTTTCCTTTCTTTTATTTTCTTAAAAGTCCTGATGATATCATCTACCTACTTAAAGAGCTTCAATGGTTCCCTATTCCAAATGTGTGTGTGTGTGTGTTAACTCAAACTAAATGTGTGTGTGTGTGTGTATATATATATATATATATAAATTTCTGAATGCCATGGATAAAACACAGGACCAGAAACAAGTTTCAACTTGTTCCAATAATACAGATAATAGAAAGAGGTTAATTTCACCCATATAATATGGGAATGCAATATCTCTTCCAGAAGCAGAGTGTTTCTATAATAAATAATCTGGTCAGAGTCAAAGTCCCTATTATATGTACCATGAGACAATTACACTACAAGGTCTCTGAAGTCCCTTACAAAAGAGTAGAATTTTATCATAAGACTTTTTAAAGATATTATCAAACAGATAGAAATTAGATAAAAACAGTAATGATGAAGATAAATAATTGGAATGATAAGGACATGCTCCTACCTTATTCACTAGATCAGAGATTTTTAACTTCAGATCTATGAACTTACATTTAAAAAGTAGTTTAATAACTATTTCAATGGGAGCACTTGCCCCTATAATTCTATGTTTTATTTTATACATATAAAATATTTTTTCTGAAGAGTCGATTCATTTTACCAGAATCCAAAAGGATTCATGATGTGCACAAAAAAGATTAAGAACCCCTCCACAGAAGCATTCTCCTTAGGCACTGTTACACTAGGTGTGGATAGCTACTGAAGGGAATGCTTTACATTTCTTAAAAAGCCATCAGGTTACGCCAGTTGTTGCTTAATATACTCTAACAACAACAACAACAACAAAAAGTTTAGTCCAATAACCTAAGGTCCTGGTCAATTTTGACTAGTTAGTGAATAGGGTTTCTTTATTTCCTGATATTTTACTATGTTCACTATTATTTAATCACACATTTCTTAGTTTTTTCTACTAGTAAGTTTTTTCATGGTTGTTGATGTTTCTTAAGTTTTGATTTTTGGTAAACCTACTAACCAGTCAAACTTAAAGGGTTGATGCATTTTGGACAATCTCAGCATTTTCCTATGTCATTCCTGGGGAGTGGGTTTGGAAAGAAAATCCCAGCATATATCATAGCCTCAATCAATCAATCAGTCAATCAAATATTTGTTATGATCACCAATGATACTTAAGGCCCTGGGTCTCACAGAGGACATTATTTTTCAATTCCCTAATGTAATTAACACTTGCAAAGAATCTCAGAGGTAGAATCTGAATGTCTCCTTTCTTTCAGCCCTTTCCCTCTTTAATCCATCTTCCACACAATTACCAAACTAACATTTCTAAAACAGTGTCCTTACCATGTTAACTACCTACATAAGAAGATTCAGTGACTATTAAAAAAAAAGCCTATGAATCAGTATTTGGAAATTGTCATGATTTAGTATTTTGACAATTTTTTTTCAATATTACTAGCTTCCTTCATATTCCTATATATTTTATATTATCCTTTTAAAAAGTTAATCTCAGAAAGTGTTCCTTAAGCTTTATCAGTCTTTAAAATGGGTCCATAAGTTCCCTTAGTTGGTTGTGACGAATTTAAATATTTTTTAATGTACATGTATTTAGTATTTTCTTATTTGTATAAATGTTCTCCTTCTTCTCCCTTCCCCAAACTTAAACAACACTTAAAAAGTTAAACAACACTCTACCGAGGACACAACAAGGATATAATTTTTCCTGAATACTTCCAGTGGTAAACTTAGTATCTCCTGGGATAACCCATTCTGCTTTTGGGCAGCAAAAACATTGAGCTCCAATATGCTACTGTGGACCTTCTAAATTTTACCTCTGGTAACAAGCAGATTAAATTCAATCATTCTATAATTTTTCCCCACAGATTCTAGGAAACATGGTTTATTTTAATTATTGTCATAATACTTAAGTAATACTCTTATATAAACTATATGAGGATAAGGACCATATTTTATCCAAAATATCTTTCATATCTGACCTCTAACAAAGTCTTGTGCACAAAATAAGGGTCAAATTAACATCTGAATTTCTAGAGTGGGGAATTGTGTATAAAAACCAAAACACATATATCAGGATCACATCCATATAGGTTATAATCTACTTGCTATGAAGTAATGTGCTTATAACTTGGTTGTAAATGAAATTATATGCTCTTATGTGTAGCTATAATTATATAGGTTATATACTAGAAATTAATTTATATATAAATTATCTTTGCAAACCTTAAAATTCTAGTTAAATATGGCACCATTGTTATTTTTACAAGATAGAAAAATTAGAAAATTTGTTTTCTTTAATTTTGACAATTTCACCAATCTACAGTTATGACTAAATTATCCATCACTTTTGTTTCTTTTTTGGGGTTTTTGTTTTAAACATTTATTAATATTCATTTTTAACATGGTTACATGATTCATGTTCCTACTTTCCCCTTCAACCCCCTCACTCCCCCCGCCCATGGCCGATGCACATTTCCACTAGTTTTGTCATGTGTCCTCGATCAAGACCTATTTCCAAATTGTTGGTAGTTGCATTGGTGTGGTAGTTTCGAGTCCACACACTCAATCATGTCCACCCCCAACCCATGCATTCAAGCAGTTGCTTTTCTTATATGTTTCCTCTCCTGCAGTCCTTCCTCTGAATGTGGGCAGAGTTCTTTACCATAAATCCCTCAGAATTGTCCTGGGTCATTGTATTGCTGCTGGTACAGAGGTCCATTACATTCAATTTTACCATAGTATATCAGTCTCTGTGTACAATGTTCTTCTGGCTCTGCTCCTTTCACTCTGCATCTGTTCCTGGAGGTCTCTCCAGTTCACCTGGAACTCCTCCAGTTTATTATTCCTTTTAGCACAATAGTATTCCATCACCCGCATATTCCAAAGTTTGTTCAGCCATTCCCCAATTGAAGGGCATACCCTAATTTTCCAGTTTGTTGCCACCACAAAAAGAGCAGCTATAAATATTTTCATACAAGTCTGTTTATCTATGATCTCTTTGGGTTACAAACCCAACAATGGTATGGCTGGATCAAAGGGCAGGCATTCTTTTATAGCCCTTTGAGCATGATTCCAAATTTCCAGCCAGAATGGCTGAATCAGTTCACAGATCCGCCAGCAATGCATTAATGTCCCAATTTTGCGACATCCCCTCCAACATTCATTACTCTCCCCTTCTTTCATTTTATCCAATCTGCTAGGTGTGAGGTGATACCTCAGAGTTGTTTTGATTTGTAATTCTCTAATTATTAGAGATTTAGAACACTTTCTCATGTGCTTATTGATACTTTTGATTTCTTTACCTGAAAATTGCCTATTCATGTCTCTTGCCCATTTATCAATTGGGGAATGGCTTGATTTTTTATACAATTGCTTTAACTCCTTGTATATTTGAGTAATTAGACCCCTGTCAGAGTTTTTTCGTTATATAGATTTTTTCGCAATTTGTTGTTTCCCTTCTGATTTTGACTACATTGTTTTTGTTTGTACAAAAACTTTTTAGTTTAATATAATCAAAACCATTTAATTTAAATTTTGTAATTTTCTCTAACTCTTGCTTGGTTTTAAAGTCTTTCCTTTCCCACAGATCTGACAAGTATACTATTCTGTGTTCACTTAACTTGTTTATAGTTTCCCTCTTTATATTCGTTGTTCACCCATTCTGAATTTATCTTGGTGTAGGGTGTGAGATGTTGATCTAGACCTAATCTCTCCCATATTGTTTTCCAAATTTCCCAGCAGTTTTTGTCAAATAGTGGATTCATGTCCCAAAAGTTGGGCTCTTTGGGTTTATCATACACTGTCTTGCTGATGTCATTTACCCCAAGTCTATTCCATTGATCCTCCTCTCTGTCTCTTAGCCAGTACCATATTG